>NC_073625.1:196086617-196389648 GCF_029407905.1 Bubalus kerabau | reverse complement strand
CCAAAACAAAACTATGCATTATTTTTTAGAAATACCCCTTTCAGAGGGCTTTCCTGGTGCTCAGATGGTAAAGAGTCTGCCTGCAGTGCAGAAGACCCTGGTTCGATTCCTGGGTCAGGAAGATCCCCTAAAGAAGGAAAGAGCAACTCACTCCGGTATCCTTACCTGGAAAATCCCATAGACGGAGGAGCCTGGCAGGCTACAGTCCATGGGGTTGCAAAGAGTCAGATACGACTGAGCAACTTCACTAGATGTCCATTCTCCTAAAACAATTTGTGCTGTCATATAAGACAAAGTCTAAATGTTTGTTAGAAATGCCCTGGCTCTTCCATGACCTGGCTATTGAAAATAGTGTTGCAATGAACATCGTGTTTGCTTAGTCGCTCAGTCATATTCAACTCTTGCAACACTTTGGACTGTAACCAGCCAGGCTCCTCTGTCTATGGGTTTTTTCAGGCAAGAATACTGGAACGGGTTGCTGTTTCCTTCTCCAGGGGATCTTCCCGACCCTGTGTCTCCTGCATTGCAGGCAGATTCTTTACCCACTCAGCCATTGGAGAAGCTCCACAATAAACATTGAGGTGCTTGTATCTTTTTGAATTATGGTTTTTCTCTGGATATATGCCGGGGTGGGATTGCAGGTTCATATGGGTAGCTCTATTTTTAGTTTTTAAAGGAACCTCCATACTGTTCTCCATGGTGGAGGTACAAGTTCACATTCCCACCACAGTGTAAGAGGGTTCCCTTTTTTCCACACCCTCCCCAGCATATCTTGTTTGCAGACTTTTTGATGATGGCCATTCTGACTGGTGTGAGGACTACATACCTCATTGTAGTTTTGATTTGCATTTCTCTAATAATTATGATGCTTTTTAAACATCTGTATGTCTTCTTTGGAGAAACACCTATTTAGATTTTCCACTTAGTTTCTGCTTGGGTTGTTTGTTTTTTTTTAATATTGAGCTACATGAGCTGTTTGTATATTTTAGAGAATGATCCCTTGTTGCTTCAGTTGCAAACACTTCCTCCCATTCTGAGGCTGTATTTTAGCTTTGTTTATTGTTTCCTTTGCTGTGCAAAAGCTTTTAGGTTTAATTAGGTCCCATTTGTTTTCATTATTCTAGGAGATTCATCAAAAAAAATCTTGCCAGTATTTATGTCAGAGCATTCTGTCTGTGTTTTCCTCTAAGAGTTTTCTAGTATCCAGCTGTACATTTAGGCCTTTAATCCATTTTGAGTTTATTTTTGTGTGTGGTGTTAGGGAGTGTTCTAATTTCATTCTTTAACATGTAGCTGTCCAGTCTCCCAGCACCACTTACTGAAGAGACTGTCTTTTCCTCATTGTATATTCTTGCTTCCATGGTCATAGATTAGGTAACCATAGGTGTGTGGGTTTCTCTCTGGACTCTCTATACCTTTCCTATGATCTATATTTCTGTTTTCACACCAGTACCATACTGTTTTGATAACTGTAACTTTGTAGTATAAGAGAAATGGATGAAGATGTGATACATATATATAACAGAATATTTATTATTCAGCCATAAAAAAGAATGAAATTAATACCACTTTCAGCAATATGGATGGACCTAGAGATTGTCATACTGACTGAAGTAAGTCAAATGGAGAAAGACAAACATTATATGATATTGCTTATGTGTGGAATATAAAAAAGGGCTACAAATGAACTTATCTACAAAACATAGAGTTAAATATATAGAAAATAAAGGTATGTTGGAAAGTGTAAGTCTTAGTCACTCAGTTGTGTCTGACTCTTTTAACCCCATGGACTGTAGCCTCAGTCCGTGGAGTTCTCCAGGCAAGAATATTGGAGTGGGTAGCCATGCCCTTCTCCAGGGAAATCTTCCCAACCCAGGGATTGAACCTGGGTCTCCCATATTGCAGGCAGATTCTTTACCATCTGAGCCACCAGGGAAGCCCCAAAAATGTTTACCAAGGGGTAAGGGAGGGAGAGATAAATTAGAAGATTTGGATTTACATACACACACTATTGTATATAAAATAGATAGCTGAATAAAGACCTACTTACTGTATAGCACAGGGAGCTCTACTAGACACTCTGTAAAGACCTACATGGGAAAAGAGCCTTTGAACAGAGTGGATATGTGTATGTATAACTGAGTCACTTTGCTATAGACCTGAAACCAATGCAACATTGTGAATCAGCTACACTCCAATAGAAATAAAGAAAGAAATGGTTGGCTCTGTGGCTCTAAGACAGAATAGCTGTTGCCCAGTGAGCCTCAGATGGCTGGTGAAATTCACATCTTATAAAAGAGAGATGAGTTTATGGAGATTTAGAGTTCTGTGTGAAATCCCTTCCCACTGGTCCACCTGTGCCAACACCAGCCAAGCCATGGACCCCAACACCCAAAGGAAAGAAAAGCGTCTTACCACATCAAGCATCCTGTCAGCAGAATACTCCTCTCAGTGCTGGAAAAGGAAAAATGCAATTAAGAAGATTTTTTGGACAAATAATACCCCACATAAAACAGTAGCCAGATGTCAATTAGAAGCTCTGGAGAACAGAGATGTGTGGGTTTTCAGAAAGGAGAGCTCCCTCATTATAGAAGCCCCAGAGCTGGTCCAAGGATGCTGGTTGTTAAGTTGTCCTGGGGAGGACAGAATTGGGCACCTGGGCACCCTCAAGGAGTGGGGTCACTGCTCTATCCTCATATGCTCTTCATTGTCAAATGATATCCAAGGGCTACTCCCTAACCTCCGGACCTTCATAACCAGGGACATGTCAACTCCCGTGGTTCTTACAACTGCCTCTCAACAGGGCAAATTCCGGGCAACTGGCTCACCCAGGAATAGTAGCTGCAAGCTGCAGGTCCGTTCAGAAAGTCTCCTTTGAAACACTATGAGTGCAATACCTTTTTTACCAAATAGGTATGACAGCGCCTGTGAGTTTATTCTCCACCCCTGTGTGAATCCCCGCATTGACTCAGATGCGAAATCACATCTCTGGTTGCCCCTGACACACATGTGCCTAAAGAAATCTTTTAAATGATACAACTGTTTGACAATATAATTCTAACCCAATATGATTGCAGCAAAACTCTGTCATTCAGCAGTTATTTATGTAGTTGCTGTGTGTCTGCCTTTTTGCTGGATAAGATGGAAGATGCAGACTGTATCAATGGAGTGGAATTTTCTAGTTGATTAACCAGACCCAGCTGGCTGGAATCTTCCTATAACCACATACAATACATTTAGGAAAAAAAAGAAAATGACAAGAGAAAAAAATGTACTCAACACACATCCCTAATACAGTAGCCATACATACTTGTTAAGTGAATGACTGAAAACAGAGATTTTGTTGAAAGATAATTACCCTCTAAAGGGGAGTAATAGCTTTGAGTATAGGGTTTTCTTTTGGGGTGATGAAAATGTTTTAGAATTACAGAGAGATGATGTTTGTGCAACACTGTGAATGTATTAAATGCCACCACGTTGTCCATTTCAAATGGTTAATTTTATGTTATGGGAATTTAACCTCAATTTAAAACAAGTAAATTCTTTCCATACTATGTCCTGATGTCCTGGGCACAGAACAAATATAACCACATCTTCACAAAACTTTGCAACCGTAGTTGTGGTGACTAAGAAGCAGAAAGATCCATAGGTCAATAAATCCTTGCATGGGAGAAGCTTTTATGTTGCCAAACTATTTGATAACACAAAAGTACTAAAAGTACTTGTAGAAAAGTGCTAGAAGTACTTCTAGAAAATTCCATTTTCCCTATCAATTTACTTATGGCCATCTAAGTTAGTTGTTGTTGTTCAGTTACCAAGTCATGTTCAACTCTGCGACCCCATGGACTGCAGTATACCAGGATTCCCTGTCCTTCACCATCTCCCTGAGTTTACTCAGACTCATGTCCCTTGTGTTGATGATGCCATATAATCATCTCATCTCTCTCGTCCTCTGCCGCCCCCTTGTCGTCCTGCCCTCAATCTATCCCAGCATCAGGGTCTTTTCCAACGAGTCCGCTCTTCGCCAAGGTGGCCAAAGTATTGGAGCTACAGCTTTAGCGTCAGTCCTTCCAATGAATATTCAGGCTTGACTTCCTTTAGGATGGACTGTTTGATCATCTTGCTGTCCAAGGGACTCTCAAGAGTCTTTTCCAGCACAATTCAAAAGCTTCAATTCTTGATTGCTCAGCTTTCTTTATGGTCCAACTCTCACATCTGTACATGATTACGGGAAAAACCATAAGCTTTGACAAAAGCACTAAAATTACCTCCCAATACTAGAACTACTTCAGGAAAATTCCATTCTCCCTCTCTATTTATGGCCATTTAAGTTAGAATATCCGTTTTTGAGTCTGCAGCAAAAGACTGTTTGCAGCCTTTCCCATAAATACAGAGTCCTCAAAATGCAAATTTTATATCCTTGAGTTTCCTAGGTACCATAATTCTCTTCATAAGGGAAAAAAAAATCTCATTTTTTTTTTATGAGGACCCTGATGTAACACTGATGGTTGATATATTGGTCCAGGGTGTGGTGGGAGGGAATGAGGGGAGGACAAAAGAAGTGAGTCTGAAATAGAGGCCCCCAGACTTCTATGTGAAGGGAACTATCTTTTACATAAAAGTCAGAGTCGGGAGAGGTGGTGTAAAAGAATAAAAATGATTAAAACTGCACCTTGGAAGATGGGCAGAACCCATGTGTAATGATATTTTGATGTATTTTGGCAGAAATCAAAACAAATAACCAGATAAAGGATTAGGCACTGGATGACAGTGCCAGAGGGAAAGTGACAAATTTGGCAATAATGTGCCCAAAGCAGCGCATTCCCGATGCTGGGGAAATAAGACCAGCACTGGGGAGGGCTTTGCCTTGTCAGTTACGTATGTGTGATAAGAATACAGGTGGTCCGGTCCCTGGGTCCTGGCACAGGGCTCCAAGACCCCGTGCAGCTTCTTGAGGGACAAGAGCATCTTATTCTGCTAATGAGATGCCTCATGACTGGCCCCTAGGTCAATTCAGGATGGGGGCTGGTCACCAGAAATATCAAGCCCAACCTCGGTACAGGGGAGGGGGCTGGAGATTGACTTCAGCCATGTGGTCAGTGACTTCCTGAATCATGTCTAGATAATGAAACCTCAGTATAAACTCTGGACATGAGGCTCAGCAGGGCTTCCTGCTTGCTGAGTCCATTGACATCCCAGGAGGATGAAGCTCCCTGACTCCATGCGGACAGGGCCTGGGAGCCCTTCCCCCAACCCCATCCTCACCAAAGTGTATCTTTTATTCAGTTCAGTTCTGTTGCTCAGTCGTATCCGACTCTTTGCGACCCCATGGACCGCAGCACACAAGGCCTCCCTGTCCATCACCACCTCCCAGAGTTTACTCAAACTCATGTACATTGAGTTGGTGATGCCATCCAACCATCTCATCCTCTGTCATCCCCTTCTCCTCCTGCCCTCAATCTTTCCCAGCATCAGGGTCTTTTCAAATGAATCAGTTCTTCGCATCAGGTGGCCAGAGTATTGGAACTTCAGCTTCAGCATCTGTCCTTCCAGTGAACACCCAGGACTGATTTCCTTTAGAATGGACTGGTTTGATCTCCTTGCAGTCTAAGGGACTCTCAAGAGTCTTCTCCAACACCACAGTTCAAAAGCATCAATTCTTTGGCATTCAGCTTCCTTTATAGTCCAACTCTCACATCCATACATGACTACTGGAAAAACCATAGCCTTGACTAGATGGACCTTTGCTGGCACAGTAATGTCTCTGCTTTTTAATATGCTGTCTAGGTTAGTCATAACTTTCCTTCCAAGGAGTAAGCGTCTTTTAATTTCATGGCTGCAGTCACCAGCTACAGTGATTTTGGAGCCCAAGAAAATAAAGTCTGACACTGTTTCCACTGCTTCTCCATCTATTTGCCAAGAAGTGATGGGACCAGATGCCATAATCTTAGTTTTCTGAATGTTGAGCTTTAAGCCAACTTTTTCAGTCTCCTCTTTCACTTTCATCAAGAGGCTCTTTAGTTCTTCTTCACTTTCTGCCATAAGGATGGTGTCATCTGCATATCTGAGGTTATTGATGTTTCTCCCAGCAACCTTGATTCCAGCTTGCGCTTCATCCAGCCCAGCGTTTCTCATGATGTACTCTGCATATAAGTTATATAAGCAAGGTGACAATATACAGCCTTGACATACTCCTTTTCCTATTTGGAACCAGTCTCTTGTTCCATGTCCAGTATATTTTATAATAAACTCTAAAGGCAAATCTAGCACTCCCTTGAGTTCTTTTTTTTTATTTTTTTTTATTTTTAAACTTTACATAATTGTATTAGTTTTGCCAAATATCAAAATGAATCCGCCACAGGTATACATGTGTTCCCCATCCTGAACCCTCCTCCCTCCTCCCTCCCCATACCATCCCTCTGGGTCGTCCCAGTGCACCAGCCCTAAGCATCCAGTATTGTGCATCGAACCTGGACTGGCAACTCGTTTCATATATGATATTTTACATGTTTCAGTGCCATTCTCCCAAATCTTCCCTTGAGTTCTTTGAGTCATTTTAGTGGACTACCAAACCTAAAGGAGTTATGGGAAGCACAGAATTTATAGCCAGAAGTGTGGTCAGACACATAGGTCAGATGTGCGAGTGGACAGGGGACTCTCAAAGTGCATCTAACATCTAAAGTAACGGCCGAGTGGTGGAGAACTGAGCCCTTAACTCATGGGATCGCGAGGTGGTTAATGTCAAAAATCAGAAGTGAATTGCAATACAGTCAGTTTAGGTGGAAACAAATTGTGCATATATATATATATATATATATATATATAGTTTAAGGATGTGCTTCACAGTTTGGTGACAGCAAAATTGAAATTATATATATATATATAAAATATATATTGTATACTACATACATGTGTGTGAAAGTCACTCAGTTGTGTCTGACTCTTTGTGACCCCATGGGCTATACAATCCATGGAATTCTCCAGGCCAGAATACTGGAGTGGGTAGCCGTTCTCTTCTCCAGGAGATCTTCCCAACCCAGGGATCAATCTCCCGCATTGCAGGCAGATTCTTTACCAGCTGAGCCATGAGGGAAGCCCCATACTATATTTGTATATATATATATATATATATACAGTTTAACTTTGGGAACCAAAACAGAAAATCCTCCTTTTGTAATTAACTATGCAATTTATTTTCATTATATTCCAAATGCTACCTCTGACTATTTTTTTCAAACAGAAGAAATATTACTTCTTCTAATCCCATGAAATTAGAAAAGTAGGTGAGTTTTCTAATCTATTTTTCCTCTCATCCTTTTTTTCCAGATTTTTCTGGTGGGAAAATTGCCTACCATTTAATTAATGGCTTCTTGGTGAGCTGGCTTTTTCAACAGCCAAATATCAAAGGTAAATGAGTTGACTTTAGGAAGGTATACCTGCATTCTTTTAGGAGACTTTACTCACATCAGAAGGTTTCCCTGGTGGCTCAGATAGTAAAGATTTGTCTGCAGTACAGGAGACACAGGTTCCATCTCTGGGTCAGAAAGATCCCCTGGGGAAGGGAATGGCAACCCACTCCAGTATTTCTGCCTGGAGAATCCCATGGACAGAGAAGCCTGGCGGGCCACAGTCCATGAGGTGTCAAAGAGTCGGGCACAACTGAGCAACTAACACACACACACACACACAAGCGTGCGTGCACACACACGAAAACTGACAATATAAAGACATAAGAAAAAGCCAGCTTTAGGAAGCCTGACAGACTTACTAAAAAGTGTGACCACATTTCACAAGTAATACATATTTGAGAGGGAGTATAGACATCTTTTTCTTTTAAATATATTATCACCTTTCAGATCTCTAAACATTCTCAAACAGCACACTCTTGCCATAATCGGTTTAATAATATGTAATGATGATTTTCAAATGCCAAGAGTTAACAAGCCTAAGAAGCAAACAAAAGAATAGCCTCGAGTTTTGAGGCAATGATATTCTGATTTCAGTTCTAAAACCAGGCAACTTGGCATAATACACTTCTCAAATAATCAGATCTTACATTTTTCCCCCAGAGCTTTCCAGGCAAAGGGGTCAATCAAACTGAAAGATATTTGGAATTTTTTACTATTTGCTGCCAGAAAAATCCAGAACAACAGAAGACTTTATTAACAAAACGTAAAGCAATAACCACATAAGGCAAATATCCAGCTGGTCCAGTGTGGATGAGACCAAATAACGTAGAAAACTGTTCAAAGATCCAAAAAATCATAATGACACAAAAAGAGCTTTCATATTAATGAAGGTGTAAAATAATATACTTGTGGGAATTATCCATGTACTTAAATATATATTTAATCCCATCTGTTAATATTTTTAAGTTGCTACCTAACCTTAGGTAGCTTAAAATTTGGGCTTCCCTGGTGGCTCAGTGGTAAAGAATCCTCCTACCAATGCAGGAGACATGAGTTCCATCCCTGGGTCAGGAAGATCCCCTGGAGAAGGAAATGGCAACCTACTCCAGTATTCTTGCCTGGCCTGGGAAATCCCATAGACAGAGGGCTACAGTCCATGAGGTTGCAAAAGAGTCCGACAAGACTTAGGGACTACACAATGACAGCAACCCTGAAGTTTATACCTCTTACCTGCAAGATTCAGAACCATTCTGACCCTCCCTGAAAGGTAAAAAGATTGAGTATATATTGTTTAGAGCCTTAATACACATCCTCTACTGGAGAAAGATAGAAGAGGATGAGGAAAACATTTTTTAAAAAATCAGAACTATTCCTCTTGAAATCACCTCGGATTCTCAGCAGATTAAAAATATCACTGTGATAAAAAAAAAGAGAGAGAGAGAGAGAAAACGCATTGGAATCACACAAGAGACCTAAAAGGGAACTGGGCTCAGGGAGGAGAGTCTTGTCATGATGGAGAAACTGTCATTTTTAAATTGACTGCATTGTAGGTTACTATAGAGACCTACATTGCATGGCCTGGTGAGGAGCGGTGAACCTACAGAAGTTTCATGACCGTCAGAGCTGGCACACACTCCAGCTTTCACGGGGTAGAAACCTGGGATTCTGTCATCACTTGGATGTCGCTGGCTAATGAGAAGTCCCGAGGAAGGGCTGTGGCATTCTAAGCTGGCAGGATGGGCATTCTGTTAATCTGCCTCATTAGTCCCTGCCTGCCTAGCACAGGACGTATCCACAATGCAGAAGCCCGATGGACTGGGAAGCCTGTTTCCATGGAGATGTTTTGCAGCTTTGCTGGTATTTCCTACAGAAGGGAAAGAGACCGTCGGGGTGCTCAGCGTACGTACACACAGACACACACACACAGCTTTTGGTTAGACAAACTGGCTATGGAGCAAGACATACAAGATGACTGAAAAACACTGGTGGGGTTTGAGAAATGAAGACCAGATCAGGGAAGGTTTGGGAGCAGCTCCTTTTTGAAGCATCTGTAACCTTTGGATTATATTTTCCGCCAAGAGTGAAGAGAAGGCCATTCTGTCTAGGTTCTGGGAGTAGAGAGGATGCTGAACCTTAGTGGGCAAGACTTCCTGTGAAGGGGGAAGGGTGGCCAGGTGTGGAACCAAAGCCCTCCCCAGAGAGCCAGGGAGACAAGGAGTCCCTTCCCAGGGTAATTGTGAGTGTCAGCATAACCATATCAAACCCAACAACAGTAACTTCAACCTCCCCTGGCAGGTGATTTCTGAACCAGGAGGAACTTCTCTTGTTGGCTGGTTTGGGAAGGACTGTGGACAATCTGATGAAAATTTCAGGCCTAAGGCTCCCTCTCGGAGAAGGCAATGGCACCCCACTCCAGTACTCTTGCCTGGAAAATCCCATGGATGGAGGAGCCTGGTGGGTTGCAGTCCATGGGGTCGCTAAGAGTCGGACACGATTGAGCGACTTCACTTTCACTTCTCACTTTCATGCATTGGAGAAGGAAATGACAACCCACTCCAGTGTTCTTGCCTGGAGAATCCCAGGGACGTGGGAGCCTGGTGAGCTACCGTCTATGAGGTCACACAGAGTTGGACACGACTGAAGCGACTTAGCAGTAGCAGCAGCAAGGCTCCCTCTTGCTCTCATGACAAGGAAAATACTTCAGAGAAGCATGGAGGAAATTCTCCTTTTATTTAGGGGCCTGATCATGGTCCCAGCACCCCCGTTATTAGCTATGGAACTTCTGTGTGACTTCAGAGAGTTTACTTGACCTGTTTTCTCTATCTATAAAGCAAAATTAATGAGTTAGTGTCTGCATAGTGCTTAGAATGTGTCATAGGCTTACGCCAGCACTTGGCTTTCTCACTGGTTTATCACAGCAGCCTTTGGGAATGAATGCAGTGTCATCCTCATGCTGTGGAGGAGGAAACTAAAGCACAGAGAGGCTAAGAAACTTGCCCCCAAGATCACATGATGAGGAAAAGAACAAAGTCAGGATTCCAACCCAGGTCACGTGGCTCTGAACCCAGGTGCTCTGTCTCCATGCGGGAGTCCCTGGCTTCAAGACAAAGAGACACTGAATCATTTTTACTCCACTTGCTTTACTATACCCCTGTATTTAAACTTGACAATTCTGTGAAGTGTGGTGCTAATGGACTTTCAGATAAGGAAAATGAGGCATGGAGAAGTTACAAAAAAAATAGTTGCCCAAAGCTAAGCAGCTAAAATGAGATGGTTGGATGGCATCACCGACTCCACGGACATGAGTCTGAGTAAACTCCGGGAGTTGGCGAAGGACAGGGAGGCCTGGTGTGCTGCAGTCCATGGGGTCACAAAGGGTTGAACACGACTGAGTGACTGAACTGAACTGAATTGAAAGCAGCTAAAATAGGAGAAGGTTGGAATTTGAACTCAGGCATTAAAGTTCTTGTGGCTCAGCTGTAATCTGTCTGCAGTGCGGGAGACCTGGGTTTGATCCCTGGGTTGGGAAGATCCACTGCAGAAGGGAACAGCTACCTACTGCTGTATTCTGGCCTGGAGAACTCCATGGACTGTATAGTCCATGGGGTCACAAAGAGTCAGATGCGACTGAATGACTTTCAAGGGCTTCCCTCATAGCTCAGTTGGTAATGAATCCGCCTGCAATGCAAGAGACCACGGTTTGATTCCTGAGTCGGGAAGATCCGAGAAGGGATAAGCTACACACTCCAGTATTCTTGGGCTTCCCTGGTGGCTCAGCTGGTAAAGAATCTGCCTGCAATGTGGGAGACCTGGGTTCAACCCCTGGGTTGGGAAGATCCCCTGGAGAAGGGAAAGGCTACCCACTCCAGTATTCTGGCCTGGAGAATTCCATGAAATATATAGTCCATGGGGTCACAGAGTCAGACATGACTGAGCAACTTTCACATTCAAGTTCCAGAGCAGTCAGCCAAGAAGCTGGGGTTTCCCTGGTGGCACAGTGGATAAGAATCCGCCTGCCAGCTCAGGGGACACGGGTTCAATCCCTGGTCCAGGAAAATCCCACGTACCGCCTGCCCCACAACTCCTGAGCCTGCGCTCGAGAGCCCGAGTGTCGCGACTACTGAAGCCGGCGTGCCCCCGAACCCGCACTCCACAACAAGAAACGCCACCGCGGTGAGAGCCCACGCACCGCAACCAAGAGCAGCCACCGATCTCTGCAACGATGGGGAAAGCCTGTGTGCAGCGACAAAGACCCAGAGCAACCAAAACAATAAATAAACAAAAAAATCAAGGAGGCAGGTGGCCAGGCCCAGAGCGTCATCTCCTGGTCCAGCGCTGCCAAGTGGATTGCACTGTGCTAGGACGGGGGGCGGGGCATGGGGGGAGCAGAGCGGGGTGTCAGCACGCCCACGACCCCCCATTACCCATGCTCAGCACTGCTAGCGTCCTTGGCGTCCCTGCCCCTGTTAGGAGACCCTTGTCAACAGATTTCACGCTGGAGATGCACCCTTCTCCAGCCAGCACGAACCTGCCTGGGAAGTCCAAACTGACCTTTCCTGGGGTCAGGTGGACTCCCGATGGTTCACATCCCAGCAACAGAGAGGGAGAGGTGAGAAATGACGTCATGACAAAAAGCGGAGACCAGCTGAGAGCACGTGGATCCCTCCATGTGTCATTTGTTACCCCAACAGCACATCTTCCCATGGAACCAGAGCAACGCAGATAGGGGTGGGAAATGTTATTTTATCTCCACGTGGTACCTAGTGCATAGAAGCATTGCCAGGCCGTGGCCATAGTAACTTATTTTCACCCCACCCCACCCCCCACCACCCCACCCCGCCACCCTCACCCCACCCCCCCTACCCTTACCCCACCCCCCCCACCCCTCTGGCGAGTTCAACATCACAAATCTAAGCCCACCCTCCTGAAACGCAAGGACTCTTACCTGTGTGCAACACCCAGTCCCTGGCACAGAGTGAGGGGCCATGAAGGTGTTCCAGAAGGGCTGGCACCAGACCACCCAGCCCTGGGGACCCCCGGAGACCTTCTAGGAGGACAGTGCAGGGCAGGGAACCCAGCGCTGCTCTGGGCTTGGCCTCTGTCTTGCTCTGCCCCCTTCAGAGGCGGGCATGGCCAGCACCTTTCCCTGTGGCTGCCCGGAATGCAGACACTGGAGACGGAAGTGGGAGGTGGGGGGTGGCAGGAGGTGCAGGGGGCAGAGCCCATGTTCACCCAGACAGCTGCCCCCTGCCTCCCACCATCTGCCTTTGCTCTCGTTGGGGCCTCCCCACTGCCTCCCAAGCCCTCCATCTGAAATATCCAGTAACATTGTGTGTGCTCTTCCTGTTCAATTACAAGAAGGCGGTTAAAGCCAAGGGCTCAACACTTTCACCCAGTCCCTAAAGGGGGGGGCCAGTTCCAGCACATATCATCCCGGCTCCCCCAAGTCTGAGATCTGAGTACCTCTCAGAGAAGTCACCTGACACAGTCAAAGGAGCTCTGGCTATTCCACCAGAGACATCCCCAGCCAACCCTCGCCCCAGCCCATGATCAGCCGTGTCCTGATTTGGAACCCAAGCCCTGCTGATTCCTCCCTCTCCATCCAGCCAGGCCTCACATTTACAGGGAGCAGAATGCACACTTAGCAGCTGTGTTTCTGAACCATCTGGGGCTGCCTAAAGCTTGGTTTCAGACAGACAGGTTGGATCAATGGATCTCCCCAGAGCACCAGCTTCCTCCCCTTGATGACTTCCCCTGGAGGACTGCCGCTGCTGCTGCTGCTAAGTTGCTTCAGTCGTGTCCGACTCTGTGCAACCCCAGAGACGGCAGCCCACCAGGCCCCCCCGTCTCTGGGATTCTCCAGGCAAGAACACTGGAGTGGGTTGTCATTTCCTCCTCCAATGCATGAAAGTGAAAAGTGAAAGTGAAGTTGCTCAGTCGTGTCCGACTCTTAGCGACCCCATGGACTGCAGCCTACCAAGCTCCTCCGTCCATGGCATTTTCCAGGCAAGAGTACTGGAGTGGGGTGCCATTGCCTTCTGAGGCTGGATGTCACTAAAACTCCATTCTGGAAGCCCAGTCCCACAACTTGCCCCCTATGACCTGGAGGGCTGACGTGGGCAAGATTTGGTGCTCATGTCCATTTGCTTCATGTCAGAATACGATGACTCTTCCGTTGAATCCTCAGGTCTGATCCTGGGTTAGATGGATGTGTTTCTTTTTCTTTCTTGCAGCTTACCAGACACTGTGAGATTGAAGAACGCTTCAGTCTCAACACTCTGAGCTCAAAAGGAACTCGGGCCTGGGACCACCCAGCATGAGCCAAAGTTGTGGTGGGGTCAGGGGTTGCCGAGGGAGTCATTTCAGCCAGGACGATTTCTCAAATGCTAGTGTGACAACCCGGATACGATTTTATCAGAAAGGTTTGTGCAGTCAAAGCATTTTTTATTTTTAAGATAAAAGCTAATTTTACATTCATTCTGGTTTCGTGGGGGAGGACGGACCCCCACTTTGGCCACGTTTCTTTCATTTCTCAGCTCTTCCAAGCTGTGAGTCTATTCCCTTCTCTCCACCTGAGTGGTATAAATAGCCCTGACATTTAATTGTCTCGCCAGGTTGGCCCTGTTTCCATTTATCCTTCTGAGACGTCTTTCTATTTGCAAAATGTTTTCCCAGTGTTATGTCTCTTGGCTGGCTTCCCCGTGACTCCCCGTCCGTTGCTCCTAGGAGAGCACGGCTGTACTAACCAGGGTGCTTCTGGGGGTGCAGGGTGCTTCCTGATTGTCCAAGGTTCAGAGGATGCTCTGCTAGCCACAAACACACACACACACACACACCCCACCCCACCCCCGCTTAGATCATTTAAATTCCAGGGCTTGGTCGTCATGTCAGTTTCGAAGCAGATCACACTGGCTCAAAAAATAAACCTCACAAACGGGAAGACATTTGCAAGATTTTCTTGCAAATGAATATACAAACAAGACAAACTTCCCAATAGAAAAATGGTCAAAAGCTACAGATTATTCACAAAAGAAGGCAGGCAGTCAGCGGTCATATGTGAAGGAAGGTCAATAACAAAAGTGATTTAAAAAAAAAAAAAGAAATGCAAATAAAATCACCAATGCAATCTCTCCTTGCTATTAATATGGGTGAAGATTCTAACATTTGACCACAGGTGGATGAACGTGGGGAAAATGGGTGCCTTCCACTGTCAACTGACAAGTGGATTATCATAAATTTTGGAAAGCAGTGTAGCAATATGGCTCAAACTCCACTCTGGCAATTCTTTTGACACTTATCCTGATGCTATAACTGGACAAATTCATGAAGAGGTATGCATATGGAGGCTCATCTCAAAGTTGTTTGTAATGATGGAAAACTGGAAATAGACGTAATTTCCATCAAGGAAAAATCAATCTATTTATTTAATTGTGATATGATCCTTTAGTGAAATCACATGAAGCCCTTTATAAGGGTGACATAGATCCATGAACACAGTATTTGGAAATATCTGCACCAGAAATAATTGAGTGAAACAGATATTGTGTATAGGATGATCCTGTAAAGAAAACATTGTATTTGCCTCCATATGTGTGCATGGGCATTACTCGTAAAGAGATGATATCTGGAACTGTATTTACTAAAAACTTACATTGTCATCTCCCGTGGTAAGATATTTTACTAGTCAGAGTAGGATGGATGATGCTGCAGTAAGAAATAAATGCAGACACATAATGATCCAGTACAGTGGAATTTTATTTCTCATTCGGGAAAAGCCCACATGGGAGGGGTGGCTGGGTGTGGAGGGAATTCAGACTCCTGCCATTGTGTGCTTTGCCATTTCCAGTGTGTGGACCCCAAGGTCAGTTTAGGAGACCTTTCCATTCTAGTCTGCTGCTGCTGCTGCTGCTAAGTCACTTCAGTCGCGTCTGACTCTGTGCGACCCCAGAGACGGCAGCCCACCAGGCTCCCCCATCCCTGGGATTCTCCAAGCAAGAACACTGGAGTGGGTTGCCATTTCCTTCTCCAATGCATGAAAGTGAAAAGTGAAGTCGCTCAGTCATGTCTGACTCTTAGCGACCCCATGGACTGCAGCCCACCAGGCTCCTCCGTCCATGGGGTTTTCCAGGCAAGAGTACTGGAGTGGGGTGCCATTGCCTTCTCCGATTCTAGTCTGATGAGAAATCAAAGAAAGGCTATGACGTATTGCAAGGAAAGCCTTTAATGAGACGGGCCCGGAGGTAGCGCACATCCCCTCCTCGTGGCCTGCCTGAGGACAAGGGAGTCAGGACAGCCGTGACTCCACGGGGAGGAAGAAAGAAGTTGCATGAATATCCCATGTCCCAGGTGTGCCAAGATTTTGTGTTTTTCCTGTATTGCTTGAATTTTCCAACTGGGCTTGCTATTAATTTTATAGACAAAAAATTTCAATAAATTCCCTTTTTTTAGAATAATAGTATCTTTAAAGAGAGAGAGATTAAAATAATCTGAGAGAGCTAGCCCAGGAAAAGGCAGGAGCTCTAAGCCATGCTGAACTGATACAGCCGTGCAACTGGCTCTTTCACCCCAGGAGTCAGGTACCCCCTCTCTCTGTGTGTGCTCCCAACTTCAGCATCAGTCAGCATGAGCTGGGAGATGAGATGGCCTTAGGCTCCGAAAACTCATCTTTCTGTGCTCACATCTTAGACCTCTAGGGTACAAAGCAGGAGGAAGTTACTGAATTTGATTTTGAACACAAGGAAAAGCCAATTGCATTATTAATGGATTACCTGCTATCTTTTTAAAACTATGCACAAGGCCAGATTTAATCCCATACAGTGAATAATTCATGTGTTTCTGGGAGGAGGTGGTGGGAGAACTTTTCATTCAACGTTTCGGCAGTCCATCTAAACTTTAGCTTTGATCCTCGCCCGTGAATTTTGTTTAAGGCAGCTTGTGGTCCTTTACCTCCATCTTCAGAATGACATGGCAAAGCTAACTTGATAGTTCATGTCCAAAATAATCAGCCCATCAAACTCACATGCAGTATTACGATTAACACTTAACATAAAATGCTCTCACTCCCGAAGATGGGATGAATTCCACAGATTTCAGCAGTAGTTGTTGTTCAGTCTCTAAGTTGTACCTGACTCTTTGTGACCCCATGGACTGCAGCACACCAGGCTCCTCTGTCCTCCACTGTCTCCTGGAGTTTGCTCAGACTCATGTCCATTGAGTCGGTGATGCCATCCAACCATCTCATTTTCTGCCACCCCTTTCTCCTTTTGCCTTCAATCTTTCCCAGCATCAGGGTCTTTTCCTATGAGTCGGCTCCTCGCATCAAGTGACCTAAGTATTGGAGCTTCAGCGTCAGTCCTTCCAATGAATATTCAGGGTTAATTCCCTTTAGGATTGGCTGATTTGATCTCCTTGCAGTCCAATTAAAATGTATTATAAAGTCATCAGACTAGCAAGTTGCCATTTATTATTTAATTAATGGGAAGAAATCCATGCAGTTCACACTAATCTGATCATATAGCAAATGCGTGTCTACCTTGAATCTACAGAGAAAGATTTTTGCATAAGAGAACATCACAAATTAGCCATAAATAGCCAACAGCATCCCAGGACATGGCCTCTGTGTATTTCCCCTTTTAACTCAAACCCTGTATATCGGGTTTGTTCCCAGACTCACTGTTACCCAAGAGATACAGGAGGCTGAGGAGGCAGGCCTCATGTCTCTGGGTCCTGCAGGGTCTGCGGTGAACCAGGACTGTCTCGTCTGCTTGTCGGCAAGAAAAGAGGTACCACAATTCAACCACTTCTCCCAGCAGGGCTCCGGGCCTGCCGAATGAAAGCAGGCTGGGCCAAGCAGCATATTCTTAATGTGATGACTGCTGTTGAATCTCCCACAATCCTTGACCTTCAGGGTCACACGTTTCTGACTTACAAGCTTGAGAAACTCATTTCAGGGCGAAAGTGTTGCCTTTCTTTCTACTGGTTTAATTTAATTATGACGTATAGTTTTCTTTTCATTTTTCTCAAGGCCGTGGGAAAATGGACTAAGTCATCCCCAACTACATTACCAGTTGCTGTAATGAAAGTAATTTTTCCAAAGATTATAAAACACTGGCTTATCTACACTCCATGCCCCTGACACGTAGGGTGAGTGTAGGTCACTGGATGTTAAAAGCTGGCCCCCAGCGTACAGATATGTTGCTGCCTACATACTCAGTTGCTCAGTCGTGTCCGACTCTTTGTGACCCGAGTGTAGCTCGTCAGGCTCCTCTGCCCATGGGGTTTTCCTGGTAAGAATAATGGAGTGGGTTGCCGTTTCCTCCTCCAGGGGATCTTCCTGACCCAGGGATTGAATTCTCATCTCCTGTGTCTCTTGCTTTGGCAGGCAGATTCTTTACCATTCCAGTCACCTGGGAATACCGTATAGCTATGTTACCAGCTTCAAAATAGGCCGAACCTCATAGAGATTTCCTAAGAAAATGGAGAAAGAACCTGAAAGACAATCCCTTCTAAAGTGTTACAGAATATGTTTTTAATTAGCTGAGAAAGAAAAACGTCCTCCAAATCCTATTAAAAGTTGTTTCTATTTACTACTCCCAAAATACTAAAACAATATAACCTACAAATACTTCTTATGCCTATGTAGAAATGTCTCTTAGCCACTTTACTTGCAAAGATGGAATACAAAAACTGCTTCATTAAATTTAAGGTTTCACTATCCACGTTTTATTGATTGGTTATAATATTCATTATAAGTGAATAAAATTCATATTATAAACTTAGCAATTTAGTACTCTCTAAAAGGCCAAACTACATTGCATATGGGCTTTCCCAGGGGCTCAGCTATGAAGAATCCACCTGTAATGTGGGAGACCTGGGTTCAATCCCTGGGTCAGGAAGAGACCCTGGAGGAGTGTATTATAACCCACTCCAGTATTCTTGCCTGGAGACTCCCACGGACAGAGGAGCCTGGCAGGCTACAGCTCGTGGGGTCGCAAAGAGCTGGACACCACTGGAGCGACTGAGCATGCAGTCACATTGCATATATTAAAATAGTATCTTTGTCCTATTGACTAGAGAAAAATTTATATTTATGAATTCAGATCAAAATCATGCTTTTGATTGTATAATCACATTATGATTTTATCATCACTATGATTACATAGTGATTAGAAAATGGTAGTATTAAATTTTTCATTCAAAACTTGAGTTTATAAGGTAAATATGTTCTGATCACTTATCAAATCAACTTGAAAGGCCCTGCTGAAGTTTGAAAGCTGTCTAATCAACAGATCCCCCTGGCAAACTTGGAGGAAGTGAGACCTTGAAATCCTAAAGCCTGGGGAAGGAACCCTGGCTTTGCCATACACTAGATGATCTTGCTGCTGCTAAGTCACTTCAGTCGTGTCCAACCCTGTGCGACCCCATAGACAGCAGCCCACCAGGCTCCCCTGTCCCTGGGATTCTCCAGGCAAGAACCCTGGAGTGGGTTGCCATTTCCTTCTCCAATGAGTGAAAGTGAAAAGTGAAAGTGAAGTTGCTCAGTGGTGTCGGACTCCTAGCGACCCCATGGACTGCAGCCCACCAGGCTCCTCTGTCCATGGGATTTGCCAGGCAAGAGTACTGGAGTGGGATGCCATTGCCTTCTCCGTAGATGATCTTAGAGGCATTCTACTCTTTTTTCGGAGGAGGAAATGGCAACCCACTCCAGTATTATTGCTTGGAGAATTCCATGGGCAGAGGAGCCTGGTGGGCTACAGTCCATGGGATCGCAAAGATTCAGACAGGACTGAGCGACTAACACACACACACACACACACACAAAATCTCTTAATGTCAGTTGCCTAATTTGCAGAATTGTCAATGAGAATACTGGTCACACGGGGCTGTGGAGAGAATTAAATCAGGCCAAGTTCACCACATCTGACTCATACTAGACTCTTCATTAGGCTCATTCCTCTTTTCCATCTTCTTCTGTTAACTCAGGGTGGAAAGATCTGAATTTAATTCTAGGTCCACCACTCTGCTCCCTTCTTGGGGCAAACCACTTCTGCTCTCTCTGGATGCTTCACTTGCAAAAGCAAGGATTTACCCTTCAACTTTTTTTTAACCAGCCAGTGGCTCGGGCTTCCTTCCTTCCTAGCCAGGACAGCTGGTGTGGAGGCAGAGGGTTCATTCACTCAGCAGATCTGCTCCTGTTTGCCAGGCTCCACACTAAAGCAGCATCCCAGTCTCCTCAGTTCAGTTCAGTTCAGTCACTCAGTCATGTCCGACTCTTTGTGACCCCATGAATCGCTGCACGCCAGGCCTCCCTATCCATCACCAACTCCCGGAGCTTGCTCAAAGTCATGTCCATTGAGTCAGTGATGCCACCCAACCATCCCATCCCCCTCTCCTCCCGCCTTCAATCTTTCCCAGCATCAGGGTCTTTTCCAGTGAGTCAGTTCTTAGCATCAGGTGGCCAAAGTATTGGAGTTTCAGCTTCAGCATCAGTCCTTCCAATGAATATTCAGGACTGATTTCCTTTAGGATGGACTGGTTGGATCTCCTTGCAGTACAAGGAACTCTCAAAGAGTCTTCTCCAACGCCACAGTTCAAAGGCACCACAGACTCTCCTAGGGAGACCAGAACAAATGCCACAAATGGGGTGGCTTCATATGGTCGAACGTTGCTCTCTCACAGCTCTGAAGGTCTGAAGTTCAGAATCAAGATGCTGCCAGGCACTCAGTCTGAATCCTGCAGGGGAGGATCCTCCTCGCCTCCCCCAGCTCCCACTGGCTGCCGGCAGTCTTGGCATTCCTCAGTGTGCATCTGTGGCACTTCGATCTCTGCCTCCCCACATCACAAGATCCTTGCCCTGTGCATCTTCAAGCTGTCTTCTCTGTGTGTCTAAATTTTCCCTTTCTGAGGACACCAGTCATAGGATTAGAGCCCATCCCAACCCAGTATCACCTGGTCTGATGTTGGTTATTTCTGCAAATAACTGTGAATAATTTCTGGTTATTTCTATATCCTAACAAGGTCCCAGGCACAGATAGCAGAAATTAGGACTTGAATTTATCTTGGGGTGGGGACACGATATCACCAGCAACAAAGCAGAAAGACAGGGGTGACTAAGGCCCTCAGGAGACTCTCAGTTAGAGAGCCAGGCTCGGACAGCAAGCGGATCAAGTTCAGAACACAAAGGTGAGAGACTCTTGGCTTCTGCGCTCAAAAGTGAGAGTTGTGCACTGAATGCCATCGGGGAGGGAGGTGGCAACTGAGATCAGCAAAGTATCTTTTTTTTTCTTTTACCATCATCATTATCTTTATTAAAGTAACATAATTTCCAAAATTCAAGGAGAAGAATGGGACCACCTGGGAATCCAGTATCACTTCTCGAAGGGGATTTTTCTCATATAATCTTTCTCTTGTAATATAATTCACATACCATAAAGTTCACACTTCCACAGGGTCCTGTGTAGTGGTTTTTAATATTCCTCACAAAATTGAGGAATCATTGCAAACACCTCATGCCAGGACATCCATCATCCCAAAAAGAAATGCTATGTATTATCAGTAATTCTATATTGCCTTGCCTCTGGCAACCACTAACCTACATTCTGACTCAACAAATTTTTTGTTATGGACATTTCATATAAATAAAACTGTATAATAAATGGCTGTTTTATTTCTAGCTTCTTTCACTTAGCATAATGTTTTCAGGTTTATCTGTGTTCTGTCCTTGTTATAGCTGGATAATATTCCATTGCATGGGTACACCACATTCTATCTATACATCAATTGATAGACATTTGGTTGTTTCTACTTTTTTGTCTATTATGAATAATGCTGCTCTGAACATTCACATGGTAATTTCTGTGTGGACCTATGTTTTCAGCTCTCTTGGATATATACTGAGGAGTGGAATTGCTGAGTCATATGGTAGTTCAGTTCAGTCGCTCAGTCGTGTCCGACTCTTTGTGACCCCATGAATCACAGCACGCCAGGGCTCCCTGTCCATCATCAACTCCCAGAGTTCACTCAGACTCACATCCATTGAGTCAGTGATGCCATCCAGCCATCTCATCCTCTGTCATCCCCTTTTCCTCATGTCCCCAATCCCTCCCAGCATCAGAGTCTTTTCCAGTGAGTCAACTCTTCACATGAGGTGGCCAAAGTACTGGAGTTTCAGCTTTAGCACCATTCCTTCCAAAGAAATCCCAGGGCTGATCTCCTTCAGAATGGACTGGTTGGATCTTCTTGCAGTCCAAGGGACTCTCAAGAGTTCTCTCCAACACCACAGTTCAAAAGCATCAATTCTTCGGTGCTCAGATTTCTTCACAGTTCAACTCTCACATCCATACATGACCACAGGAAAAACCATAGCCTTGACTAGACGAACCTTTGCTGGCAAAGTAATGTCTCTGCTTTTGAATATGCTGTCTAGGTTGGTCATAACTTTTCTTCCAAGGAGCAAATGTCTTTTAATTTCATGGCTGCAGTCACCATCTGCAGTGATTTTGGAGCCCAGAAAAATAAAGTCTGACACTGTTTCCCCATCTATTTCCCATGAAGTGATGGGACCAGATGCCATGATCTTCATTTTCTGAATGTTGAGCCTTTAAGCCAAGTTTTTCACTCTCCACTTTCACTTTCATCAAGAGGCTTTTGAGTTCCTCTTCACTTTCTGCCATAAGGGTGGTGTCATCTGCATATCTGAGGTGATTGATATGTCTCCCAGCAATCTTGATTCCAGCTTGTGCTTCTTCCAGTCCAGCGTTTCTCATGATGTACTCTGCATAGAAGTTAAATAAGCAGAGTGACAATATACAGCCTTGACGTACTCCTTTTCCTATTTGGAACCAGTCTGTTGTTCCATGTCCAGTTCTAACTGTTGCTTCCTGACCTGCATATAGGTTTCTCAAGAGGCAGGTGAGGTGGTCTGGTATTCCCATCTCTTTCAGAATTTTCCACAGTTTATTGTGATCCACATAGTCAAAGGCTTTGGCATAGTCAATAAAGCAGAAATAGATGTTTTTCTGGAACTCTCTTGCTTTTTCCATGATCCAGCAGATGTTGGCAATTTGATCTCTGGTTCCTCTGCCTTTTCTAAAACCAGCTTGAACATCTGGAATTTCACAGTTCACATATTGCTGAAGCGTGGCTTGGAGAATTTTGAGCATTACTTTACTAGCGTGTGAGATGAGTCATATGGTAACTCTATGCTTAATTTTTTGAAGAACTTGTCAATATGTCCTCCAAAGCAGCTTCACCATTTTACAATCCTAC
Source organism: Bubalus kerabau (assembly GCF_029407905.1). Lineage (NCBI taxonomy): Eukaryota > Metazoa > Chordata > Mammalia > Artiodactyla > Bovidae > Bubalus > Bubalus kerabau. The sequence continues at coordinate 196,366,972 of NC_073625.1, read as the reverse complement.
AAGTGTTTCCCAGGTGGCTCACTGGTAAAGAATCCACCTGTCAGTGCAGGAGATGCCGGAGACTTGGATTTGATCCCTGAGTCAGGAAGATCCCCTGAAGGAGGAAATGACAACCCGCTCCAGTATTCTTGCTGGGATAACTCCAAGGACAGAGAAGCCTGGTGGGCTACTGTCCCTGGGATCATGAACAGTCAGACATGACTGAGCACACACTCACAATGAATGAAGATTCCAATTTCCCCGCATCTTCACCAACACTTGTTATTGTCCATCGTTTGAATTGCCAGCATCCTGGTGGGGGAGAAGTTGCACCTCCCTGAGGTTTTGATCTGCATTTCCCTCGTTTCACTTTCATGCATTGGAGGAGGAAATGGCAACCCACTCCAGTGTTCTTGCCTGGAGAATCCCAAGGATGACGGGGCCTGGTGGGCTGCCGTCTATGGGGTCGCACAGAGTCGGACACGGCTGAAGCAACTTAGCAGCAGTAGCAGCATGACTAATGATGCTGAGCATCTCCTTGTGTGCTTCTGGGTGATTTTAAAATCTTCTTTGGAGAAACATCTCTTCAAATCCTTTGTCCATTTCTTTAACTCAAGGGAAGAGCATTCTTGTTCACACAAAGATTTTGAACCCAGAAATAAAATTCAAAGAGGGAGATTTGGGAAGTAGTGAAGGAAAGACAATATGAGCAAGAGCTTTCTGCCCAAAGGATCCCCATCGCTGAAGCCCAACCTCCTTCCTCTGTGCCCCTGGCCACCGTGAAGTCAGGACTTCGATAGAAAGGACACAGACAAAAGGTGAGCCCAGCGCAGATGCAATGGAGAAACAAAGTGGGTGGAATATTCTATTTCCTCAAGTGGAGAGTCATCTGTTTATCTTAATTAGAGGCAGAATACCATTTTCTTGTCACTGCCTATCAGTCACGGGGGTAAGGGAGAGTGCTTCCACATCAATTTGAGGGAGCAATTACCAGCCACGGTGGTGACGTTCGGCTACAAAATCACCTCAAAAAGTAAATTCCTGTGATGAAATACCGCCTAACACAGTCCCAGGAAGACACTTAAGCCAATTAGAGTGGCAGGAATTATGACAAATGCTGTAATTATGATTCAGGCAGACAGACTATAAACCCATGAATCTTCCTGCCCCTGACCTGGCCCCAGCATCCCCGGGAATTAGTTCCATGGTGGAATGATGTCTTGTTCTGTTAAGTACGTTTGGAGAGCACTCAAATGCTACGTTATGGGACGTGTGGATTTTAGGTCATAGATTCTCAGCCCAGCTGTCGCCTGAAGGAAAGCGCTAAAATGGGAAATTAAGCTTCACGGTCTGCTCAGCCGTCCTGTGGCTGCGAGGGTAGAGGGACGTCCCTGGCAGGGGGGTGGGTTGATTTTGTTATTGTTGTTGTTGTTCCCCGCCACTTGCCTGCTCTTCCAACAGGCCCTGGAGAGAAGAATATAAATATATTGTCAAAAACTTGCAGCTTGACTTGTTCCCTAGGCTAGGACAACAGTCGACTGAGATAGTCACTTATTTGAAGCTCAGCACCTTCAAAAGACTTTCTCACCAAGTCTGGCAGAGTTGAAAGCCCTGATGTTACCTGTGGGTCAAGCAAGTCAGGATTGATGAGTCTGAGTGAGTGTCCTGGGGTAGAGGAGCTCACTGGCCTTTGGGTGAAAGGTTCTCCAGTCCGCACATGTAAATTATTACCTTGGTGTTGCATCAGTTCTTGAACTATTGCAGACACCTCTGTTCTTCTCTCTGGGTGTTTCCTTCTGGGTAGGTCTTTCTTGCCACAGTCTCCTATGAACCTCTAACTGATTAAAATATCATTTTCCAGAGAGATGGCTACAAAACACCTAAATATGGGTTGTAGTAATTTGCAGCAACAGGAAACTTGTATGGATTTATTCCCTTAGAGTTCTGGCAGCTAAAAATCTAAAACAGAATGGCCTGGCTGAGTTCTTTCTGGGGGTTCTAAGAAAGAATCTGTTTTCTTGCATTTTCTAGCTTCTTGGGACTTCCCTGGTGACTCAGATGGTAAAGAAACTCCCTGTAATGCAGGAGACCTGGGTTTGATCACTGGGCCAGGAAGATCCCCTGGACAAGGGAAGGGCTACCCACTCCAGTATTCTTGCCTGAAGAATCTCAAGGACAGAGGAGTCTAGTGGGCTACAGTCCATGGGGTCACAAAGAGTTGGACATGACCGAGCGACTGACACTTTCACTTCTAGTTCTGGAGACGGCTACAGTGCTTGGACCATGGCCCCATCCATACTTCATCAGCAAAGCCATCAGTGGGGTCACTTCCTCTCTCGCTCTCCCTTCCACCCCCACCTCCATGCCATCATATCACTGTTGTCTTTTTCTTCTCATCCTGCCTCCCCCTTTAAGGACTCTTGTGATGACATTTAAGGCCCATCCAGATCATAATCCAGGAGACTCTCCCCATCTCAAGATCCTTAACTGAATTCCATCCGCTAAGTCTCTTTTCACTGTGAGATTATATTAACATGGACATTTTGTGGGGTCCATGATTCAGTCCAGTGTAATCTCCCCAACATTGAACACCAGGGGACTAGGGACCTTTCCCCCTGTGAAAGCATTTACTTCTTGCTGAAGGAAGAGACTGAAAAAAATATCACCTGACAAGTGTATAGTGGAAAGACGTTCAGATCCTCCATCCTTGCCGTGGCTTCTCCTGCACCAGAGATAGAGAAAGGCCCTGACCTGCAGTGAAGTCACAGCCCTAAAACTGCTCTGTGTCTGTGGAAAGGACTGAGGGCTCGGGGCCAACGCCAGCTCCACCACCCACAGGCCACAGACTGCATGACATGCGGCCAGTCACACCTTCCCTGAGCGTAGTCCCTATAGCTACACGTTCATCAACACTTTGTGCAGACAGTATCTTTCATAACTACCACGAAAGCTGACTCAATAATTTTATGAAAATGTATGGGAAGGGACTTTCACAAGCAAATGGCAAGTAAGTGTAAGTTGTTTGACATTATTTCTTGGTCCTGACTGTACCCCCTTGAGTTCGAGAAATAGTGGGCATCTCCACTTTGCAGTGGAAAGCAGCACAAGAGTGGGAGAACCAAGGTGGAGATGAGTTCACACCCACAGGAAGCCTTGCCTTTGGGGCAGGGGCCAAGGGAGAGACACATAAAGAATAAGAGGCAAGAGAGCCCTGGGAAAAACACTGAGTGTGCACAGAGGGCAGGAAGCTTCCACAAGTGCAGTTCGAATTTGAGAAGAATGGAATTCTGTAGACAGTATCCAGCAGAAAACATGGGGCAGGATGTTTCAGTTCAGTCATTCAGTCATGTCCGACTCTCTGAGACCCCATGAACCGCAGCACGCCAGGCCTCCCTGTCCATCACCAACTCCTGGAGTTCACTCAAACCCATGTCCATTGAGTCGGTGATGCCATCCAGCCATCTCATCCTCTGTCATCCCCTTCTCCTCCTGCCCTCGATCTTTCCCAGCATCAGGGTCTTTTCTAATGAGTCAATTTTTTGCATCAGTGGCCAAAGGATTGGCATTTCAGCTTCAGCATCAGTCCTTCCAATAAATATTCAGGACTGATTTCCTTTAGGATGGACTGGTTGGATCTCCTTGCAGTCCAAGGGACTCTCAAGAGTCTTCTCCAACACCACAGTTCAAAAGCATCAATTCTTCGGTGCTCAGCTTTCTTTATGGTCCAACTCTCACATCCATACATGACTACTGGAAAAACCATAGCCTTGACTAGATGGACCTTTGTCAGTAAAGTAATGTCTAGGTTGGTCATATCCTTTCTTTCAAGGAGCAAGCATCTTTTAATTTCGTGACTGCAGTCACCATCTGCAGTGATTTTGGAGCCCAAGAAAATAAAGTCTGTCACTGTTTCCATTGTTTCCCCATCTATTTGCCATGAAGTGATGGGACCGGATGCCAAGATCTTAGTTTTCTGAAAGTTGAGTTTTAAGCAAGCTTTTTCACTCTCCTCTTTCACTTTCATCAAGAGGCTCTTTAGTTCCTCTTCACTTTTTGCCATAAGTGTGCTATCATCTGCATATCTGAGGTTATTGATATTTCTCCCTGCAATCTTCATTCCAGCTTGTGCTTCATCTAGCCCAATATTTCACTTGATGTACTCTGCATATAAGTTAAATAAACAAGGTGACAAAATACAGCCTTTTTATACATGTACATACACAATATGCAGAGGAGGGAATGGCAAACCATTTCAGTATTCTTGCCTTGAGAACCCCATGAACAGTATGAAAAGGCAGGATGTTTATGTAATCCTATTTTTCCTCTGAGAGTTTGATACACAGTGGGTGCTCCAAAGGGTTGGTATCAAACCACAGACAATAACTGAAACAAAAAGTTGGGACTATTTGCATGATTACTCAAGCACAATAGGGGTGTACCTTGATCCAGAATATCCAGGAGCTGAGGCCAAAGGGTTAGGTTCACATATCCAGATTACATAGAAGGACCCTTGTTATCCAAGGTAGAGAAGTTGAAGAATTGAGTAAGAAAGTAGACGTTGTCATATACAAGAATGCTTCCCCAAGAGTTGGCTAAATTAACAACTGAAAAGGTCAGTTTTCATTCCAATCCCAAAGAAAGGCAATGCCAAAGAATACTCAAACTACCACACAATTGCACTCATCTCACATGCTAGTAAAGTAATGCTCAAAATTCTCCAAGCCAGGCTTCAGCAATATGTGAACCGTGAACTTCCTGATGTTCAACCTGGTTTTAGAAAAGGCAGAGGAACCAGAGATCAAATTGCCCACATCCACTGGATCATGGAAAAAACAAGAGAGTTCCAGAAAAACATCTATTTCTGCTTTATTGACTATGCCAAAGCCTTTGACTATGTGGATCACAATAAACTGTGGAAAATTCTGAAAGAGATGGGAATACCAGACCACCTCACCTGCCTCTTGAGAAATCTGCATGCAGGTCAGGAAGCAACAGTTAGAAATGGACATGGAACAACAGACTGGTTCCAAATAGGAAAAGGAGTACGTCAAGGCTGTATATTGTCACTCTGCTTATTTAACTTCTATGCAGAGTACATCATGAGAAACCCTGGACTGGAAGAAGCACAAGCTGGAATCAAGATTGCCGGGAAAAATATCAATCACCTCAGATATGCAGATGACACCACCCTTATGGCAGAAAGTGAAGAGGAACTCAAAAGCCTCTTGATGAAAGTGAAAGTGGAGAGTGAAAAACTTGGCTTAAAGGCTCAACATTCAGAAAATGAAGATCATGGCATCCGGTCCCATCACTTCATAGCAAATAGATGGGGAAACAGTGGAAACAGTGTCAGACTTTATTTTTCTGGGCTCCAAAATCACTGCATATGGTGACTGCAGCCATGAAATTAAAAGACGCTTACTCCTTGGAAGAAAAGTTACGATCAACCTAGATAGCATATTCAAAAGCAGAGACATTACTTTGCCAAAAAAGGTCCATCTAGTCAAGGCTATGGTTTTTCCAGTGGTCATGTATGGATGTGAGAGTTGGACTATGAAGAAATCTGAGCACTGAAGAACTGATGCTTTTGAACTGTGGTGTTGGAGAAGACTCTTGAGAGTCCCTTGGACTGCAAGGAGATCCAACCAGTCCATTCTGAAGGAGATCAGCCCTGGGATTTCTTTGGAAGGAATGGTGCTAAAGCTGAAACTCCAGTACTTTGGCCACCTCATGTGAAGAGTTGACTCACTGGAAAAGACTCTGATGCTGGGAGGGATTGGGGGCAGGAGGAGAAGGAGACGACAGAGGATGAGATGGCTGGATGGCATCACTGACTCGATGGACGTGAGTCTGAGTGAACTCTGGGAGTTGGTGATGGACAGGAAGGCCTGGCGTGCTGTGATTCATGGGGTCGCAAAGAGTCGGACATGACTGAGCGACTGAACTGAACTGAACCTCCCTGTATCTCAAATATCTCTCTTCCTTACCTCTCATCAAAATTAAATCCTTCTTATAGGCATTAAATCCTTTGTAGGTCAGTCTCTCTGAGTCACAGATATTGCCTGCTAATCCATCACAAGTGAATTGTGAGATCTTGCAATAGATGCAGGATTTCACAAAGTCAGTTGAAAGTGATCAAGCTAGGGATCTCCTCCCATCACTGGGGACGTCATCATACAGCATGACCTGGCAGAGATGGGCCATGATAACCGAAGAGGAGGTAATACTCGGGAAGATGGCAAACAGGAGGTGCCTTCAAAGAGAATTATTCAAGTAGCAAAAGGTTATTAGAGGCCCTTATGGAAATAAAGCTTCGGCATATTTTTGCAGACCTGACCCTCTTTATGATCTTCTTGGTCATCTCAGTGTGTAAAATGAAGGCTATCTGATTGTACTAATATGCAACGTTGCCAGAAAAATCACTCAGATGAAAAACAATCAACACTTCATTCCAGCTTTTTTCATAAGAATTTTTGCATAGTTCTGATGATAACTAAAAGCATGTTCAACAGAACAGAATGCAAATTTATTTTCATAGTTTCAGTTTCCGTTCTCAAGGTAAAGTCTTAACAAGCATACTTTTTTTTCCCTCATTTTTTCACTGTTCAGCATTAAGTTTTCTTTAGGTGGATTCCCCTCTGGGCTTTCCCCAGCCTAATCAGGGAGTCCTAGACTGCATTCTCTGCATCCACTATCCCATGTGGAATAAGTGGGTACCCTGGTGTGTGGCCAGCTAACACCCCACCCAGGTACCCATGAAGAAGTCTCTGCTCCAGCAAAACTGAGCTCAGTTTTCTCAAGTCACATCTTCCCTTTATTTTGGAGAATTCTCTATTTCCAACTTCTTCTAGGACTTTATTCTCTTTTTCCAATTTCTTCTAGGACTTTAGCTGAGAATTTCCATCAAGGAATGAGCCTCTTCTAATCAATGCCTAGGGAAAACTTGTCAGCATTTCTTGGTGTTATTCTAGGGGTGAGAAGTCCAATACTGAACAGAAAGGGGGGTTGGGTGCCCCATTTTCATAAGAATTTTTTAAGAAAAAAATAATATAACAGTAGCTTTAAGGTGGCTCAGACAGTAAAGAATCCACCTGCAATGCAAAAGACCCAGGTTCAATCCCTGGGTCAGGAAGATCCCCTGGAGAAGGAAATGGTAACCCACTCCAGAACTCTTGCCTGGAGAATCCCATGGACAGAGGAGCAAGGTCGCAAAGAGTCGGACCCAAATGAGCGACAGAAGTACAACTTGAAAACAGAGTCCATAGGAGGAATACCAAATATATTCTGAAAATGCTCCCTTGAAATAAGGACTTTTGAAGGAAATCCCAAATCAAACCGCATTTTTAAAAATATTTAAGTAAAGAATAACCTGTAGGGACTTCCCTGGTAGCCCAGTGGTTAAGAATCTGCCTTGCAATGCAGGGGTATGGGTTCAACTCCTGGTCAGGGGACAAAGATTCCACATGTCACAGGACGACTAAGCCTGGATGCACGAATACTGAAGCCCAAGTGATCTGGAGCCCACGTGACACAGCTAAAACCTGATCAGCCAAATAAATAAATATGTTTTAAAAGAAATATATTACTTTTTAAAAAAAGAATATTCCTTCCCAATGTCCTATGAGAAATTGAGTCGAGGTCCCAGAAATATCAAGCAAGTTATTCTGAGCGAACATGGAACAAATATTTGAATAGATATTTTGTAAGCATTTTTCTTTCCTACAAGGTAGAACTGTTTCATTTCTCGACACAAAGTTTTGTAATCTAAACTGCAGTTGGCTGAGCTGTTATTTCTTCCACCCCAAGCAGAGCTTGCTCTTGTCTGCTGGACATAATTACTGTGTGGGGGGTGCTCCCATCATTAAAGGCAGTGAGAAAAAGAACAGTTATCCTGGGAACACCTTGTCTTACCCTCCCCTGAAAATACACAAACCTTCTCGCTCCTGTTAAAGAGCAAACCATTCAGTGGTACTTGCTAAAGAACAGGAAGGCAGATGTCATTCAAAGAGGGCTGTCGCCCTAGGTCAACGTAGCCGCTACTGCAATGGGGTCTTGCAGGGGAGAAGTTGACTCAACTCTGAGGACAGTGTAGGCAAGTGGGAGATATAGTCAAGGGCAGAGCGGGGTCAGTGGCGGGGAAATGACTTAGAGGAAATGTCTGGGTAATCAGACACCCCCCGGGGGTAGTGGAGGACAGGGAACCTGGTCAGACCTGGAGGGGGATCAGATGTCAAAGGTGTGGCGTTCTGGTTAAACTGTCTACAGAGAATCCTAGCTAAAACTGGACAATGCAGGGACAAACACGGAACTCCAAAAGTCAAGACCTGGTTGAAAAAGAGTTCTAGGAACCCCGAGCAGAGTTTGATCAAGGAAAGATCCTTTGTCACCGTGCAGACCCCAATGCCACTGGCTGACATGTCCCCGTCTCCAGCTTCTCCAACCCTCCCCCCACTTTTCACTCCCCAAAGTTGCTGCAGCCGGAGCCCACCAACTACAATGGCTAACTAAGCTGCTTTCCCTCCTGGAAGCACTGTAATATTTTTAATGGCTGTACTGTGATTATAATTCACATAGTATACAATTCATTCATTTAAAATGGACAAACCATTGATTCTCAGTGTATTCTCAAATACTTGCAACCATCACTGAAGTCAATTTTCAAACATTTTATCACCTCAAAAAGAAATCTGTGAAACCCACTATTGGGAGTAAATGGGCAACATTTTTATTGCTGTTATAATTCCATGTTATGGTTATGAAACCATACAGATTATTGATTCGGAAACTGTGTATTCTATTGCCCACTTACTCCCAATAGTGGGTTTTTACAGATTTTCCTGGCTGCACAAGAAATCTCACTTGTTACACTGTTTGCAACACACAACCCAAAGCCTGCTGCATTGTAGCCATAAAAAGGCACAAAGGAGAATCCAGAGAGGGCATCTTACTGCCAACTGCAACCGTACAGACAAATAACACGAGGATTCAGTGTGCAGTAATGAAACCCGCATGCAGGCAAGTGGGCTCCGAGTAGACCTGATTGAGAAAACAGGGAGGGTCTTGCATTCACTGCCTTAAGTCTCACTATTAGCACCAGGAGGGAGTTCAGAGACCATCTCGTCCAAGCACTTCACTTTGTGTGGGAAAGAACTAAAGCAGAATTAGACCCAAATGCACCTGAATGAAATGAAGCTTGGTCCCGTCTGTGACCACTCATCCAGGCTACTGGCCTTGACCCTGTTAGCTTAGACTCCCAAAACAGCCAGTGCTCTGCCCCTTGATGATGAAGTCAATCTTTCCTTGGGTTCATAGGTTTAATACATTTTGATGAATTAATCCATTCTAGTACTTCTTTAATTTTGCTTAGTTTCCAACTTCGAAGAGGCAAGCTTCGAAGAGGCAAGAAGAAGGTCATTGATCCAGCTAAGACAAATAACATATTTGCTGACTAATCTTAGCAACACTTCAGCCTTTTCACTTCCATGCAATGCCCATTAAGACATGAAGACCAACCTAGATGCCACCTAGGATCGAGGCACACAGAAACCCCACTTTCTGGCCTCAAAGCATACAGTGCCCAGTCATAGTTCTGCTCTGACAGGGCAGATTCCTGGGCTTTCCCATGTAACAACATCTTCAAAGATCATCCCTTCACCTCAGTTTCGCACTGTTGTTGTTTAATCACTAAGTCGCCTTCAACTCTGTTGCAAAACCGTGATCTGTAGCCTGCCAGGCTCCTCTGTCCATGGGATTCTCCCTGCAAGAATACTGGCATGGGTTGCCATTTCCTTCTCCAGGGGATCTTCCCAACCCAGGGAAGAAATCAGAGTCTCCTGCATTGGCGGGTGGATTCTTTATCACTGAGCCACCAGGAAATCCCTCAGTCTCCCAGAGAATCTCTGATTTTCTACATCTTAAATGCAAGGGCAGGATAAGACTCTATTACACTCCACCAAAATAGGGAGAAATCCCAGGAGGTCTATGCCTAAAAGGTACCTTAATGCCTAAGGGAAATTTTTTACCACTATCATGCCTCCACTTCCTCATCCATAAAATGGGCATAAGAAAAGAAGACCCACTCCAAGAAATTATTTAAGGCTCAAAGAGATTACTTAATTTTCTTTCTTTTTTTTCTTTTAAAATCCCCAAATTGGGGGTGAATTCCATGTGGTGATCTCACATTTCACAGGAACTCAAGGAACTTCCCTGGTTCTCCTTATAGATGGCGGCCTGCCCTGAGGGTGGATGGAGCCCATTCTTGTCCTGATTTCACCCCAGCTCCTCGTGATGCACCAACCGTAAATCACAACGGGAAAGGTCCCATAAAGCAAGCTTTCATCCTCCCACAGGCGTCATGGGGAACATGTCTCCACAGGAATCAGTCTTCCAGATAACAGAATTTACCCCTTCACAATGCCAACACTTTGGCTTCGTTTTATTATCTCAATGGAAATTTTTCTAAAATGTGTTCCATGCTTCCCCACCTTCTTTATGTCGAGTTTGGGCTGAATATAATTTAATCTTCGGTCTATGATTTTGTGTCTGTATTGTGAACATACTTCAAGACGTAGAGTTATGTTTGAATTTTAGTTTTGCTGCTTCCTACTTCAGATTGCCCACACCTGTCTCTAAGCCCTAGAAAAGCAGAAGGCAATGGCAACCCCCTCCAGTACTCTTGCCTGGAAAATCCCATGGATGGAGGAGCCTGGTGTAGGCTTCAGTCCATGGGGTTGCTGAGCCGGACACAACTGAGCAACTTCACTTTCATGCATCGGAAAAGGAAATGGCACCCCACTCCAGTGTTCTTGCCTGGAGAATCCCAGAGACAGCAGAGCCTGGTGGGCTGCCATCTGTGGGGTCGCACAGAGTCGGACACAACTGACGCGACTTAGCAGCTGCAGTAGCAGCATATGAACATTACCCAGACCTCTAATCCACTCGAAGACAGACTTGCATTCCTCCCATAGACACCCACTGCCTTAATTTTTTCTACTATTAAATAGCAGATACAGATGCAAAATAAATATACTGTTGAAAATTCATTTGTAATAATTAGGAAATTAACATTAACTGGGTATTTACTTCCACTGTTCTTTGGGGCAAGTACTTCATCTGTATTATTGCGCCTATTTGTTGTAACAGCTCTTTGAGGTGGGTGTTATTTCATTATGCTCACTTTAGAGATAAGGAAACCAAGCCATGAGGGTTTAAGGAATTTAGCCAAGGTCAAACAGCCCAGAAGTAGAAGATCTTAACTTTCATCTCTGACGATCTGTTCCAGAGACACAGCCTCCATTACCAGGGTCTGTGACTAGGGGGTCACAGACTAAAGACTGTGAAAATAAATAAATTTAATAAGATAAATTTAACTAGCACTGTAACAAAAAAAAAAAAATTGAGACAGAGAAAAAGAGAACAGAGAAACCTTTCAGTTTGGAGTACACAATAAATTATGCAGGAGACTCAGATTCAATCCCTGGGTTGGGAGGATCCCCTGGAGAAAGGAATGGCAACCCACTCCAGTATTTTTGCCTGGAAAATCCCATAGGCAGAGCAGCCTGGCAGGCTACAGTCCATGGGGTTGTAAAGAGTTGGGCATCACTAAGTGACTGAGCACACACAAGCACACAGTTAATTAGAAAGAATTATTCCATGAAATTTTGGGCTGAGTCTACACACACAAACACACACACATTCACAGGTGCATGTATACACAAATACATATGTCCACTGGATTATGGAAAAAAATATTTCTTACTGTGAAGTGAAGTGAAGTGAAATCACTCAGTCATGTCCAACTCTTTGTGACCCTGTGGACTGTGGCCCACCAGGCTCCGCCATCCATGGGATTTTCCAAGCAAGAATACTGGAGTGGGTTGCCATTTCCTTCTCCGTCTTATTGGGAGGTACTGTCCAAAAAAGTTTGAAAACCAATGCACTAGGCCATATGACTTCTTTTAGTGGATGGATTATCTTTTACTTTCATGCATGCAAGATTTCCTACCTTCCATTTATGCTAAGGGATAGTAGTAATAATTTACTTCAAGCAAACTCCCACCTCCAAAACCAAGTCAGGCCCCAGGTCTTGCCTAAGCTGTGGTGATGTGGTCAAGCCTATAGGCTCTGGAATTAGTCTGAACTGGGTTTAAATCCCAACGTTGAACTTCCCAACTGGGCAAACTACTTAACCTCCCCCAGCACCAGTTTCCCCTACAATTAGCACCCTCCCTTGCATGGTCCCTTCTCAGCATGGTTCCCCCCTGGCATGGTTCCCACCGAGACTAAATGCAATGATGCCCTTCATATGCTTAGAAGAGAGCCTCGCACTTAGTAAGCCTCTAAGGCAAGCCGCTCTTGCTCCCTTAACCAAACTCGTCCCTCCACAGCAGGTGTGACCAGGAAGAGGTGGCTTTGCCCTCTGTGTCTGCCAGGTGTCTCAGCTAACGGCTGGGGATGTGGGGAGAGGGAGGTGACTCGGTGTGACAGATAAGTCACCTTCACTGCGCAGCCCCTCTGATTTCATGGATGCCCATGCACAGTCTACATGTATGAATTCCTTCAAAAAAGTGCATGAAATAATCTGCTTTGTTTGAAAAGCCAGGAGAAACTAACCTCTCAAAAAAAAAGAAAGAAAGTGAAGTCGCTCAGTCGTGTCCAACTCTGTGACCCCATGGGCTGTAGCCTAGCAGGGTCCTCTGTCCATGGGATTTTCCAGGCAAGAATACTGGAGTGGGTTGCCATTCTCTTCTCCAGGGGATCTTCCCAACCCAGGGATCGAACCCAGGTTTCCCACATTGTAGGCAGACACTACCATCTGAGCCACCAAGGAAGCCCAAAAAGAAACTGTTCCTTAATGAAGAGGGAACATGCTAGAAATAACACCTAAGCCATGAAGATTTTCTAACCCCAAATCCCTTCCAGCTTCTCAGGATGAGGCTACCCCATCCTGATAAATGGAAAGAAAGACTTTTTTCCAGTTTTAATGGGGTACCCATGGCATTGACAGACCTTTCCTAGTAAGGCTCCCAGTGACCCCGAAAGGACAAGCAAAGTCCCCCCAAAGGACACCTTTACCTGTGCCCTTTATGCCTGTAAAGGTGACTCCTGTACAGTGGGCACCTTCGGAGAAGGGGCTCACGACCTTGCCTTTGGACCAGGCCTCATACACCACGGGACACTGATCAGTCTACTTTGTGGAACTGGCCAAACCACCTGGAATCCAGGAGAATTTCCACAGGGAAAGCAATAGGAACGCGCTTTAGTCGAGTGCCTCAGAATTTGCAAATATGCTTCTTTCCTGTGTTTTGTCTTATGAAACTTGACTGATAAATACCCCTTGATTAAGGTGGAAGGATATTCTCACCTTCAAGATTATGAAAACGGTGCAGGAAGAGTAACAAGAGTAGGACTTTGGTGCCAGAGTGTGATGGTGCGGAAATTACCCACCCTGACCTGACACATATTCCTAATCTGCAAACTGCAGCAATAACGAAACCTTTTGTGGAGATTAAATGAGATGCTGCTGTTCAGTCACTCAATCGTGTCCAGTTCTTTTTGACCTCAAACACTGCAGCATGCCAGGCCTCCCTGTCCTTCACCATCTCCCGGAGTTTGCTCAAACTCATGTCCATCAAGTCAGGAATGCCATCCAACCATCTCATCCTCTGTTGTCCCCTTCTCCTCCCTCCTTCAATCTTTCCCAGCATCAGGGTCTTTCCTAATGAGTCAGTTCTTCCCATCAGGTGGCCAAAATATTGGAACTTCAGCTTCAACATCAGCCCTTCCACTGAATATTCAGGGTTGATTTCCTTTCGGATGGACTGGTTGGATCTCCTTGAAGCCCAAGGGAATGAGATAGTGAGCACTAAACCCTTGCAGGGATGTAGAAGATGCTCAGTCAATCTCTTGTTTCCCTTTCCTGCACCACCGGACCCCAAATACGTGCCCTTCCCACCAGATTGCATAAAGTTTGGCTTTGCCACTTGCAAATTTCTAGCATCATGCTCTGCAAAGAGATGGGCAAAGAGAGGTGTTTCTATGCTTTTCAAAGTACTCCATGGGGATAAAGGCAGGGGAGAAATTGAGTTCAAAAAACAAATATAATTACCTTGGTGATTGAGCTGGGCAACTGAGGGCTCAGAGCTGAGCCTGCAGAACTGGAACAGCACCTACAGTTGGGCAGGATTTGCTGGAGACTTGGCTGTCATTTTTTAGTTGGTAAGTTGTGTCCAGCTCTGTGACCCCATGAGCTGCAGCATGCCAGGCTTCCCTGTCTTTCACTATCTCCCAGAGTTTGCTCAAACTCATGTCCATTGTGTCAATGATGCCATCCAACCATCTCACCCTCTGTCTCCCCCTCCTCCTCTTGCCCTCAATCTTTCCCAGCATCAGGATCTAACCTCTTTGCATCAGGTGGCCAAAGTATTGGAGCTTCAGCATCAGTCCTTCCAATGAATATTGAGGGTTAATTTCCTTTAGGATTGATTGATTTGATTCCTTGCAGTCCAAAGGATTCTCAAGAGTCTTCTCTAGCACCACAGTTCAAAAGCATCAATTCTTCAGTGCTCAGCCTTCTTTATGGTCCTCCTCTCATGTCCATACATGACTACTGGAAAAAACACAGCTTTGACTATAATGGACCTTTGTTGGCAAAGCGATGTCTCTGCTTTTTAATATGCTGTCTAGGTTGGTCACAGCTTTTCTTCCAAGGACCAAGCATCTTTTAATTTCATGGCTGCAGTCACCATCCACAGTGATTTTGATGTCCAAGAAAATAAAGTCTGTCGCTGTTTCCATTGTTTCCCCATCTGTTTGCCATGAGGTAATGAGACCGGACGCCATGATCTTAGTTTTCTGAATGCTGAGTTTTAAGCCAGCTTCTTCACTCTCCACTTTCAACTGCATCAAGAGGCTCCTTAGTTTCTCTTCATTTTCTGCCATTAGGGTGGTGTCATCTACATATCTGAGGTTATTGATAATTCTCCCAGCAGTCCATGTCAAAGGACAAATAGCCAAAGAGCAGTTAACAGACGGGTGGCGGCAGAAGCTCCAGCATCGGTGGTCCGAGGACTGGGGTTTCTCTTCACTCACCTTCTCTTATCTTCAGATGAACCTGCTGGCCCAGGAGGCTGCACACCTCCATGTATTATTCACTGGTGACTAAACAGAGCAGATTACAACTCAACCACGGATGGATAAGGTCACATCTCTCTAATGCTAATAAAAAGCCCCTGAACCAATTCATATGAAGAAAATAATGTAGGAGGAAATAGAGACATTGTTATGCTATGCTATTCTAAGTCACTTCAGTCGTGTCCGACTCTGTGCGACCCCATAGACGGCAGCCCACCAGTCTCCCCCGTCCCTGGGATTCTCCAGGCAAGAACACTGGAGTGGGTTGCCATTTCCTTCTCCAATGCACGAAAGTGAAAAGTGAAAGTGAAGTCGCTCAGTCGTGTCCGACTCTTAGCGACCCCATGGATTGCAGCCTACCAGGCTCCTCCGTCCATGGGATTTTACAAGCAAAAGTACTGGAGGAAATAGGGACATTGTTAAGGCAGGCTAAAAAAAAAAATACATCAATCGTTGCCAGTAGATTAGAAAAACAGGCAAATAGGCCGACTTTATTGGCCTGTTGCCTTAGAGAGTTAAAAAAACAAAGGCAGGTGAGCAATAAAATCTCCCATCCAAAAAAAAAAAAACTCTTCAAATATTAGACTGCTATGGTCAAAACCACTCTCAAACTGTAGTTTCTTTAAATGGACCCTGATTCTTTTTTTCATCAGAAGTAATTTATGCCCATAAAAATACTGTTGTCCTAGGCTGCCAGCCCATCTCCAAAGGTTGTCTGGAAACCTTTCTTTCTTCTTGTCAAAGGACAAGGTCCCCACTTCTTTGTCTTTGTCCCCATTTCACTGCTCTCCACCCCTCCCTGAAACCCCAGCAAACTTGGCCTCCAGGTTAAAACCCAGGTCACTCCAGTATGGACCATAAGATTGCCAAGGAGGATGGTCATATGATGAAAGCCCTTGAATCTGGGTTCATGAACCCCAGATCAGAGACATTTAGGAGTCACAATCATTTTTCTTCATTTTAGAATCCATAAGGAAATGCTCGTGTATTTCTTTTTTTTTTTTTTTTTTTGATGTAAGGTTAATCAGAAAGTGCCCTAGAGGAGAGAGAAAGAGCTAGAGATGTATCCAAGGACAGAGTCCTCCTGTGACCTCAAGGCTGGTCCAGAGGACGCTGCACGGCTGGAGGACAAAGTCCCAGCACCACCGCGGAGCCAACACTGTGATCAGGCTCCCGACTGGACCGTGAGACAAATTTAAAAATAGACGGTAGAAATCCAGCAAAGGAGAAATCACAACGTAAATTGGCTTTCGCAGTCCAGCTGTGATGAACAGTGGGAAGTCATGGAGATGTAATTGTGGAGCCCTGGTGTGAGGTATTAAACTTTGAACAGAAAGGATTCACATTAGCAAATACCAGTGTCACTGTGGGTTTGGTGGGGGGTGGGGGGCAGTGCGGAGGAGGAGGATTTTGATTTGATTAGCCTTACTGATTTCCCCCTGTTTACAAAGTTTCCCCCCAAGCTTGCAAAGTGGGGGGAAAAGGGGGAGAAGGTTACAGCAAACAATTACTTTTGCATTTTGAGGAGATGAGAGCCACAGCTCCCCCAGCCATAGGGAGGTCACCTACGGTCATCGGAGATCCATCTTCATTCTACATCACTTGGTTATGTCATACAGACCTCTGCAGCGTGAAGAGGCTAGTCGCTTCAGTCCTGCCTCTGCCACCTGTGGTCTGCACAGCCTTGGGAACGTATTTACTGGCCCTGAACCCGAGGCTCCTCCTCGATGAAATGGGGATAATAAATATGCCTGGACCATAGGGCTACTTTCAGAACTACCTAAGAGAACACTTTCCTTGGAAGGAAAGTTACGACCAACCTGGACAGCATATTGAAAAGCAGAGACGTTACTTTGCCAACAAAGGTCCGTCTAGTCAAGGCTATGGTTTTTCCAGTGGTCATGTATGGATGTGAGAGTTGGACTGTGAAGAAAGCTGAGTGCCAAAGAATTGATGTTGAACTGTGGTGTTGGAGAAGACTCTTGAGAGTCCCTTGGACTGCAAGGAGATCCAACCAATCTTCTGAAGGAGATCAGTCCTGGGTGTTCTTTGTAAGGAACACCTGATGTTGAAGAGGAAACTCCATTACTTTGGCCACCTGATGCAAAGAGCTGACTCATTGGAAAAGACCCTGATGCTGGGAAAGATTGAAGGCAGAAGCAGAAAGGGACGACAGAGGATGAGATGGTTGGATGGCATCACTGACTCAATAGACATGAGTTTGGGTAGACTCCAGGAGTTGGTGATGGACAGGGAGGCCTGGCGTGCTGCAATTCATGGGGTTGCAAAGAGTCGGACACGATTGAGCGACTGAACTGAACTGACTGAAGAGAACACAAGTAAAATATTCAGTGATGCTGCCTGGCAAAAAAAGAAGGCAACAACCGATGCTAGTCGCTGTTTTTCAGGTTTGTGGGGCATTAAACGGCAGACAGGCTCCACGCCCTCCTTACTCCTTTCCCATTTCCCTTTGATGGGAACATCTCAGGAATCGATATCTTCTCCCCAATGCAGTTAAAGCTGAAGAAGACATGCTAATCAAAATTCAAGGAGTCACAGCCCGGTGCCCCAAGAAGCCACAAAGAGAGAGATTTTAAACGCTGTTGTCAGAGATGGAAAGACTAGGCTGGTCACAGTTGAGACTTGACTGCAGTCCCTCGCACAGTCACCAGAACCTCAGGATGGTCCTTCTCCACCCTGGTTTGACCTCCAGCCCTTCTCCCACTCTGTCACTCACACGCCTGCATTTGCGGTGGTTCATGAATGCTGGACAAGTGTTTAGAACTACTGGTCTTCCACCTGGACCACAAATAAATGGATATGTGCCCAAAGGGACCCAAGATACCTCAGGTTGTATCTACCTGCCTCACTCAGGAACACCTCTGGCTGTGATAACAGAGAAGCTGATGAACTGTGGGCTAAACCGAGGAAGGAGTGTGCTTCTCTCACATAACATGAAATAGGGAGTGGGAGTTGGTTCCATCATCCAAATTTGCCCCCCAGACACCTAGGCTTTTCCTTTCTTCTCTGCCCATCTTCGAAAGTAAACCTCTCATCCTCAATCTTGCCATCTTATGGGGTATCTTAATCTGCTCAGACTGCCAGAACAGAATCTCTAGACAGAGTGGCTTAAACCACAGGAGTGTATGTATGTTCTCACAGTTCTGGAGAACACACCTGGCTTCCCAGGTGGTCCTAGTGGTAAAGAACTTGCCTCCCAATGTAGGAGACATAAGAGATGCGGTTTTGATCCCTGGGTCAAGAAGATCCCCTGGAGGAGGGCATGGCAACCCATGCCATTATTCTTGCCTGGGAAATCCCATGGACAGAGGACCCTGGTGGGCTACGGTCCATGGGTCACAAAGAGTCGGACATGACTAAAGCGACTTAGCATGCACATTTGCACAGTTCTGGAGACATGAAGCCTGAGACCAGGGTGCTAGCCATCTTGATTTCTGGGACAGGCTCTCCTCTGGGTTTAGAGTCACCTTCTTCTGAATTCATGTGCCCTTTTGTTGGTATGTGCTTATGGTGGAGAGAGAGCTCTCACTTCTTGTTCCTAAAAAGTCACTAATCCAGTTATATTATGATCCCCACCCTTATGACTTCATTAACCTCAGTTAATCTCAAAAAAGCCCTATATTCAAATATAATCAGATTAGGACTTAAAAGTTCAACATGAATTATAGGGGAATACAGTTCAGTCCATAGTAAGGGGGAATCATGGCTGACATAATCTAGGCATTGCAATTGTAACAGGAAGAAGAAAGGAGTACAAAAAAAGATTTTTGTTGTTGTCCAGTCACTACGTCATGTCTGACTCTTTGGGACCCAATGGGCTGCAGCACGCCAGGCTTCCCTGCACTTTGCTATCTCCCAGAGTTTTCACAAACTCGGGCCCATTGAGTCAATGATGCCATCCAACCATTTCATCCTGTCGCCCTCTTCTTGAGCAGCCTTCAGTCTTTCCCAGCATCAGGTCTTTTCCAATGAGTCACCTCTTTGCAGTAAGCGGCCAAAGTATTGGAGTTTCAGCTTCAACATTGATTCTTCCAATGAAAGTTCAGGGTTGATTTCCTTTAGGATTGACTAGTTTGATCTCCTTGCTGTCCAAGGGACATTCAAGAGTCTTCTCCAGCACCACAGTTTAGAATTATCAGTTCTTAGGTGCTCAGATTTCTTTATGATCCAACTCTCACATCCGTACATGACTAATGGAAAACCCATAGCTTTGACTATATGGACCTTTGTCAGCAAAGTGATGTCTCTGCTTTTTAATATGCTCTCTATGTTTGTCATAGCTTTCCCTCCAAAGTGCATATTTTAATTTCATGGCTGCAATCACCATCTGTAGCAATTTTGAAGCCCAAGAAAATAAAACTTGTCTTTGTTTCTGCTTTTTCCCCATCTATTTGCCATGAAGTGATGGGACTGGATGCCATGATCTTAGTTTTCTGAATGTTGAGTTTTAAGCCAGCTTTTTCACTCTCCTCTTTGACCTTCATCAAGAGGCTCTTTAATTCCTCTTAGCTTTCTGCCTTTAGGGTGGTATCATCTACATCTCTGAGGTTATTGATATTTCTCCCGTAAGCTTGATTCATCCAGCTCAGCATTTCTCATGATGTACTCTGCATAGAACTTAAATAAGCAGTGGGACAATAGACAGCCTTGACGTCCTCCTTTCCCAATTTGGAGCCAGTCCATTGTTCATGTCCAGTTCTAACTGCTGCTTCCTGACCTGCATACAGGTTTCTCCGGAGGCGGGTAAGGTGGTCTGGTGTCTCCATCTCTTTCAGAAATTTCCAGTTTGTCATGATCCACACAAAAGCTTTAATGTGGTCCATGAAGCAGAAGTAGACTTTTTTTCTGGAATTCCCTTGCTTTCTCTATAACCCAACAGATGCTGGAAACTTTATCTCTGGTTCCTCTGCCTTTTCTAAATTCAGCTTGTACATCTGGAAGTTCCCAGTTCACATTCTACTGAAGCCTAACTTGAAGGATTTTGAGCATTATCTTGCTAACATGGGGAATGAGCCCAATTGTATGGCATTGCCCTTCTTTGGGATTAGAATGACAACTGATCTCTTCCAGCCCTGTGACCACTGCTGAGCTTTCCAAATTTGCTGGCAAACTGAGTACAGCACTTTAACAGCATCATCTTTTAGAATTTTAAATAGCTCAACTGGAATTCCACAACCTAGGAAAGAACTCCTGGACTGACTTCCACTTCATGTCCCATGGTCCTTCCCCAGCTACAAATAAGACTTAGAACTGAAAGTGGGGTGACTGGAAATGAAGAGGTTTTAACTGACCAAGTTCACAGTCTGACAAAGTTGATGTAGCTATTTATCCTAATTTTTTTTTAAATAATTAAATGGTTAAGTTTCCAAAAGAAGTATCAATCTTTTTAATGATGAGTCTACAATGAGGGTCACTTTTTTTTAAGGGGTTCTTGATAGCTTAACAGAAGAACCTGTCTTAGGTTAGAGAGAGGTTATTAGCTAACTTTTGCTGCGTAACAAAGTTCTCCAAAGTTCAGCAGTCAGCAACTTGAGTTGGGCTGCTCTAGACAATTCTCCTCCCAGTCTTGATGGGAGTCACACACACATCCAGATCAGCTATGACGTTGGCCGAGATGGCTCGGCTCTGCTCCACATGGTCTCTCAATCCTGATGCAGGCCAACCTGGGCTGGCTTCCAAGAGACAAAGAGAACTGGCACCTTCGCCTCTGTGGTCCAAAGCAAATCCCAAGATCAGCCCAGAGTTAAGGTGAAGGGTTTAGGCGAGCAGACTCTACCCATTGTTGGATGAAGTGGCAAGGTCACATCATAAAGACTGGGAATATGGAGGGCATGTCTATAATCGATCATGGTTACATGGACATTGGTCACTTGGTATGAAGCATGTGAACAAATGTGGAAGTGAGAATAAGAAGGATGTTCTTACTCTGAAGATATTTTGTTGTGTTATGTTAATACCACTCCCAGAGCAAATTAAAGTGAACATTCTAGCCTATATCAGAAAAGATTTTTAGGGCTTCCCTAGTGGCTCAGTGGTAAAGAATCCACCTGCCAATGTAGGAGGCACAGATTCAATCCCTGGTCCTGGAAGATCCCACATGCCTCGTAGCAGCTGAGCCGGTACAACGCAACTACCATACCTGTGCTCTAGAGCCTGCGGGCCACCACTACTGAAGCCTGCGTACCCTAGAGCCCAAGCCCCACAACAACAGAAGCCATGCAATAGAAGCCCATGTGCCACAACTAGAGAAAAACCTGGGCAACAACGAAGACCCAGCACAGCCAAAAATAAACAAGTAAAGAAAAGAATTTTTCTAAGATTTTTTTGAAAACAAGCTCCATGTTCCATGACTAGCTTCTGTCTTGGGTCCAAAACTCTGCTAAATCTTCATATATTTATCCTCTCATCCAAGCAAGAATGGCAAGCTCTTTGATGAATATTATTTGTCTAAAAATTAATGCAGGAAGAAAGCTGAAAATCCATGAGCAGCTTCCTTAAGTGATCAGTAAGTACTGAATGGCCCCAAAACTGTATGAGCAAGTGCCTTGAGCAGTGAGAGATCTTTCTTGTCACCTTCTCCTGTCCCCGCACATTTGGTACTAGAGAAATGTGAAAATCAGGCCTTCATCACATTAGCTTTCGTCCATGTCCTTAAAGAAAGGGTCTCTCCACCTGGGATGGTAATGACTCACAGATAAGAGCAGAAGTGTTCCAACCCTATTATTCTTAATTAAAGTCACTACAGATGGATCCATGACCTTAAGAAAAACATTTCTGACCTTTCCATGAGTAGGATCAAACTCATCACTTTATTAATATTCCTCATAGTTCTTCTGCCAGCTCTTTCTAACTCCATTTTAAGTGTGTTTGCTGATTTTTTTTTTTTTTTTTTTTGTAGCCCAGTTCCCTCTGCTTTCAAAAATAATCAGTATTGGATTCCCCTGGGCATCAGGCACCACCTTGTCTGTTTTATTCCCAGCATGACTGTGTTCATTAAAATTCACTGCAAACTCCCAAAGAAATGCATTCATGTATTTGGGGATTCCAAGGTAGAGCAGCAGATCCATTCTCTTGAAATGTTGCATAAAAATTCAGTATTCCCCGACATGAAAACATCAGCATCCTTTACAACATCCCCATTAGAGGATGGATAAGTGCACCCCGGGGTCTACCTCCCAGAAGTTTTGCAGTTACATCCAGAGATGCAGAGCCCCAGGCCCATCAGGACACTCCTGGGCTTCAACCACCCTCCTCCCAGGCTCAATTCGTCCCAAGAGGGCCTCCAAGCAAGTCTGTTTACCGCTGTAGACATTTCCATACACAGATGATGGGAGAACGCGCCAACCCCCTGTTCACTTGCTGTCGTTTAAACTATTTTCCCAGATGCTGGCCTGGATTCAAGGTAGAAGACAAAAGAGAACAGAATCCAGGTCAACTGAGGCCAGAATTTAAAAATAGTTGCATCGACCACGATTCAGGGACTACTGTTCAGTCAAACCTACTGTGTGCAAAGCAAGCTCTGGGAGTTGCTCCCAGGGAGGCTTCGCTTTTAAAGAACTTACCCTCTACTTGGAGAAACCTCAATAGAACAGAGACACAGAGAAAGTAACTGTCAACAATCACAGCTGAGATGTGTATCTTCCATATACTGAGTGCCCATCAGCTGCCAAGATCACTGTATTCGTATTGTCATGTCCAGTCCTCATAATGACCTCATGATGAGACTGGACTGGGCTTCCCTGGTGGTCCAGTTGTTGAGGATCCACCTTGCAATGCTGGGAACACCGGTTCAATCCCTGGTCTGAGAAGAAAGACCCCATGTGCCACAGAGCGACTAAGGCCCTGGGCCACAACTACTGGGCCTGTGTTCTAGAGCTGGGGAGCCGCAGCTACTGAGCCCCTGCCCTGCAGCTGCTGAAGCCTGAGCGCCCTAGAGCCTGAGCTCCACAACAGGAGAAGCCACCTCAATGAGAAGCCCACGTGTCAGCTAGAGAGTAGCCCCCGCTCACTGCAACTATGGGCTTCCCTAGTGGCTCAGCTGGTAAAGAATCCGCCTGCAATGCGGGAGACCTGGGTTCCATTCCTGGGTTGGAAAGATCCCCTGGAGAAGGGATTGGCTGGCTACCCACTCCAGTATTCTGGCCTGGAGACTTCCATGGGTTGTATAGTCCACAAGGTCACAGACAGTCGGACATGACTGAGCAAACTTCACTCACGCTGCAACTCTGGAAAGCCTGAGCACCAACAAAGACCCACTGTTTTCAAAATACAAAATAAGTAAATAAATCTTTTTTAGAAAAAAGAATTTCAAAAATAAAATGAAGAGACCACAGCTGAAAGAAATTAGACGAGGTGTTCAGGGCACACTGCTAGCAAGCAGCAGATGTGAGTCAAAGGCCACCTGACCTCACTCTGAAGCCCGTCTCCTTCCTCCATGTTAGGACAGCAGCGGGCATCAGCCAGGCGGAGAGGAGGGTGGAGAAGTGGATCCAGGCTCTGTATGTGGCCTGTGAAGCCACCAGAGTTGGAGCAGATGTATTCATACCTGTTGGCCTCCCGCCCAGCTGAATTGTGGGGCAGGCAAAGGTGCCCAGACTCTGACTCCCCACTTGGAGGAGGAAGGTGTTAGTCCACATGAGTGCTGGCCACATTTCAAGATGCCATGTTAAGCAAGATGAATAAGCTCTGGAGATCTTCCATATAGCACTGTCCTTATAGTAAGCAGTACTATATTGTACACTCAAAACTTTGTTTAGAGGGTATATCTCATATTAAATGTTCTTGCCAAAATTAAATACTTTTTTAATTTTATTTTTAATTGGAAGATAATTGCTTTGAAATACTGTGATGGTTTCTGCCATACATCAACATGAATCAGCTGTAGGTATACAAATGTTCCCTTCCTCTTGAACCTCCCTCCCATCTCCCATCCCATCCCACCCCTCTAGGTTGTCACAGAGCACTGGGTTTGAGTTCCCTGAGTCACACAGCAAATTCCCACTGGAAATCTATTATACTTATGGTAATGTATATGTATCAGTGCTACTCTCTCAATTCCTCCCAGCCTCTCCTTCCCCACTGTGACCACAAGTCCCTTCTCTAATCTGTGTCTCCATTGCTGCCCTGCATACAGGTTCATCAGAACCACTTTTCTAGATTCCATATCTATGTGATATTTCTTTTTCTCTTTCTGACTTACTTCACTCTATAATAGGCTCTAGGTTCATCCACCTCATTAGAACTGACTCAAATGTGTTCTTTTTTATGACTGAGTAATATTCCATTACTCAGTAATATTCCATCTTTCCATAAAAGATCCCTAGCCCTACCTCTTCCCCACTGTGGCAGCTTATAAACTTCTGGCTTGAGTGCAATGGACCAGCATCACACCAAGATGGAAAGCATTGTGTCCAAAGGAGAGCAAGGAGTTTGCATCTCCTGTGGTGACTCCAACTCCAGCTGATTAATTCTGACTGCTTGGAGGGCTGGGCTGAAAAGGGTGGTAGGTCATCAGAGCTCATCAAGAAAAAGCACCACGCTCATTAGCAATGCCTCGCATGGAAAAGGGAAAAGGAGGTGTCTCATACATACTGCCTACCTTGGGCAATGGCCACCCAGACCTGTGTTCACATCCCCTCCACTTCCTGTGTGACCCTCAGCAAGGAAATTCAACCTTTCTCACCCTTACTTTCTTTACCTGTAAAATGCACAAACTTTCCTCGAAGATCTGTTTCGGAGGTTAAAAAAATAATAATGTTCTATAGCCTGAAAGTTTGCGTTGCCACAAAATTTATATGTTGAAGCCTTTAACCCCCAATGTGAAAGTATTGAGAGGTGGGGCCTCTGGGAAATGATTAGTTTTAGATGCTGTCTTGAGGGTGGAGCCCCCACAATAGGATTAGTGCCCTTATAAGAAGAAAAGGGAACTGAAGTGAGGATACAGAGAAACGGCCGTGGTCTATAAACCAGGAAGAGGGCCTTCACCAAAACCCACGTCTGCCAGCAACTTGATCTTGGAGTTCTCAGCCTCCGAAAGAGTGAGAGATAATATTGTTTAAGCCACTGAGCCTATGGCATTTTGTCATAACCTCCAGAGCAAACACATACATATAAACCACTTTATCCATTGCCTTTCTACTCCCTAGTAAGCACTCAACTAGTGACAGACATTGTTTTTATTTGTTGATATTGCATGCTAACAAATGTACACATTATTCTGCATTAACAACATATAAACAAAATGTAACAATGACAAAAATCCAATGCACTGAGATAATGCAATTTTGGTGCATTATTCCCAGATGTTAAGAACTGGATGCCTGTTAATTATGAGAGCACAGCAGTGTGTCTCTGAAAACTGTGATGAGGTTTACTTGTGAACAGTACTAGTATCTAAAATCTTTTAAATGTGTTTCTAGAATTTTCTCTATTGCTTAGAACTTGCTTGCGACCTAAGTTTTCCTGGTCCTCCTCACTCTTGGGTGCATTTGAAGTCAATGGAACTATGACACATGGAATCCACTGATTCTCACCATGAGTCCCCATTGACTAAGCCTCCATAACTCCCTTAACCTCTCTGGAGACAATCAATGGTCTTGGAGGAAATTGCTGTTCCTGGGGTTCTGTGGTCTAAGAAGGTGCTTCCTTCCTCCCTTCTGTTCTAACAAAACAGCTGATCTCAAAAGTTGTGGATATGAGTCTAGAGGTTCTTAAGAGATATATCTTTAGCATAACCCCAATCTGGGCTCAGAATAACATGTCTCCTTAATGACTGAGCCTTAGAAGAGCTAAGAAACATGTGAGTTTCTGAAGGAACATTTTACATCCACCTAAGAGAACATTTTATGAGAATCCTGAGAGCATTTCTCAGATGCAAGTCACAACAAGCAGATGGGGAATCTGGGTGCTGATTGGAAACTGTAGCATCCAGCTTTGCTAGCAATTCACACGTCCCTGGAGCTGGGTGGGCACACACCCTGTGCTGAGAAACCCAGACCCAGTCACTGACCTCTGAGCAGCAGAACAAGTGACAGAGAGCAGCCGGGGGACATTCACTGTGACTCAGCACAGCGTAAGGGTTTACAAGTTCACCGAGTGTCAGGATGCTAGGGAGGGGCCCCATGCTACTGAAATGAGGCACCTCTCCAGAAGGGCGGGTGTGAATTCAAATACCTGTAATACTGGGGTATTGGTTTCCCAGGGTGGTCAGAACTAATCACACAAACTTGGTGGGTGAAAACAATAAACGCCGATTCTCTCTCATTTCTGGTGGCCAGACATCTGAAATCACACTGTCAGCAGGGTCTCACTCCCTCCAACATCTCTAGGAGAGAATCCTTCTCTGCCTCCTCCAATCTCTGGTGGTTCCTGGCATTCCTTGGCTTGTGGCCACATCACTCCTGTCTCTGCCTCTGTCTTCACATGGCTCCTTCCCTCTGTCTCTGGGTTCCTTTCTTCTCAAAAGGACAAGTTAGGATCCACTCTAAATCCATCATGATCTCAAGATACTTAATTACATCTGCCAAGACAATATTTCCATAAGGTCATCTTCTGAGGTTCTGACTGCACATGTATTTGGGGGACACTATGAACCCCCACCCTGGGTGGGGATCCCTGGGTTGGGAAGATCCCCTAGAGGAGAGCACAGCAACCCACTCCAGCCTGGAGAATCCCATGGACAGAGGAACCTGGTGGGCTATAGTCCATAGAGTCCCAAAGAGTCAGACACAATTGAAGCAACTTAGCATGCATGCACATTCACCCCACTACACATGGCCACTATAAACCCAAACTTCCCCAAGCATCACAGGTAGAGGGATGAGTCTGGCTGTGACCAGGAAAGTCTGTGGACAAAGTTGTCTTCCAGCATGTACTTACAGGGAGGGTGAAATGTTAACTTATAGAGCTGGGAACCATGGCTCTGGGTGGCAGCAGGGGGCTAATCAGAGGCCATATGGTTTGGAGAAGGGCCTTTGTCTTAAGCTACAAAACTGGATTTTAATTTCATTCTGCTTCTACTGACTATGCAGTCTTATCCATGCAACCAAATCTAGTATCAGTTTTCTCACATGTAGAATGGGATATTGGTAGACCCCACCTCTGTTGTTGTTGTTAGTGGGGCTTCCCTAGTGGCTCAGACTGTAAAGAATCTGCCTGTGATACAGAAGACCTGGCTTCTATCCCTGAGTCGGGAAGATCCCCTAGAGAAGGGAATGGCTACCCACTCCAGTATTCTTGCTTGGAGAATACCTTGGACAGAGAAAATCAGTTTTCTCATCTGTAGAGTGGGAGATTGGTAGAGCTCACCTCTGTTGTTGTCGTGGTTAAATAATTTTCTATTTATAAAATGCTTACTCTGGGGTCTGGCTCATGGGAAACATTGGTGGGTGTCACTCTAATCTTGTTCTTCATCACCCTAGTTGGGTGGGTGGGAGTCAGTCTCATCTAGTTCCTCATTACCCTCATTGTTCATGCATGTGGACCCCTCTGCAAGTATCAGTTACCCCTTTTTCATTAGCAAGAAAGCCCAGCTCTGAGTCACCCCCCGGGGCTGCTGTGTCTAGGTGTCAACACTTTGCTCCTATCTCAGTGTAACGCTTCCAGGCTCTGAGAACACTGCCCTGTCTGCCTCTTCACCCCAGCCTCTGCCAAAGTTTGGATGATGCTTGTGAGCAAAAACATCGTCACGCAACCAAGGCAGCTCCAATGGGGATCAAATTTGACATCCCCGGGGAACATCTACCATGTCAGGACGCTTCCCTCACGACCCACATCACTGAAAATTCCACTGAACTAAATGCAGAATGGGTGGTGGATTGGAAACGGAAAGCAGGCTGCTCTGAGCGAGGCTGACAGGAACAGACGTGTGCCACCTCTCAAAGGAGCCTGCTTCACCCCATCCCAACCAAGCCTTCCTGCTAACACCCTGTTTAGAACCAAGGCCCTTCCTTGGTTGGAAGATGAGACAACCAGCTTCTTTCCTTCTCTTCTGCTTTCCTTTTAATTAATAGACTTAATTTTTTCAAGTTTTAGGTCTACAGAAAAATTGAGCAGACAGTACTGAGAATTTCCTTACACACCCTCCCTCCCCACCTCAGTGTTTCCAAATTATTAACATCTTGCATTAAATATGATACAT
The DNA here is from genome assembly GCF_029407905.1 of Bubalus kerabau. NCBI lineage: Eukaryota > Metazoa > Chordata > Mammalia > Artiodactyla > Bovidae > Bubalus > Bubalus kerabau. The sequence continues at coordinate 196,338,702 of NC_073625.1, read as the reverse complement.
TTGTTACAATAGAACAATATTGATGAAATGATATTGATGCTTGATTATCAATTAAAACCCGTAGTTTGTATTAGGACCCTATCTTGTTGCACATTCTGTGGGTCTTGACAAAGGTAATAACACGTATCCATCATTTTGTGCTGCGTTGTGTTCAGTTGCTCAGTTGTGTGCGACTCTTTGTGACCCTTTAGACTGTAGCCCACCAGGTTCCTCTGTCGGTGGGATTTCCCAGGCAAGAATACTGGAGTGGGTTGTCATTTCCTCCTCCAGCGGATCTTCCCAACCCCAGGGGTTGAACCTTCATCTCCTGTGTCTCCTGAATTGAAGGCAGATTCTTTACCTCTGAGCCACCAGGGAATCCATCATTATAGTATCAGAATCATTCCACCGCCCTGAAGATCCTTTGTGCTCAGGCTGTTCATCTGTCTCCCCTTTCCAAGCCCATAACCCTCGGCACCAGTGCTCTTTTTCACTGTCTCCATAGTTTTACCTTTTCTAGAATGTCATATAGCTGGCATCACACATATTGGCTTCTTTCAGATTGGCTTCTTTCACTTGGTAGGAAGCATTTAAGACTCCTCTATCTCTTTTCATGGCATGATAGCTCATTTTTTTTAAGCACTGAATGAAACACATTCTTTCCTTATCTTTGTTCTCTCAAGGTAATGATTTAGACCCACGCTCTGTCTCCGATTTTCAAACAGGCAGAATGATCTCAGACCAACAGAGGAATAACCAGCAGTCAGGGACTCCCCTACACGTGCACACACAGACACACACACACACACACACACACACACACACACACAGCTGTGCAGTGAAATAACACAGGAAGTCTCCATAACCTAGTAGGATAAGAATCCAGCAGCCTTGGGCACTTGGCTTCTGAAGCAGAGGAAGTTCATTTTCTGGATGTGCAGAGAAGTCTACAGGCAGAGGCACTCATGAACAGGTCAAGGGCAATGACTAGGCTTTTTACAAGTTCATGGTCCCCACGTGTGTTACTGAACCAAACTCAAGTCCACACGCCATTGCACAGTAAAGCCAGTCTACTCACACTGGGTCTTGGTGAAGGAACATGCAGTGTATATTTCAGGTGCCAAGCAAAGAGTCTGGGGAGCTGGTGCTTAAAAGTCCTAAGGCCCTGAAGGCTTTCAGGGAAAGGTTTTTAAAGACAGGGTGAAGAAAAGGGGTTATGGGCCATGAGATCAGCTTATGAACGTTCTTCTCATTTGGTGGTGAGATAATTGGGAGTCACCATCAGCAACCTTCTGGTCCCACCCAGTCTGGGGTCTCTGTGCTTGTGGGCAGCACGCAGTTAACTTCTTCCACCTGGTGGGGGTTTCAGCATCTGCAAAACAGAGCAAAGGACCTGGCCATGATATTGTCTACAGTCTTGATGAGGAACTAAAGGTCCTTGACTTTGTTTAATAGCTAAACTATTATTATTTTGTCTTGCTTGTCTTTTTTCCTTTCTGCATTTTCTCACTTTTCTGATTAAATTTATTCTTTGACTAAAGTTTTTCTACAGTCAAAAGGCACTCAGAGGGCCTGGGGGAAAGTTTGTTCTGGGAAGGTCCCATAGGGTCCTGCTCAGTGGTCCCAATCACACATTCCCGATCACATTGCTACACCTGGAAGTAAGCCACCAGCAGGTACCTCAACATGCTGACATGGGAGGGCAAGACAAAATCAACCAAAGATGCCTACAAGCTTGGAGTCAAGTGGGAAAGAGGACTTCTATTGTGTGCAAAGTGGACCTGTGATATCCTGGGCACCCCTCACTGAATGGACTGCATGAAGCAGGGTCAGGACTCGGGTGAGGCCAGAGAGCCACTGGCCACAGGTGCAAACTTTTAAAAAGCACCAAAAAACTCAGGAATCAAGCCGAATCCTATTCTGATGCAATATACTTAAAAATTAAAATGAATGCTGAAAAATTCATTGTGAACAAAATTCAGTTCAGATCAGTTCAGTCGCTCAGTCATGTCCGACTCTTTGCGACCCCATGGACAAAATATCAACATTTTAAACAAAGATGGTACCCAACCCAGAGCACTTGCAGAAGCCTGAGGGTGAGTGCCTCACTCTTCCCCTAATCCGGGTACTCAGATGAAGTAATGGGTGTGAACAGGCTCTGAAAATAGCACAGTGCTGCTCAAAAGCAAGGTGATGCTTCTAGGAATATACTATTGCTGCAGATAATGAGGGTAGTAACAATTCAGAGAAAAGAGCTGTGTCTGGATGGACTCAGGGAGATTCAAGAAAGTGCCGTGAATCAGAAATGAGCCTTGACAGGTGGGTAGGATCACTGAGGCAGAGGGGAGACCACCAGGGGCAGGCAAGCGCAGAGCAAAGGGACAGACACGTGCTGCGGGGAGGGGACACAGGACATGGGGCGACGTTGTCGTAATTCAAACAGAAAATGAGTCTTAAAATCATGAAAAGAAATACAGTGAGAAGGGCCAGAGTTTGGGGGTCCCAAAAGTTCCATCAGGGTTTGGGATGGGTGCAGTAAACATCCCAAGCACAGAATTCTCTAATGACAATTGAAAAGCAAGAACTAATGAACAGGGACCTCCCTGGCAGTCCAATGGTTAAGACTTCACCTTCCAACGCAGGGGGTTTGGGTTCGATCCCTAGTCCGGGAGCTAAAATCTCGGTTGCCTCGTGGCCAAAAAACCAAAAAATAAAACAGAAGCAATATTGTTAACAAATTCAATGACTTTTTAAATGGTCCACATCAAAAAAAAAAAAAAAAACAATCTTTAAAAAATTGAAAAAAACTATGAACAGAACCAATCCTGTTGCTGCCTTTAGAGGTATAGGTATATACAGACATTTTTTCCATCATAAAAATAATACAAGCTCATTCTATAAAACTGGGGCTTCCCTGGTGGCTCAGATGGTAGAGTCTGCCTGCAATGCAGGAGACCAGGGTTCAATCCCTGGATCAGAAAGATCTCCTGGAGAAGGAAATGGCAACCCACTCCTGTGTCCTTGCCTGGAAAATCCCATGGACAGAGGAGCCTGGTGGCTCCATTCTATAAAATTAGGAAAACACAAAAAAAGAAAAAGAGAAACACTTCCAGAAGTGTGATGTATTCTTTCCCCACATTCTCCAGGAAGAGGCAGTTCTCTAGGAAGAGATAGTTATGTTTGGAGGGCTAGTGTAACACACTTAGAAAAGGCTCAAAAGCCATGTATATGGAAATGTTGACTTTGACACGGCAAAGAGTAATGTGTGAGGGGACTAGGTCTTTCCTTTGGGAATTCTCTCTCAGGCAAGCGCTAGCATACAAAATTATACTCCAAATCCTTTAGAGACTTCTGTTCAAATAAACCCCTTCCATAGATCAAACACAGTTCTTTTTCTGGCTTGGAAAAAGCAGGATGGCCTTGACGCTTTGGGTCATGTTTTTCTTTCCTCTTTTCAAACAGCTGTTACCAGCTTGATGGTCAGAATATTAGGAACATTTTCCTGTCCTTCTGAGACAGGCATCATTCCTGAGTCTCTGAGCTGCAGAGAATGAGTATGCCTGGGGCTTTTGATAAAATGGGCTGCCGGTGGGCAAGGTTGCTGTCAAGGTTGGTGTTCCCGGTTCCACCTATGGGATCTATTGTTTCTCTTTCTTCTGTAAAGGTTAAGAGTCCTTTCCCAGCACCTATGAAGCATCTCTTGCTTTCAACCAATACCAGGAACACCGCTAAAAGAGCCAGACTGAGAAGTCTGCACCAGGCGCTTCATTTCCTTCAATAGGCAAGATTTGTATTGTGAAGTTCACCCGCCTACCAATGCAGGAGACATGAGAGATGCTGGTCCGATTCCTGGGTCAGGAAGATCCCCTGGAGGAGGGCATGACAGCCCACTCTGGTGTTCTTGCCTGACAATCCGGTAGACAGAGGAGCCTGGCCGGCTACAGTCCTTGGGGTCTCAAAGAGTCAGACACAACTGAGCGACCGAGCGCGCACTCATGAGTTCATAACAGAAGTGGCAGCTGAAAGGTGATTGTTCACTCCACTGAATGCTATTAATTAAAAACGCGATGCACCTTCTAAAACAAGACACCAATTCTTCACCTTTAATTAACTAAGCATACTCAGATGGCAAAGAATTTTGTCTACAATGCAGGAGACCCAGGTTCGATCCTTGGGTTGGGAAGATTCCCTGGAGAAGGGAATGGCAACCCACTCCAGTATTCTTGCCTGGAAAATCTGTGGACAGAGGAGCCTGGTGGGCTACAGTCCACAGGGTCGCAAAGAGTCAGACGTAACTAAGTGATCAATGCTTTCACTTTTCACTTTCTAATACTTAATAATAGTACTTCAATTCAGTTCAGTTCAGTCACTCAGTCATGTCTGACTCTTTGTGACCCCATGAACTGCAGCATGCCAGGCTTCCCTGTCCATCTCCAACTCCTGGAGTTTACTCAAACTCATATCCATCAAGTAGGTGATGCCATCCAACCATCTTATCCTCTGTTGTCCCCTTCTCCTCCACCTTCAACCTTTCCCAGCATCAGGGTCTTTTCCACTGAGTCAGTTCTTCGCATCAGGGGGCCAAAGTATTGGAGTTTCAGCTTCTAAAAATACTAACCATGAGCTTAGCTTTATTCTAAGTGCTGGAGTGCATGACGGCATGGACAACGTCTGTGAGAGGACAAAATATAAGAAGCTAGTGTAACAACCCAAGGATAAAGTAATAACAGTGATGCAGACCAGGGGTCCTGAGGGTGGAAATGCAAGAGCTGGACCACTGCTGGGCAAGGTCACTCAGAGGACTTGGGGATAATGAAGCCGTGCATTGAGCAAAGGACAGCAGAGTTAGCGCTGAGCAGATAAGATGCAGGGGTCGCAGACAGCAGTGACCTTTGTTTGTTAGAGAAGTAAGAGCATAAATCTGTATGTGTGTGAGTTGCTACTAAATTTGCTAATGTATTAAGGATGAAAAGGATTTTTCCCAGAAACTTGTCACTTTTCCTGAGAAGATGCAATCATTTCACAGCATCCCTGTTGAGCTGATGCTGTGGTCCAGCACACACACAGCATATACTACTGTATAGCATAAAGAAATGGCAGCAGTATCTTCATGCTGCCGAAATATGTAAATTAGATTTTATCCTGTTTGAAATGTACTTTATCAGATTTAGTGGAGAATAATTTTTTTTTAGAATGTAAAGTAAAAGATATAAAAATGAGAAAGCTAAAGAAACTCCCCAAAATTTTTGGCAAGGAGAGAGTAAAGAGCAAGAGAAACATATGCTATACAGATAAAAATTGGAAAATGCTAAGGTGGCAGCATAATCTGAGACATTCTACCCAAGTCTCTTGAGCTTTATAATTTAGTCTTTTAAAATTAAACCAATTTAGAATATTTAATTTTACAGCATTGCTTCAATTTCTTTTTGTTTCACTGCTGGAAAAATCAGAGAGGGGAATTTAAGAGTATGATAATTCTAAAATAAATATTAAATGGCTGAATTAAAAACAAGCCACTTTCATCTACTATAACCTGTAAATTGGTTGAATGTGTGTATTTGTGTGCATATGCACACACACATGCATGTGTGGGTTTCTATCAAGGAATCCTGAATGTACAAATTATAAGATTTCCATTTCACCAGCTGGGTATAAGCATAAAAATATGTGCAAATAATGATAAATTGTCTTGACATACTGCTTCCACTGGGCATCCTTTTGAGATTAGGATATGAAAATTCTCTCAAATATAATTTCAGAACACTCTTTAATTCTTAGGTCTTTGTCTTTATTATAAAATGTCTTTAAAGGTAGGGTGATAGTCTAATTTACCATGGCTGAAGAAAAAGGCAACCTAAGGAGATAAGATTCTTCTCACTCAGAATTTTATTTATGGACCATGAATGTATGGATAAGTGTTTCCTAAAATATTTCTCATGCAATTCTAGTGTTGCAATACCCCAAAGGGGAGAAATCATTCCGTATTCAAACAAGATGAGAAGGTACCTTATTTTATATTCCTTTTGGACTTCTCAGGTACAGTATCACCATATAAGGCATCCTGAAATACAGACATCTTTTTAACATCATTTCTCAAACTTACTTGCCCAGAGAAACCCCTGCTTCTTTTTTCCCCAAAAAGCATACTCTGTGGGAGTGATGCACGTCTACCTCAACCAAAAGATATTCATTATAGATGAGGTGGTCGTTACCGTATTTACTATAAATCAGAATTACCCATCTGGAAAGTCTCCTTGAATCCAGCAGTGCTTTCAGCCCCATTGCTAAGGTTGGTGAGCAGATACTCATTGCAAAATCCACAAGAGGATTAAATCAAGTGTATCTGTTAAGGTTTACCAGAGAAGCAGAACAAGTAAGAGACATATATTAAGATACTTACTGTAAGGAATTGTTTACGTAGTTGTGGAGGCCAGTCTGAAATGTGTGGGGCAAAGCCCTCAAGTGATGTTCTATCTTCTTTGACTTTCTGTACCTCAAATCTGAGATGGAACGTTAATGATTATTAATGGATTTTATGTTAGATAATAGGTCTTCCCCAGTGGCTCAGTGGTACAGAATCCACCTGCAATGCAGGAGTTGCAGGAGATGAGCATTCCATTGGATGGAGACCTAGAATTCCGTCATTTCTAGGTCAGGAAGACCCCCTGGAGGAGGGCATGGCAACCCACTCCAGTATTCTTGCCCAGAGAATCCCATGCACAGAGGAGCCTACGGGCTACAGTCCAAAGGGTCACAAAGAGTCAGACACAACTGAAGCGACTGAGCATATGTTAGATAATAAGAAAAGAAAATTAGCTGGTTAATATATAAATACAAATATATGCCTTAAAAATAGGAAGAAACACTCGTAACTATCACAGTCCTCATTTCTGCAACTCCTCACACGACCAGATTATCTAGGATAATCTTCTTTACTTCAGATCAATTGATTATGAACTTTAATCACATCTACAAATACCTTCACGGCAACCTCGAGATTGGGGTTTGAGTAACTAGGGACTGTAGCTTAGCCACGCTGGTGTATCTGAATGACCATTATATTTTCCCAGTGGGTGACCCAACTGTCATCCTTGAGGAGTCTGGATCATTATCAGTCATGCAAATTTGTATTGGGTATTGGGTTTTGTAATTTCCCACTGACTTTAATCACAGAGTATGGCAGTACTATGAGTTGACCTAAAGGATCTCTTGTATTCCAGACATACTCTTCATTAACCCCCTGTGTAGTAACAATCAAATTTCTCCTTGGTAATTAGAATCAAGTGCCCCAGTTAGTACATTAACCCCCTTCATTGCCTGTTAATTCAGGGGCACAAGATGCCCAGAGTGGCTGATGGCAGTCATAACTTTCAGTTCAATGCGATCATAGTATCTTGTGGTGGAAGAACTACTTCTTAGAGACCAAGACTTCTAGACGAGCAGAGCCTAAAAATGAGAGGCCGGTAAGCAAAAATGTTTGCTAGGTGTAATAGTGAGTGGATCTAGGAATCTATAGGAGCAACAGTACCATATATCAGACACTATTTAGAGCACATATTGCATCCTAAAGGACATCCCAGTTTTGGCAGAATTTCACATAAGGAAGGCAAATCCAGATTAAGTATCTATTCATATATTTAAAAAAAAGTGTTGCCCTTTCCATGATGGAAGTGGTCCCGTGTAATCAATCTGTCACCAGGTAACAGATTGGTTACCCCCATGGAAGTGTGCCATGTTGGGGAATTCACAAGGATCCAATTACTTCTCATAGGCTGGGCCTTCATTCATGGCTGTAGACACAGTGGCCTTGTGAGTTCCTGATCCATGCCTAACCTCCATCCCTGCCACCATGGCCACTTTATCCATGAGCCTCTGGGCAATGACAGGAGTGGTTGGAAAAAGATGCTGACTGGTATCCACAGGAGAGACCACCCTGTCCATTTGATAATTAAAATCTCCCTTGACAGAGGTCACCCTTTGGTGAGCATTTACAAAGGGCCCCTTCTTTGTCCATTCAAGGATATCTAACCACATACCTTTTCCCAGGCCCCCTCGTCACCAGTTTTTTGATCATATTTGTTCCAGGTCTCTGCCTGTTCAGCCACACTATTGGCCACAGCACATGAAGCAGGATATAATCACACACCTGGCTATTCTGCTTCCAGACAAAATGAATCACCAGGTATACTGACTGACATTTATAGCACTCACGTATATACCCACCTTGTATGTATCACCTCCAGTTGACAATGGAGTCCTGCCATGCACACCCAACTTGATGGCTCCATGGATCAGACGATAACCGATACGTGATGGACAGCTGAGTTCACATGGTAACTCAGTTACGGAAATGTTAAGGATCCGCACTGTGATTCGATTACAGGAGCTACCAACAGCTTCAGGCAGAATCCCAACCTGCACTGACACTTCAGACATGATCAGATATACTAGATCACAGGGTCCGAGGGGCAGATCAGCTTGTGCAGCAGCCTGGACCTGTTGCAGAGCCTTCTCTTACTCTGAGCCCCGTTATAAACCCACAGCTTTTCAGGTCATTCAGCACACAGACCGGAGTAACACACCCCAGGGATGACTGTGCTGCCTCTAAACTCCAAACAGGCCCACTGTGCCTCATTTTAGGTTGTAAGAGGGACAGATGCAACAATCATTCTTCAACTTGGAAAGGATGTCTTGACATGCCCAACCCCACTGAACGCTAGACAATTTCATCAAGGTGTAATTCTCCTGAACTTTTTCTGCAACTTACTTCCCAGCTTCTGGCATGCAAACATCTTACCAACAAGACTATAGCAGTTGCTGCTTCTCTCCTTCTAGGTCCAATCAGCATAAGGTCACCAGGTTAAGGGCTTCCCAGGTGGTGCAGTAGTAAAAAGAATCTGCTGCCAATGCAGAAGATGCAGGTTCGATCCCTCGGTCAGGAAGATCCCCTGGAATAGGGAATGGCAACCCACTCCAGTATTCTTGCCTGGAAAATCCCAGAGGAGGCTGGTGGGCTACAGCCCACAGGATAGAAAAGAGCCAGACACCACTGAACACGCATGCACACACCAGTTTAATGAAGCAGTGTGATGTATTATAGGAAGGAAGAGTGATCAAGGTCCCTGAAGATTGTATTATGACATTAGATTGAAGAGTTAAGTCTGGATGAGGAAGGTATATTGCTGGCCTTGCTAGCTGAAATCAAACTATCTCTGGTGATCCCTAATAACAGGCATAGAGAAGAAAATACTTTCCAAATCAATAGCTGCACACTAGGTGCCAGGGGATGTGCTCATTTGCTCAAGCAACACAACCACATCTGGAACAACAGCTGCAGTTGAACTTTCATCTGATTGAGTGATAAATCCATTGTCATTCTCTGAAATACATCTGTCTCCTGCACAAATAGGCAAGTTGGGTGGGGAGGTGGTGGAAATCATCACTACCATTTTTATTGTTCTTCAGTCACCCAGTCTGTCCAACTCTGCAACCCCATGGATTGTAGCACACCAGCCTTCACTGTCTCTCACCATCTCCTGAAGTTTGCCCAAGTTCGTGTCCACTGCTTCAGTGATGCCATCCAGCCATCTCATCCTCTGACACCCTCTTCTCTTCTGCCCTCCATCTTTCCCAGCACCAGGGACTTTTCCAATGAATCGTCTGTTTGCATCAGGTGACCAAAACACTGGAGCTTCAGCTTCAGCATCAGTCCTCAGTGCTGGCACCATTATGAGACATTACATTTGATTTACCATTTTTGTGGGTAAAGGCAATTCTAGGGCTACCATTAGGAGAAGGCAATGGCACCCCACTCCAGTACTCTTGCCTGGAAAATCCCATGGATGGAGGAGCCTGGTAGGCTACAGTCCATGGGGTCACAAAGAGTTGGACACGACTGAGCGACTTCACTTTCACTTTTCACTTTCCTGCATTGGAGAAGGAAATGGCACCCCACTCCAGTGTTCTTGCCTGGAGAATCCCAGGGACAGGGGAGCCTGGTGGGCTGCCGTCTATGGGGTCACACAGAGTCGGACACGACTGAAGCGACTTAGCAGCAGCAGCAGTAGGGCTACCATTTGACCTTTCCTACCATACGCCCTTACTCCAGAGATTGTGCATGCATGTGTGTTCAATTGCTCCAGTCACGCTTGACTCTTTGCAACCCTATGGACTGTAACCTGCCAGGCTCCCCGTTCATGGGTTTCTCCAAGCAAAGATACTGGACTGGGTTGCTGTGCCCTCATCTAAGGGATCTTCCCATCCAGGAATTGAACCCATGTCTCCTGGGTCTCCTGCATTGCAGCTGAATTCTTTACTGCTGAGCCATCGGGAAAGCCCCACTCCATAGCTCAGGGAACCCATATGGAGATCCTGCCAGTTGTTGGGTTTATCTCTTCCAATTCAGTTTAGGTCAGTTCAGTTCAGTTGCTCAGTCATATCCAACTCTTTGCAACCCTATGGACTGCAGCACGCTAGGCCTCCCTGTCCATCACAAGCTCCCGGAGTTTACTCAAACTCGTGCCCATTGAGTCAGTGATACCATCCAACCATCTCATCCTCTGTTGTCCCCTTCTCCTCCCACTTTCAACCTTTCCCAGAATCAGGGTCTTTTCCAATGAGTCAGTCCTTCACATCAGGTGGCCAAATTATTGAAGTTTCAGCTTCAGCATCAGTCCTTCCAATGAATATTCAGGACTGATCTCCTTTAGGATGGACTGGTTGGATCTCATTGCAGTCCAAGGGACTCTCAAAAGTCTTCTCCAACACCACATTCCAAAAGCATCAATTCTCCAGTGCTCAGCTTTCTTTATAGTCCAATTCTCACATCCATACATGACTATTGGAAAAACCATAGCTTTGACTAGACAGACCTTTGTTGGCAAAGTAATGTCTCTGCTTTTTAAAAAGCTGTCTAGGTTGGTCATAAGTTTCCTTCCAAGGAGCAAGAATCTTCCAATTTCATGGCTGCAGTCACCATCTGCAGTGATTTTGGAGCCCAGAAAGATAAAGTTTCTCACTGTTTCCACTGTTTCCCCATCTATTTGCCATGAAGTGATGGGACCAGATGCCATGATCTTAGTTTTCTGAATGTTGAGCTTTAAGCCAACTTTTTCACTCTCCTCTTTCACTTTCATCAAGAGGCTCTTAAGTTCTTCTTCACTTTCTGCCATAAGGGTGGTGTCATCTGCATATCTGAGGTTATTGATATTTCTCCCAGCAATCTCGATTCCAGCTTGTGCTTCATCCAACCTGGCATTTTGCATGAAGTACTCTGCATAGAAGTTAAATAAGCAGGGTGACAATATACAGCCTTGACATACTTCTTTCCTGATTTGGAACCAGTCTGTTGTTCTACGTCCAGTTCTAACTGTTGCTTCCTGACCTGCATACAGATTTCTCAGGAGGCAGGTCAGGTGGTCTAGTATTCCCATCTCTTTCAGAATTTTCCACAGTTTGTTGTGATCCACACAGTCAAAGGCTTTGGCATAGTCAATAAAGCAGAAGCAGATGCTTTTCTGGATCTCTCTTGCTTTTTCGATAATCCAACAGATGTTGGCAATTTGATATCTGGTTCCTCTGTCTTTTCTAAAACCAGCTTGAACATCTGGAAGTTTACGGTTCATGTACTATGAAGCCTGGCTTGGAGAATTTTGAGCATTACTTTGCTAGCGTGTGAGATGAGTGCAATTGTGCCGTAGTTTGAACATTCTTTGGCATTGTCTTTCTTTGGAATTGGAGTGAAAACTGACCTTTTCCAATCCTGTGGTCACTGCTGAGTTTTCCCAAATTTGCTGACATATTGAGTGCAGCACTTTCACAACATTATCTTTAGGATTTGAAATAGCTCAACTTGAATTCCATCACCTCGACTAGCTTTGTTCGTAGTGATGCTTCCTAAGGCCCACTTGACTTCACATTCCAGGATGTCTGGCTCTAGGTGAGTGATCACACCATCGTAGTTATCTGGGTCATGATGATCTTTGTATAGTTTTTCTGTGTATTCTTGCCACCTCTTCTTAATATCTTCTGCTTCTGTTCAGTCCATACCATTTCTGTGCTTTATTGTGCCCATCTTTGCATGAAATATTCCCTTAGTATGTCTAATTTTCTTTAAGAGATCTCTGGTCTTTCCCATTCTATTGCTTTCCTCTATTTCTTTGCATTGATCACTGAGGAAGGCTTTCTTATCGCTCTGTGCTATTCTTTGGAACTCTGCATTCAAGTGGGTATATATTTCCTTTCCTCCTTTGCCTTTCACTTCTCTTCTTTTCTCAGCTATTTGTAAGGCCTCCTCAGACAACCATTTTGCCTTTTTGCATTTCTTTTTCTTGGGGATGGTCTTGATCCCTGCCTCCTGTACAATGTCACGAACCTCCATCCATAGTATTTCAGGCACTCTGTCTATCAGATCTAATCTCTTGAATCTATTTGTCACTACCACTGCATAATCATAAGGGATTTGATTTAGGTCATACCTGAATGGTCTAGTGGTTTTCCCTACTTTCTTCAACTTCAAGTCTGAATTTGGCAATAAGGAATTCATAATCTGAGCCACAGTCAGCTCCCAGTCTTATTTTTGCTGGCTGTATAGAGCTTCTCCATCTTTGGCTGCAAAGAATATAATCAACCTGATCTTGGTATTGACCATCTGGTGATGATAATGTGCAGAGTCTTCTCTTGTGTTGCTGGAAGAGGGTGTTTGCTGTAACCAGTTCTCTGCAAAACTCTGTTAGCCTTTGCCCTGCTTCATTCCATACTCCAAGGCCAAATTTGCCTGTTACTCCAGGTATCTCTTGACTTCATACTTTTGCATTCCAGTCCCCTAAAAAGGACATCTTTTGGGGGTGTTAGTTCTAGAAGGTCTTGTAGGTCTTCATAGAACTATTCAACTTCAGCTTCTTCAGCTTTACAGGTTGGGGCATAGACTTTGATTACTGTCATATTGAATGGTTTGCCTCAGATAGCTCAGATGACTATTCCATTTATGTACTCCAGAACTGGGGAAATAACCCCAGGATGGGTTTGAGGACCCAGTGAGCCCACTGAGTGATGGACTTGACATTGATCACCTGACCTTCATTAACCCCTGCTCTGATCAAAGTAGTGGTTTGGATCGCCTGGAATCTGTTTCCTTTCAGACTCACTGTCTAGTAAACTCTAACGTGTCTCATTATTTCCTTTCCCCAGTGCTTAATAACCCTGGTAATTGGCTGTAGATCCCTCTGGGGAAGACTGGGAGAAAGACTAAGTATAAAATTTTAACTATATGCTGGGATTCATGCTCGTGAGTACCTGATATCCCCTTTATTAAAGAGGTTCTTGGCCTAAAATTGTTGTTGTTTAGTTGCTAAGTCATGTCCAACTCTTTTGAAACTCCGTGGACTATAGCCCCAAATCTGGGAATTGATTCAAGGGCCGTGACTCTCTGTTCTGCTGTGTCAAGTCTGTCCACTAGACTTAGAACTCTTCCACTTACGCAGAACCATGACAGGTTCTTCAGACAGGAAAATTCAGAGGTCTGGTGACCCTGTGTACTATATACCTCCAGGACCACCCTCCATCTTGCAAAGCCAACTGTTGTATTTTGGTTGCTCAGTTCTTCATTTTTCTTCTTCCTTACTTTTTTATTTAGTTTGCTAACTTGGTAAGAATAAAGAACCACTTAAAGATACAAAACCAGTAACTCTCAAACCAGCTTAGATGCCTTCCTGTCGTGTTGCTATCAATGTGCACATTCAGAAGCCAAAATAAAAGCAAGTGGCCCCTCAGTTCAGTTCAGTTCAGTTCAGTTGCTCAGTCGTGTCCAACTCTTTGCGACCCCATGAATCGCAGCACACCAGGCCTCCCTGTCCATCACCAACTCCCGGAGATCACTCAGACTCATGTCCATCGAGTAGGTGATGCCATCCAGCCATCTCATCCTCTGTTGTCCCCTTCTCCTCTTGCCCCCCACCCCTCCCAGCATCAGGGTCTTTTCCAATGAGTCAACTCTTCGCATGAGGTGGCCAGAGTATTGGAGTTTCCCTTAATTGCCATGTCACGTGGTACATGGATGGCCTTGTGTATCATGTCTCATGGAGATGTCCCTGGCTGGTGTGTCACAGTGACCTGTATGGGGTGGCCTGAGAGAACCTCCTCTACCAACCAACCAACTCAGGAAGGACACACAGGCTGACATAAGGCCAAGAAGAAAAAGTCAGACAATTCACAATGACTCATACAGACACTTGAAAATAAAAAAATCTATACACAGCCACCTACGGTATTTCAATTTAAAAAATTTTGCCCAAGTCCTTCAGAAATATAATTTGCATGAAAGCCCACATTTCTAAAAACAATTTTCAGTTCTCACGTATGATTTCCCAGACCTCCAGACTTCTGTGTCTCCTTCTGAGTACAGATCATTTTCCAAGCTTTGGTGGAGAAAATACAAACAACCGATCTGAGTTGAAATCTAATCAGTCCACTCTTTTAGGGGAAACATGAACGTTAAATTTAAATTCTCATCTCAGAATTTTTTTAAAAAGGCAACTTCAAGATTTGGGGAGGGAGAGGAAAACCAAACTTTCGATCACCGTGTCTTTCACCTGGGTTTCTGACCCTCCTGCTTTCTCCTCAACCTTCCCATCTTGCCTGGGAAGTGGTGAAAGGGTGGGATTGCAGTGAGAGCCCCCAAGGGTGACCCAGCATCTCCCCTGCAACAGGCCACTAATCTCTAGCTGCTTCCTTCTCAGTGAAGGATGAGATTTGAACAAAAGTGTTCCCAGACCCCTTGCAGATCTTACATACCACAATTCTACTCTTTTTGACCCTCTGCCCCATCCTGTGTGTCCCTGAGACAGTGGTCAGGGACTGCTCCATGAGACATGACGCTCATGATAGACATGATGCTACAGGACTGTCCATCTGCCACGTGACCTGGCAGTTAAGGGAACCCTAAGGGGCCACACACTTTCACGGATTTGGAAGCCAACCCAGGGACACAAGCATTTCTCCACACACTTAGAATTTCTCCAGGATGAGGACTGAGGCAGTTTGGGTCCCTCCCGGTCCCTTCTTTTCCACCTGGATGAAGAAGTGTGCCCCAGAATTCTTTTTTTTTTTCCACCTCCACGTTGTGTTTTAATAAATAGAGCAGATTCATGGAATAGACCTTAAATCACATTTACAGACACTTCTATGTCCAAACACATAGGCGAGAAGCTGCTGCTGCCGGAAGGGATGAGGCCCACATGCACTTGAGGACTGAGTCTACCACCCCACCACCTGTAGGCTGGATGGTGGAGCCCAGGACAGCAGCAGGTGCGGGACACGCACGCACCTGGCCCCGCAACTGCGTGCTACAGAACGGCGGGAACTATGCTACTTTGAGACAAGCTAGAGGAAGGTTTCCTAATGTACTAACTGAGACTCCCATCATTACCCATCAGTCAGAGAACATTAGCTACAGAAGAGCACCCACTGACAAATAAGAGCAGGGGACAGCAAAGAGGAAGCTATACAGGCCATCTCGTTTCTTCCAATGACGGGAGCGTCCTCGTCACTCACCTCCTGCTGGCTTAGTCCAAAAACTTCCTGTTGGCATTTGCACCAAACAAGGCTCCCTGCACTTCGGGCATCATCTGCTGGGCTATGAGGTCCAGCCGACTTTCAAGTGTGTTGGACACCTTGATCTTGCGGTCCCCATTATAGATCTCAACACCGCCGGCTATCTCCTTGGGCAGGTAGGCCTCCTGGTCAATCTGGACATCAACGTCTCTTTTGGTTGCAACTTTGTACAGGGGGATTGCTTTTTGCACTGCAGCTTCACCAGAGAGAAATCCTGTTTCCTGCAGCGAATGATCATCCGGGGCTCCAGCAACTGGTACAAACCCTGGAGGACCAGTCCATCCAGCAGCACTTGGTACCTGGTTGTATCTTCTACCACTTTGCTGAGTCTCTGTTTTGCTTCATTTAGTAGGTCTGTGATAAGGTCATCTCTCGCTCTGAGGACTTTGAGCCTCGCTTGATTCATCAAATTGGACATCTGAATTTTCTTCTGCTGCTCAATCTGCTTTTCTTTCTTCTCATAATATTCCATAATCTTCAGTCTCTGGGTTTGGACAAGACGAACTTTCTCAATGTTGAACTCTTCTTCTGCCTTTGCATCAATTTCTTCTGCTTTCGCATTGGCTTCTTGTTCAATAAAAGCCATCATGTGCTTAATCTGCTTCTGCATGTCAGCATCGCTGAGGGCCATGGCGGCAAGCCGTGCGGCGGCAGACGATCAGCCGGAGCTCAGACCTGACCTGCCCCACAATTCTTAAAGCTTCCCCCGTGACTCAGAGAGTAAGGAATTTGCCTGCTATGCAGAAGACTGGGGTTTGATCCCTGAGTCAGGAAGGTCCCCTGTAGAAGGGCATGGCATGGAGAATCCCCTGGATGGACTAGAGTCTGTGGAGTCACGAAGAGTCCAACAAGGCTGAGCAACTGGTACATTAGAACTGTCAAGTCTAGGATGATTCTGATCCCATACACAGAGTTCCCAGCACTAAGCTGGGGCATATCGGGGGCCAGGAGGTCCTCCGGATATCAAAGTTGGCCTCAGGAGAGTTGCATCCCATTTGTGGAGCTTCCGCTTTCATTTCCTTCAGTGTTCTTGCCTAGAGAATCCCCACGGACAGAGTAGCCTGGCAGACTACTGTCCTTGAGGTCACAAAGAGTCAGACACAACTGACCGACTGAGCGCAGCACACAGTGCAGCTGCAAATCAGGCAGAGGCTGCCTCTTCACTTCCTGGTAGCCTTCCCTGAGCTCCCCCGAGGGGCCCTGCCCCACCCTGACTCCTCACACTCTGCTCTCCCTCCCATGCCTGTAATCAAAGTTCACCAGGCCAGTTCTGCCTTCCCCAGATCGACTCCCATGAGATCTAATGGATTAAATGCATGATCAAAACCCTGCCAAAAAATCAAGGCACCCACGGTGTTACCCACCCCCATGCCTTCTGTCCCTGTCTACATCCATCCCTTCCTAGCCTAGTGACAAACCACCTATCTCCAAAAGGGCCCATATGACACAGGAGACAGGTCCCTGGAATGGTATGTACGGGGTGGTAGGTAGGCTTCCAGCGGCCCAAATCACATTGCAAGGGAGGCTTCCTACTCCACCCACCCATGGAACCAGCCAGATCACACTTTCGTAATCATCCCTACCCCAATCCCTCCAGGAAAATAGCTGCCCAGAACGGCACTGTGCTTTCTCAAGATGTAAAATTCATGAACATATTGCTGAGGACACGAAAAGAGTGTGTTACACTGGAACATCAGATAACTTTGATGCTTCTAACCAATGGTATGCCGGTAAACGTTCATCAACAAGCTGGCTAGGAAAAATAATGTGTACATACACACATATTTTTGTAATAAATTGTATTGATCAAAAGGACATAGAGCACACAATTTACAAATAACAACATACGTAGTCTTTTTATTGTAATTCCACATAGTGTAAATCCACACTGATTCTCACAGAACATTTTTGTGGAATTTTCCAGAACTCTTGCTCCTGCAGCCAGCCTATGGTTGCCATGGACAAATGAGTGTCATTCCAACAGGAATGTTGGTTGAGACTTGCATTTGCATTTAGTGAAACACAGAAGGTGACGATGCAAGTCGGATTTCACTCATTCATCAGTGACCCGAACAGCTTCTTGAACCAAATAATAGTTTTCAAATACAATTTGAATCTTTCCTCAGTTTTTTGGTGGTATTCATAATATAACAGGTACAGACATGAGACACTCTTAAGTTGAATCTGCATTATTAACAATTTCCTGTTTCTTCCTTGAATCCAGAGCAGAATTTTTCAGCTTCACTACTGACATTTCAGACCAGAGAGTCTGAGCATTCTTTTTCCTAGGGGTTGTCCTGTATGTATTAAATGTTTAACAGCATCCTGACCTCTACCCACTATGCCAGTAATGCCCCCGTCCGTGACCATCAAAATCTCCAACGTTGACCAATGTCCCCTGGGGACAAAATCACCGCTAGTTCATAACCACCCATCTTGACAGCCAACAGAACAATAACCCGAGCTTTCATCAGTTGCGTTGACAGTTTCCCTGGTAGAAATACTCCCACCATGGCCAATTTCCAGCTATCAAAGTGACTTCAGCAACGCTATACTGCAGAATTTCCACGTTTTAGATACTACATGTAAATAACTTCAAGAACTGAGTAGGAAAGTGATGAGTTTTGAGTATTGATCTCATTTGCCTTGAAGATAATTGTTTGTAAATTTGCATAATTTAATTTTTAACAATGGCCATGTTTGACAACCAGCTCATACACCTAAAATTTGACAATCTGCTATCCTAGCCAATCAAGCAAGCTCCAGCACACCACCACTTCCACCCAAGAAAAGGTGAAGTTTTGAGTGAAATATTTGTGGTGTGCCGAACTAAGTTTGTACCTCGGAGCAGAGCTTCTGGTTTGTTTGCACCATTTGCTTCTCCCCAGCTCTCCACTTAGCTGAGGCACATTCTGAAAGCACTTTCAAAGCACTAGCAGATCATGAGATGACCAGCCGCACACTCACCCTTAAAAACACAACCTTCCAGCAGATGACCTGGAAACTCATTTGGGAACATGATGGGATCTGAACTAGAAAGAGCCCAGTTGGAAGCTCTGTGAAAAAGGAAGTGGAGTCTCTTCCTGTGTTACACCTGAAGCTAACATGACATTGTAAATCAACTATACTTCCATTTTCTAAGTAAAAAGGAAGTGGAGTAGGGAGGACTGGAGCTGTGACCTAAACTTAGAGACCCCTGTAGGAATCCAGATGCAAACTGATGAGAAGGCTACAAAATAGCACGCATGGGCTGGCCACTTGGGTGTGAATCTGTGTTGACACACAGAACAGTATCTGGAAAGATAAAGGGATAAAGTCTCCCTCTTCTTCTTCATCTGTTATGCTTCCCAGATGCTCAGCTAATGGCTCACATGGTTCCATTTTCTCAGCCTGCTGCTTCGGAAGGAGAAAATCCCTTCAAATCAAATTGCTCTTCACTCATTCCCATGACAAGGCACCCTTTACAGTAACACCAGGAACTCAATCTCCCTTACCACAGTCTTTATAAAGGGATCGTGTTGACTGTCAGTTTCCATAAATGCATTGCCCTGTGATACAATTCCATTTTTGTTGAAGTATAGTTGATGTACAATATTATATAAATTACCAGTGTGCCATATAGCGAGTCACAATTTCTAAAGGTCCCTTGGACTGCAAGGAGATCCAACCAGTCCATTCTGAAGGAGATCAGCCCTGGGATTTCTTTGGAAGAAATGATGCTAAAGCTGAAACTCCAGTACTTTGGCCACCTCATGTGAAGAGTTGACTCATTGGAAAAGACTCTGATGCTGGGAGAGATTGGGGGCAGGAGGAGAAGGGGACGACAGAGGATAAGATGGCTGGATGGCATCACTGACTCGATGGACGTGAGTCTGAGTGAACTCTGGGAGTTGGTGATGGACAGGGAGGCCTGGCGTGCTGCGATTCATGGGGTCGCAAAGAGTCAGACACGACTGAGTGACTGAACTGAACTGAACTGATACTCCATTTATAGTTATCATAAAATATTGGCTATTTCCCTCTGTGGTCCAATACATCCTTGTAGTTTATTTTGTGTGTAACGATGTGTACCTCTCAGCCCCCCGTGCCCGTATTCCCCTTCTTCTCTTCCTCTCCCAACCGGTAACCACTACTTGTGTTCTCTGTACCTATGGGTCTGCTTCTTTTCAGTAACTTTCACCAGTTTGTTGTATTTTTTAGATTTCAGATATAAATGATATCACACAGTATTTGTCTTTCTCTATGTGACGTATTCCATTATACGTAATACACTCCAAGTTCATCTATGTTGTTGAAAATGGCAACTTTTCATTCTTTTTATGGTTGAGTAGTATTCCATTTTGCATATTGTTATATGCACCACATCTTCTTTGTCCATTCATCTGTCCACAGGCATTTAGGTTGTCTCCATGTTTTGGTTATTGTGAATAGTGCTGCTAAGAACAGAGGAGGCATGTATCTTTTTGAATTAGTGTTTTGGAGTTTTCTTGTATATACACCCAAGAGTGTAATTGCTGGGTCACTGTTTTTGTGGTTCAGTCTCTAAGTGGTGTCTTACTCCTTGCAGTCTCGTGGATTGCAACATACCAGGCTTCTCTGTCCTTCACTATCTCCCAGAGTTGGCTCAAACTCGTGTCCATTGAGTTGGTGATGCCATCCAACCATCTCACCTTCTGTCATCCCTTTCTCCTCCTGCCCTCAATCTTTCCCAGCATCAGGGTCATTTCCAATGAGCTGGCTATTCCCATCAGGTGACCAAAGTACTGGAGCTTCACCTGCAACATCAGTCTTTCCAATGAATATTCAGGACTGATTTCCTTTAGGATTGATTGGCTTGATCTTGGCTGAGAGTCCAAGAGACTCTCAAGAGCCTTCTCCAGTGCCATAGTTCAAAAGCATCAATATTTTGGTGCTCAGCCTTCTTTATGGTGCAACTCTAACACCCTTACATGACTACTGGAAAAACCAAAGCTTTGACTTTGACTATGGTGCCCTTTGTCAGCAAAGTGATGTTTCTGCTTTTTAATATGCTGTCTAGGTTTGTCATCGCTTTTCTTCCAAGGACTAAGCATCTTTTAATTTCATGGTTGCTGTCACCATCCACAGTGATTTGGGATCACAGGATAATTCTGTTTTTAGGTTTTTGAGAAGTCTGCTTTCTACAGTGGCTTGATGCGACTTCATTTTAAATATAACCGATGTCATAATCATCTACTTTGCTGATCAAGGACTTGGTTCCCCTTCTAGTCAACATGGCCTTTGGGTGTTGAACCAACTGTCACTCAAATAATCTCTCTGAACACCATCACAAGCAATGAAGGGGGTGAAAGGGAGAAGGTTCCAGAAAGCACGTGGGGAGACCCAGCTTCTCTTCAGCCAGCACAGGGGCCACAGCTAGCAGCATTGTGCATAGGATGAGGGGTCCTGGGGACCCCCTGTGGATCAGGCTCAAGTCTTGGAGGGGTCCATGGGGACAGAGGAGACGGGGGCAGCAGCATCCCTGGGCAGAGGTCCAGCCCTTGTAACACTGCTGATCCCCTGTGTATCTGACCCTGGAATCTCAGCCAGCTGACGCCACTCACAGAGGACTCTTCACCAGTCCTCGCCAGTCTTGGGGGTCTGGTAGTGGTGGTGGTCATCCTGGGGGCAGACCAACTGCCCCACCCAGAAGAATACATCTTCTGAGAAAGACTGCTATGGGGTGAGCCTACAGTGGAACTCTGACTTAGATGAAGAAGGTGGCTGTTCCAAGCGACTCAGGAAACATAGGTGTGGGCAGCTGCTGTGCCCACAAGTCACTCCCAGGCCGTGTTCTCCAGCAGAGGGGTCCAGGGTGCCTGGGTCAGGGGGCTGCATGAGGGCTTAATCCATGGCTGCCCAATACCTTGGACTCCACCACCTCCCAGGCAGGACTGGGTGTGAAGGAAGGGAGGGACAGGCCCCCTTAGCCCCTCCTTCGACAGTGGATGAAGAAGGTCCCAGGAATGTGCCCAGTCAGGATCTCGTAACATTCAGAGCCTCCTGCCAGCTGGCATGCCTGAACCCCATAGAACAGCCAGAGGGGCTGGCACGGGTTCCACAGTCCCTCTGGGATCAGGAGTGGGAGGCAGAAGAGGAGGATGGGAGAGAGGCAGAGATGACTCTGTCCTTGCTCTTCACCCCTGGCGCTCTGTCCTTGCTTTCAGGCCCTGGGGTTCAGGCTCCCTACAGTGGGCAGGGTAGGGGCTGCAGGCTCTGACCCTCAGGACCGGCACACAGCCAGAGGTAGGAGGCCTCCTGCTCTCCCAGGAACTTTGGGAAATTCATCTGTCGTGAGTCCCACACGCTACTGGAGGCTGCCCGCCAGGGGCTTTCGAGGACTCCGGGCTTCTCAGGAGCCGGGGAACTGCAAGGAGCGCATCACCCGGAGCAGTGCTTGTTCTTATCTGCCTGTTTGTTCCTCGGCACAGATTCTGGGGGTGGGAAAAGCACCCTGCAGAAACGAGATAGGAGCATCACTCTTCTTGGCCACTGCTTCTCACCCCTGGCTGCCTGTCAGAAAGAGCTGAGGGGTTCTGCAGACAGGCTCTGCCCCAGAGTGCGTGCATGCTAAGTCACTTCAGTCATGTCCAGCTCTGTGTGACCCTATGGACTGTAGCTCACCGGGCTCCACCGTCCATGGAATTCTCTAAGCAGAGATGCTAGAGTGGGTTGCCTTTCCCTTCTCCAGGGGATCTTCCCAATCCAGGGATGGAGCCCGCGTCTCTTAAGTCTCCTGCATTGGCAGGCAGGCTCTTTACCACTAGTGCCACCTGGGGAGTCCCTTACCCCCAGAGACTGGGATTCAAATTGCCTTACGGTGGGGCTTAGACTCCGGGATTTCTTAGACTCTTGCCTAAGATCCTAACGTGCAAGCAGGGCCACAGATGAGCAGCTCTAATCCAAAAATGCAACTAGATGGGTCCCCGAGGACCCAGGGGGGCGTGGCTTTTTCCGCCCCAGGCCATAGCAGGAACCACCCGCATTTTCCTGGTGAGACCTCTGAAGTCATTAGGTGCAGACAGCTGTGGCCGTGGATGGTAAACAAGTGCGGACCTCACTGGGGACCTTGTGGCCTCCTGTGTGAGACACCCAGGAGAGGGGCAAGCTCTGTGTCCAGCCAAGGGACAGGCAGTTGCTTGTGGCCAGCCCCTGGAGGAGGGGCCCATTTCCCTCCCAAGACTCAGACACAGCCTGTCCATCACCCCAGGACTGGAGCCCCTGTGGCTGGCTCGTCCTTAAATTTTGAGTAACTTGGGTAGGAAGCCTCGTGACCTGTTCCTTTGCTGAGTTGCCTTCCAGAGACCAAGTGTCTGCCTCTACCCAGGAAGCCATTGGAAGTGGCATCGGTGAGCCAGACACGTGGGGGAGCAAAGTGCAGCTGAGCAGGGCCTCTGGGGCAGCAGGGAAGCCAGGCTGGGTGGGCTTTTCCCTCTCACTTCAGCTCCCATCTAATACTTAGCTCCTCCCGGGGTGGGAGTCTCTGGGTGAGGGTCTGAGACGCAGGTGGGGAGAAGGGTTGCAGGGCTTCTTGCTGTGGATGGTGATGTCTGCTAGGTAGAGCTGGGTGCCTGCTCTGTACCAGCTGTGGGCAGATCCTTTCAAGAAAAAAGGGAAGTCTCCCTGAAAGAGTTCAACCTGTCAGTGTGTTCTGGGCACCCCTGGCTCAGGATGACTGCTGGCCTGTGTTTTATGGCTGTTCTGGGTGTCATTATGTGCTCAGGGCCACTGTCCTGCTAGTGGGGGGGCGGGGGGAGAGGGCACAGAGCAGAGAGTGCAGATGAACCTCAGGTCCTCCTAACGAGAAAGGAAGAGGGTACGTGATGCCCTAAGGTGAAGACATCTGCATTCAGTATTGCAGACTTCAAGTTGAATGGCCCACACGTTTGAGAAAAACTACAAACAACATGCAAATATCCTTGCCCCTAGAAAGCTACAAGGTTCCAGACTGACCCCAGACCATCTCACCTTCTCGTCTATTTGATGCTTTTGAACTGCGGTGTTTGAGAAGACTCTTGAGAGTCCCTGGACTGCAAGGAGATCCAACCAGTCCATCCTAAAGGAAATCAGTCCTGAATATTCATTTGAAGGACTGTTGCTGAAGCTGAAACTCCAATACTTTGGCCACTTGATGCGAAGCACTAACTCATTTGAAAAGACCCTAATGCTGGGAAAGATTGAAGGCAGGAGGAGAAGGGGACGACAGAGGATGAGATGGTTGGATGCCATCACTGACTCGATAGACATGAGTTTGGGTAAACTCCAGGAATTAGTGATGGACAGGGAGGCCTGTTGTACTACAGGCCATGGGGTTGCAAAGTCGGACATGACTGAGCGACTGAACTGAACTGATCTCTATATGATCTATGGCAAGGGGGACCTCGCTCCTCTCCTCTCTGGACTTTATCAGATTCTGGGGTCAAAAGTGTAAAAAGTTTAGCAGTGAGCATGTATGCATGTGTAAATGTACAAGCTCACACAAACACAGCACACACATGAACTCCTTGTATGCATGCACATATCCCAAACTCCTCCCATACTTTGAGGAGTGGCAGTGATGGTGATTTAGTCACTAAGTCGTGCCCACCTTTGCAATCCCATGAACTGTAGCCCACAAGGCTCCTCTGTCCATAGGCGAGAATACTCAGTGGGTGGCCATTTCTTTCTCCAGAGGATCTTCCTGACCCAGGGATCGAACGTGTGTCTCCTGCACTGCAGGCAGATTCTGTACCACTGAGCCACCAGGGCCACAGCAAGCCTCCCTCACCCAGCTTCGTGGGCCTGGAACCCGGATCCCCAGGCCGTGTCTTCCTCCAGTTCCTTCTTCACCTCCCTGGTTTTCTCTGAACCCGCCATGTCCCTCTGGGCCCAGGCTCTCAGCCAAGGCCCTCTGGCCATCCCTTAGTCAAGCCAGGCTAACACCATCCCCCCCAACTCCAGAAATGTGCATTGAAGGGATGGGTCGTTCCATTCCCAGCACAGGTGAGGAAAGTAACAAAAGAGTGCTCCCTCTTCATCCTGGGCCTCCTAATCTGGATGACAGGAGGGCCAGGCAGGCTCTGATGAAAGGAGGGGAGGGGTGTAGGGTGTTCTTGAACCCCAAAAGGTGGCAGGTAGGGATGATGGGCAAGATAGGTTCTTGAGTGGGAAGAGCGCATCTGACATTCGAAGCAGACACAGGAGCAGGGGCCCCAGCACGTGACAGCTGGGGGGCTGGTGGCCGTGAGTCCGGATCCTCTGACTCTGGAGTGGTGTGGGACACCCAACTAAGTCACAGAGCTCTCTCCTGTCTGCAGGGCCTGAATTTGCATCTGACTGCAGCGGGGAGGGTCCAGTGCCTCCCTACCACCCAATCTGTCCCTTATTTGAGATACACTGTCCACAAGTAAAAAGGGTTTGAGAACATTCTTGGGGGAGATAATATGGTGCAGTGGTCAGGAGATGTGGAATCTGGCCACCTCTGTTCAAATTCTGACTCTGTGTGGCCTTAGTTGAGTCATTTAGCCTCTCTGAGTCTCAGTGTGCTTATTCATAAAACGAGGATAATCGCACTTTCAGTTCAGTCACTCAGTCGTGTCTGACTCTTTGCAACCGCATGGACTGCAGCAGGCCAGGCCTCCCTGTCCATCACCAACTCCTGGAGTTTACTCAAACTCATGTCCTTCAAGTCAGTGATGCCATCCAACCATCTCATCCTCTGTCGTCCCCTTCTCCCCCTGCCCTCAATCTTTCCCAGCATCATGCTCTTTTCCAACGAGTCAGTTCTTCACATCAGGTAGCCAAAGTATTGGAGTTTCAACTTCAGCATCAGTCCTTCCAACAAGTATTCAGGACTGATCTCCTTTAGGATGGACTGGTTGGATCTCCTTGCAGTCCAGGGACTCTCAAGAGTCTTCTCCAACACCACAGTTCAAAAGCATCAGTTCTTTGGCGCTCAGCTTTCTTTATAGCCCAACTCTCACATCCATACATGACTACTGGAAAAACCATAGCTTTGACTAGACGGACCTTTGTTGGCAAAGTAATGTCTCTGCTTTTTAATATGCTGTCTAGATTGGTCATAGCTTTTCTTCCAAGGAGTAAGTGCCTTTTAATTTCATGGCTGCAGTCACAATCTGCAGTGATTTCAGAGGCCAGAAAAATAGTCTTTCACTGTTTCCATTGTTTCTCCACTGAGCGACTTTCACTTTCAATAGCACTTTAGTGTTCATATTAATTTGCTTCTTTACAAACACCCCAAAATCTAGTGGCTTAGACTAGCAGGAAACACTATCTCTGGTATCTTCTGGGGGGCCAGGAATTTGGGGACTGGCTTGGCTGGGTAGGTCAGGTTCAGGGTACCTCTGGGTTCCATCTGCTATTGTCTGGGCTGCCATCATCTCAGGGCTTGACTGGCTGGTGAGCCTGCTTTCTGAGCAGGCTCAGGCACTTACCTGGCGAGTTGGTGCTGGCTGCTGGTGGGAGGCTTCAGTTCCTCCTGACATGGGCCTCCCTGTAGGGCTGCTGGAGCATCCCCACGCCGTGGCATCCGGTCCCCCCAGAAATGACAATCGGGTGTAGAGTCAGGCAGCCTGAGACGTGCTATCACCGTCTCTCCTGCCACACTCTGCTCCTCCAAGAGAGTCACCCACGTTCAGAAGGAGGGTAATCTGGGTCCATCTTTTGAAGGGAGGACTGTCAAAGAATTAAGGATGATAGAATGCCAGGAAGGAAAGAAATAGGGTGTTACATGGAGAAGGCCAGCAAAGCTCCTTAGACTGGGGGGATATGGGGAACACGTTCTGGAAGACAAGAGGCAGCCAGTACAGGCAGAACTCAGACATATTATGGGTTTGGTTCCAAGGCTCCATTGCTCAGTTGTGTCTGCTCTTTGTGACCCCCATGGACTGTTGACTTCCAGGCTCCTCTGTCCATGAAATTTTCCAGGTAAGATTACTGGAGTGGGTTGCCACTTCATACTCCAGGGGATCTTCCCAGCCCAGGGATCTAAACCCTATCTTCTGCATCTCCTACATTGGCAGGTGGATTCTTTACCACTAATGCCACCTGGGAAGCCCCATTTGGTTCCAGACCACTGCAATAAAGCAAATATTACAATAAAGTAAGTCTCCCACATGTTCTGGTTGCCCAGTGCATATAAGTTATGTTTACACTAGACTGTTGTGTACTAAATGTGCAGTAGCCTGTCTTCCAAAAAAACAATGTACATACTTTAATTAATGAAACACTTTATTGCTAAAAAAAATGCTAACCATCATCTGCTCCTTCAGTGAGTCGTGATCTTTTTGCAATAGTGACATCAGAGATCACAGATCATTATGACAAATATAATAATAATGAAAAGTTTTGAAATTTTGTAAGAATTATCAAATGTGACACAGAGGCCTGAAATGAGCAAATGCTGTTGGAAAATGGTGCCAATAGACCTACTCAACACAGAAGTGCCACAAACTTTCAAGTTGTAAAAACACAATACCTGTTAGGTGTATAAAAAAAAAGAGAGAGAGAGAGAGAAAATGAGATGTCTGTGATGGGGATAGTCAAGGGATGGGCATTCCAGGTAGATGGAACCATTAGCTCAAGGCCCCCATGGAGAGAGAAGGACCTGGGGGGTTAAGACCATCCATGAGGTCAGGGTGTCCGGAGCTAGTGAGCAAGAACAGGGTGGGGGTTGGTGGAGAGACAGCATCTTCACCCATCTTCCAGGTGGCACTTTTCCCTCGGACTTTATTTCTGGGTTTTCAAAGGCCCTGCCACTGGGCTTCCCCAGTGACAGAAGAACCGCCTCCCAAGGCAGGAGACATAAGAGATGCAGGTTCGATCCCTGGGTGGCAAAGATCCCCTGGAGGAAGGCACAGCAACCCACTCCAGTCTTCTTGCCTGGAGAATCTCACGGACAGAGGAGCCTGGCGGACTACAGTTCATGGGGTCGCAAAGAGTGAGACATGACAGCGACTTAGCAGACCACTTACTTCGGTCTCTCCGCTTGTTTCAGAGTGGCTTATTCAAGAGCAGAAAGGAGGGCAAGGGCACCAGGAGAGGGCAAGGCCATAGAGGACAAGACCAAGGCGCCAGTTTAGAGCAGGCAGAGTGAGCCAAGGGCCCTGGGATGTGGCTGAACCGAGTCGGCTTTCCAAGGCCGCTGGCCCCGCCTGACCTGGAGAGTCAGAAAGCTGAGCTGAGACAACCTGCTCCCCAGCTGTGAGTGTGGACAGGTCACCTCTGGGCTGAGGGTTGAGGCTCAGATGGAGGCCAGGGGGCACTGAAGAAGAAGGCACAGACAGGGGTTCAGTTCTTGCCAACCCACGACTGGAGGCCAGGCGACCTCTAAGATTCCATCTTCTCACCTTAAAATCTCTAATCATCACCTCCTCCTTCAGTAAAATCTCTTATTACTTCAAATGTGCTGGAGCCACTCCTCTGGCTCATAAGATCTGCCTGGTAAATATTCAGGGATTTTGTGAACCGGTTGTGAAACTGCTGAGAAGCCTGAAATCAGCCGTGGTGGGAGCATTTACACCATGGAAATTAGCAAACACTGCAAATCAAGGCTTTTCTCCACCCGCTTCTCGCCATCTGCGTTCGTGCTAAGTTGCTTCAGTCAAGTCTAACTCTTTGCAACCGTATGGACTGCAGCCCACCAGGTTCCTCTGTCCATGGTATTCTCCAGGCAAGAATACTAGAGTGGATTGCCATGCCCTTCTCCAGGGGATCGTCCTGATCCAGGGATCAAACCCATATCTTTTGTATCTCCTTCTTTGGTAAGGAAGTTCTTCACTTCTAGTGCCACCTGGGAAGCCCCCTTCTCTCTGTAGTATTGGTTTATCCACCTGCCACTGCACATGTTTTTAAGAGTGGAAAAAGAAGATAATATTTACAATACCCAACACACAGTAACTTCTGCCCAAAGAGCAGCTATCAGTCTACACAAACCTCTCATCAATGCAACCATTATGACCTCGGACACGTTTTGAGTCTAAAGACAAAAAAGTTAAGGGGCTTCCCTTATAGCTCAGTTGGGAAAGAATCTGCCTGCAATGCAGGAGACCTCTGTTCATTTGATCCCTGGGCTGGGAAGATCCCCTGAAGGGGGCATGGTGACCCACTCCAGTATTCTTGCCTGGAGAATCCCATGGACAGAGGAGCTTGGTGGGCTGCAGTCCACAGGGTCACAAGGGTCGGACATGACTTAGCGACTAAACCACCACCATCACCACAGGAAAGTTAAAAGACCTCCAGAAGTCTTGCTGAATCCACTTTGCAAGATTTCTACCAACAGCCACCTCTGTGCTCCAGAGTGCCCCCTGCTCCAGACACGCATGTTCTTACTCTGTCAAGGATGTTGTGTCCCGGGGGCATCAAGAGGAGAGACGAAGGTGAAAGTGAAAGTCACTCTGTCGTGTCCAACTCTTTTTGACGCCATGGACTATGCAGTCCATGAAATTCTCCAGGCCAGAATCCTGGAGTGGGTAGCCTTTCCCTTCTCCAGGGGATCTTCCCAACACAGGGATTAAACCCAGGTCTCCCACATTGCAGGCAGATTCTTTATCAGCTGAGCCACAAAGGAAGCCCAGCAACTTCCCTAAAACCCCCTCCACCTGGGCCACGTGAAGCATTGCCCCAAACCAAGCCAGGGTTCCTTGCTTCCCCTCCCCTACATCCTCCACCCACCCACACAGGACCCAGAAACTGCAACTTCCCAGCACCACGCCAGGCAGTCAGTCACAGCCTGCGAGCAACAGCAGAGGTGGAAGATCAACACCCAGTGTCGTCCCAGAAGCTGAGACTCTGACTCCTTCTTGCTGTTGTTGTTTTAATCAGGAGTCATTTTCCAGGGGACACAGCTTGTGACGGAATGGATGTCAGGTCAGATGACCTGGACTCAAGCCAGACAGGTGCTAGATGAGTAACGTCATACCAGTCAAGGCCATTTGTCGCTTTTCTGTAACCAGGAATGATTGTTTTGACAATAAGGGAGATTATTATCAGACTAACTGAGCACTCATAATGGGCCGGACGGGGCTTGGGCATGGCAACC
This sequence comes from Bubalus kerabau, assembly GCF_029407905.1. Taxonomy (NCBI): domain Eukaryota; kingdom Metazoa; phylum Chordata; class Mammalia; order Artiodactyla; family Bovidae; genus Bubalus; species Bubalus kerabau. Next base: position 196,309,058 of record NC_073625.1, on the reverse strand, counting down.
CACTCCAGGATTTTTGCCTGGAGAATCCCATGGGCAGAGGAGCCTGGTGGGCTACCGTCTATGGGGTCACAAGGAGTCGGACTCGACTGAAGCGATTTAGCACGCATGCACGCAACTGATCAGACCCTCCCCTTGGTGCTTTACACGGGTGATGGCCACAGCACAGGGCAGAAACGGCAGAGGCCAGCGGGCTGCCTGCGCTCCCAGGCAGAGGATGGACAAAGATGCCAGGGCAGCTCTGCAGGCTGGAGCTCTGGCCACAGACCGAGCCTCCATCCCATTGCGCAGTAGCTCTCTTCTCCGAAGCCCCCAGCCAGCTCTGCTTCTGGGATATATTCTCAGACAGTGGAGTCCGCAGCTCCCATGTTCTTTCCAGGGATGGCCTCATACTCCCTGTGTTATTACAAAACAAGCTCCAGAGTTTCGTTTCTTTTCTTTTTATTGTTCATTCATAGTTTTTTCCCATTTTAATTGAAGAATAATTGCTTTACAATATTGTAATGGCCTCTGCCATACATCAACGTGAATTGGCCACAGGCATACATGTGTCCCCTCGCTGTTTTCTTTTTTTTCTAATTAATTTATTTATTTTAATTGGAGGCTAATTACTTTACAATATCGTGGTGGTTTTTGCCAGACATTGGCATGTATCAGCCATGTGTCCCCCATCCTGCACCCCCCTCCCACCTTCCTCCCCATCCCATCCCTCAGGGTCGTCCCAGTGCACCAGCCCTGAGTGCCCTGTCTCGTGCATCGAACCTGGACTGAACTTCCCTTCCACCTCCCTACCCAACCCATCCGTCCAGGCTGTCACAGAGCAAAGAGCTCTGGGTTCCCTGCGTCATACATCAAACTCCCACGGGCTATCTATTCTACATATGGTAATTGTAAACAACACACACACACACACACAATCTACACGTTTCAGTGTTATTCTCTCAAATCATCACACCAGCCTTTCATTTCTGACATGGACAGAAAATTATGTGTCATAGTGCTCATTTCCTCTGAGTCAGTTTTTCAACATTTGCTAATTTCTAACGATATCCTGCCCAAGTCATAAAGGAAGCCAGCAGGCCCTCAGTCCAGAGCTAGGAGCTTGACAAGCCCATTGCACTAAATCCAGAGCTGGGCCACTGGCTTGGTTTCCAGCCTAGAGAGTGGGACACCACTCATCCAACCAGAAAACCCGAAAGAGCTCTGATCCAGAAGCTTCTCAATGAAACCAATCCCACTGACCACTTACATTCCATCTCAGTGTCTACCGAGTGACCACTTAGAGCCCCTGAGTAAAGACTTCCATGAAGTCCACTGCAGGCAGGACGCATTCACCCAGGGCAGTTTTCAGGCAGGCATTGATGACTCCCCCAGGGGCCAACAGGCGCCATGTGAGAAGGGCTGCCGGGGACAGGCAGCGAGCGTCCACTCAGCTCCCAGGCTGGCACCACATCCTCATCTCTGCCCCTCTTACCGTGAGGTCAGGCCCCTTGGCGACACCCCGACATGCCGCTCATGCTATGACCAGGGCCACCAGGGGGCTGGGCCGCCTTTCCGGTCCTCTGTAGCTCTCCAAGTAAACAGCTCACCTTCTAAACTATAGGCAGCTCAGTCCCTTCTTTTATTTAACTGCTGCTGGTAACCTGGGCACACAGATTTGCATCTCTAAAGCCAATGTGGGAGGTGGGAGGAATTTGTAGATTAGGATTGACACATATACACTATAGAGACTATGTAGAAAACAGATAGGACTTCCCTGGTGGCTCAGTGCTAAAGAATCCACCTGCCGATGTAGGAGACACAGGTTCGATCCCTGGGTTGGAAAGATCCCCTGGGGAAGGAAATGGCAACCCACTCCAGTATTCTTTCCTAGGAAATTCCTTGGACAGAGGAGCCTGGTGGATTTACAGTCCATGGGGTTACAAAGAGCTGGACATGATTTAGTGATTAGATAACTAAAGAGAACGTACTGTATAGCACAGGGAATTTTATTTAATTCTCTGTAGTGATTAAAATGGGGAAGAAAGTCCAAAACGGAAGGGATATATGTACATGCATGTGTATCACTGATTCACTTTGCTGTACGCAGATACTAGCACAACACTGAAAAGTAACTATACTCCAATAAGAATTAATTTAAAAGAAATACAAATGACCAATAATTACTAAAAATAAATTTTTTTAAAACCTCTAAAGCAACAAACTTTTTTTTTTAAATAAAGCCAGTGTGTTTATTTTTAAGAAAGCATAGCTTCTTCCTGCTTTCTCTTTTGGTTTGCTTAAAAAAAAAAAAAAAAAAAAAAAAGACTTTCAACTACAGATAAAAAGCTCCCAGGCAGTATTTGAAGATTTGCAGGACTTCCGTAGCAAAGAAAAAAGTCTCAGAAAAGAACCTTCTATCCCCAGGGCACTGCTTTTTCTTGCCTTCTTTGAGGGCCTTTGCTTGGCGTGTTTGTGTACTTTTTTTATTTTCAGGATACCACTGAACATGGGTATCTCAGAAATAAGGAACAAGGGACTATAAAAGTCAGCCAAGTTCTTCTGATATTATTCCTCCTTTACTGTAATCTCTGTTCTTTCTATGACATTCGAAAATTCTATTTAGCTTGACTTTCAACCAACTAAGCCAGTGACAGGTTTATGAGGTTTCCAGGCAGATCTAGTGTGGGTCTTTGAGGAATTAGACTTGCTTCTCAGGGAGACTGGTAGCCTGTACATCTGAGTGTTGAACACATCTTAGAACTGGCTAGCTTGTCACTTCGCTACCTGTTGAGAAGCATCGGTTCTTCAAGAACATTCAAAGCCCTAAGATACCTCATCTGCTCCATCCTAATGCCGTGTCGCTCTCGTGTGCTCACACGTGCCAGCCTGTGGCCCGCAGCCGTATAACCCTCAGTGCTGACACGGTGGCTACAGACCCAAGGACAGCCCCCAGACAGGAACCCCCTGCTCCCAACTTCAAAGGAAGAAATCCAGCTCTTCCCTTCACCATCGCACATGGCAAGAAAGGAACCACAATTAGCCGTGCTGACGTAAGACAAAAAGTGCCCAACGTGGCAGTTGCAAGTTAAGCTGTATTCAGGGAAAATGAGGACTATAGCCCGGGAGGCAGCATTTCAGGTAACTCTGAAAAATTGCCCCAAAGAGGTAGGGGGGATGTTGGTATATCTGTGATTTTGGTGAAGGGGGAGTTTATGCAATCAAGCGTGTTTTTGCAGAAGGTTTCTGCTAGTCACGAGGAGCAGATGTCACCATGAAGGAATTTAGTGCTTTTCTAGACATGAGGAGATGCACGAATTGGGCTTACAAAATCGGCTCCTGAAAATATTTAACTATCTGAAGACCTGTTCTGTCAGTTTTTCCAGAGCACGGAGTGCCTCCTTTCTGCTCTGGGTATTAAAAATCAGCAGCTGCAGCAACAGATGATTTAACCCTTATAGAGGCAGATGGCAAATGGCCGTGGCAAGTGCCCATTTGTAATTGTGTTGTAGCCACGTGTTCTGGGAAACAAACTCCCTCAGAAGGACGATGCAGATAGATGTATCACATCAGATAGACACATCAGATAGACAGATCCTCAGTGGAGTGCAGTTTATTACACCGGCGGGCCCAATGCAGAGTCTCCTCTTAGCCAAGGAGCCCGACCAGTTTTTGTGAAAACCTTATATACCCTAAGTGTACGTGCTCAAACCCACCTCTCCAAGTTCTCTGAAACTAGTCTGAACAAAGGGAAAGAAATATACAATCAAAGTTAACCTGTGATTCATATGCCTTAAGCCTAAGTAGTTAACAGTGGACAATTATCAGTAGGCCTGTGGCCATACCCCAATAAACAGAATTTATGATTCTATTCGGTTACACAGATAATTAGGGCATTCTTTTAGGAGACAGAGTCTAGATACGAGCTGGGGCTCTTCCATGGGCGGCGGTGGGGTGGGGGAGGCGGAGTCTGCTTTTCCAGTTGGTATGTCGTTTCCATAGATACTGAGCATATAGCTCAAAGTCCACAGTCCGGCCCAAGATGGAGTCCTGCTTTCAAGACGGAGCCTGTTTCCTCCTTCAGTTGAGAGGGGTGAGGCAAACCCTGCTGGTATACCTCACCCCACAGCACCACACTCCCTCCTGCAATTCCTGGTATGCTCAGCCTTCCCCTGTGCACCATCAATGGAACCTCATGCACCCATTCATATGGATGCACAAACTGAGGCACGTGATGGTAGTAAGTCCAGTCCCTTCTGCTACAGCACAGTTTCAAAACAAATAAATCAGAACCACAGAAACACATAGTATGTTTCTTTTCATTTCAAACTTTCACTTTTTTTTTTATTCAACAAAGTGACATTTACTGGGGGCTTGTAAACTGCCAAGCACCAGAAAGACACATCAGTCTAAACCAGGGCTTCGCGCTATCGTAACCAGCTCTGTGTTCTGCTCACAAACTATGGCACTAGGAGATCCCTGATAAAAATAAAAAAAAAGAGCTCCTACTTCTTCACAGACTTGTGGTCTCTTAAAAAGCCAGTTTCATTTTGCTCCAGCCAGCAGCAGTGAAGAATTAGAATGCTTTGTCTTGGGATCCCAGAAGGCCTCCTTGCAGAGAAGCCTCTGACAAATGGAATATTTCCTGCCAGATCTATAAACAAAGGATGTCACGTTCATCAGCGATTGCAGTCCTTCAACAGCGAGCCCTGAGGGAACTCAGGGCTGAAAAGAATATCGGCCATCTAGCAGTCATCACACCACAGCCCCTCCTTACCCTGTGTCCTGAGGAAACTCAGCAGTGAAAACACAGGATTCTGGCCCCAGATAGGCGAGGTGCATAGCAAAGGAATGATTTCAATGAGCCCAGACTTTTGCATCTTCCCATATATAGAAAGGCACTAAATTAACCTTAACTTGATTCTTCTCTGGCGGCTCAGCTGGTAAAGAATCCACCTGCAATTCAGGAGACCTGAGTTCAATCCCTGGGTTGGGAAGATCCCCTGGAGAAGGGAATGGCTACCCACTCCAGTATTCTGGCCTGGAGAATCCCATGAACTGTATAGTCCATGGGGTCACAAAGAGTCAGACATGAATGAGCAACTTTCACTTTCACTTTACTTCCCTAGTGGCTCAGATGGTAAAGAATCTGCCTGCAATGCGGGAGACCTGGGTTCAATCCCTGGGTCGGGAACATTCGCTGGAGAAGAGCATGGCAACCCAACCTAGTGTTCTTGACTGGAAAATCCCATGGACAGAGGAGCCTGGTGGACTACAGTCCCCGGGGTCACAAAGGGTTGGACACAACTGAGTAAGCAACACTCACTTTTTCACTTTGAGATATCTGCATGCCTGCGTGCTAAGTTGCTACAGGTGTGTCTGACTCTGTGGACCCCACGGACTGTAGCCGGCCAAGCTCCTCTGAGAATATTCTCCATAGAGAATCCTCTATGGGATTCTCTAGGCAAGAATACTGGAGTGGGTTTCCATTTCTTCCTCCAGGGGATCTTCCTGACCCAGGGATCAAACTTTTGTCTCTTATGTCTCCTGCATTAGCAGGCAGATTCTTTACCACCAGCGCCACCTGGGAAGCCCTGTGATACCTGGTTTTCCCTTAATTAACAGTAATCTTTTGATGTTCAGACTACCTGCCCTTTGCTACAAAACTCCTATATAACCTGGTTCCCCCTCTCGGCCCCCTCAGACCAATTCTCTCAGGGACACTTGAGATGCTGCCTCCTGGGCTTAACATCCTAAAAATCCCCACCCAATAAAACATAACTCTCAGCTTCTAGGTTGTGGATATTTTTTAAGTCAACACCTCACTATCCTTAAAAAAAAAAAAAAAAAAACCACCAGGAATACATCAGCATCTCCAGTAACTGCTTTGCTTGGGCCTTCCTTGCCCCAGAGGTTTTCTTCCTCTAGGAACGTCTGTTTCACATGCAAAACTTACAGGCTGGGCTTGCAGATGGCATCCGTGTTTAATTCTCTGCTGCTCACCGTGTCTTCGGTCTTATCCCAGCTCCAGATGTTTTCAAACATTTCTGACAGCTACTTACAGGCGTGCCACATCTGACCTCAGACGCCCACGAGGGAGCGACCCTCAGCGCCAAAGCCATTTAATACACGCTCTGGGGTCCAGCCCTGTTCCCAATGCAATAAAACCAAGGCACCCCTAGGAGTGAAGGCAGGGACATCAGATGCTCAGAAGCCAAGGAGAGCGAGGACTCAGCCTAGACCCCTGCTTTACAATCCGAGGGTGCCCAGGATTCTTCGGGGCTCGCCTGTGAAACATTGCCCTGAGTGTTCCCTTGTTGTACTCTAAGAGACGTGTCAAATAATGAGAAGTAGCGGAGAAGGCAATGGCACCCCACTCCAGTACTCTTTTGCCTGGAAAATCCCATGGATGGAGGAGCCTGGCAGGCTTCAGTCCATGGGGTCTAAGAGTCAGACAGGACTGAGCAACTTCACTTTCACTTTTCACTTTCGTGCATTGGAGAAGGAAATGGCAACTCACTCCAGTATTCTTGCCTGGAGAATCCCAGGGAAGGGGGAGCCTGGTGGGCTGCTTTGGGCTCGCACACAGTCAGACAGGACTGAAGTGACTTAGCAGCAGCAGCAGCAGCCAGAGAAAGAACAGACGGCCCTCTGGAATGCATTCTGCCTTAACATTATCTGGACAGGTCTTCCCCAGCTTCCTGTCCAGAGTCCCTTTTCGGCACCAGGAGCTGAGCCGGGCAGAGAACTCTGAGTTCCGACCTGCGAACCGGGCAGCCCGCCGTCCATCTCTCCAGATGCAGCCCTCTGTGTCTATTTGGTTTAGGAAACTGGGAGGCGTCCTCGCCGTGGGACCGGAACCCTGCCGCCCTTTGCAGCTGACCCCGGCTGCCGCTTCCCCCGACACGGTCTCCCTCCCTTCGGAGACCCGCGGTTCCCAGGAAGAAGCGCACGTGTGCCCTCGCTGTGCTGATTACGGGGAACTAGGGGACAGCCAAGACCACAGCTGTCACCCAACCGGGAAAGGCCTCTGGGGCCCCAACTGTTCACTCTGGTTGGGAGGTTCGGAGCGTTGCGCTTCCGCGTTGAGGCAGCAGGAACCTCCCCCTCCCCCAACCCAGCTGCACACGACGCGGGCATTTGCTGCTCACTTGTGCGCCTTTGCACGGAGCCAGCCCCGCAGCCGTCACTCAGCTCGGGACTTGTCTTCGGGTCCTCCCCCTGCTCCTTGCTGACCCAATTCTGACTCCTGGAAACATGTATTTCCTTCTTTCGCTTCAGAAATTTACTATACAGTGCCTTGGGGTTTTCTTGCATTCTCAGCTCAAGAATCAGATTCCCTTCCAGGCAGAGGCAAAGTCTGTCAGTTTCCCAGGGGCCCCTCAGTTCCTCACAGCACGTGGGACCCTAAAATCCCAGATTTAGTGCTGCATCTCCTGGACCAAGCTGGCCTGTTGAAGTGAACGAAGCTCTTCCTGCGGAAGCCTGTTGGGCTGTCTGGGTTCAGCAGGCTTGTTTAAACATACCTGGGGTCACCTAGCCAGGCTTCTGGGGACTGAAGCCTCGTGGGTTTCCAGGATTTATTGATATTAGCATCGCTGCGTTCTGGCACTCTGGTGAGCCAATAGCTGCCTATCGGCTGTGGTGGGACCCAGTTTCTCCACTTCCACTCCCCCGCCTCCACTGGCTCCTGGCTTTGCTCTCCCCTCTCTTCTCCTCCCTGACTCCTTCCTCTCGTTCCCTTCTCTCTGCAACCCTCTCAGCTTTTGCTGCCACCCATGACTTCTCTCTCTTTGAGTTTTAATCATCAGTTATATAGGATTGTTGATACGAGAGATGGAAAGAATTTATTTACTCACTAGTATGTTTGAGTGCCTGCTGTTAGATGTTGAGAAAGGGTGTTGAATTAGGTGATGCTCTCCCTGCTCTTTTTCTATTTCAGTTGATATGATTGTATGAATTTTCTTTTCTACCATGTTGGTAGGGTGTTAAATAGGGCTTCGCTGGTGGCTCAGTAGTAAAAAAAAAAAAAAAAAAAAATTGTCAATGCAGGAGGCACAGGTTTGATCCCTGAGTTTGAGAAGATCCCCTGGAGAATGAAATGGCAACCCACTCTAGTGTTCTTGCCTGAAAAATCTCGTGGACAGAGGAGCCTGGCGGGCTACAGTCCATGAGGTCACAAAGGGTCAGACATGACTTAGTGACTAAACAACAACACTGACTTCTCTAGCTGCTCACAGTCAGCCTTCCAGGAAGAGAAAGACTGGGTGACCAGCTGCCATCCTGTAGCGTCATCTCCTACTGGGCGAAGCTCCGTGTCAGGTCATCCATTGACTGGTTGTCAGTCTAGAGCAGCTGCCTTTGCAATCAGGTGTCCATCCCTGGTCTGGTCAGCTGTGAGCAGGGGAACAGGCCCTCTTGGAATGAATCAGAGCAGCCTGTGGAGGAAAACCCCTCCAAAGGGGCCATAGATGTGGTAGACTCCAGAGTCTGAGGTCTCATGAGGACACTGAGCGGCGTGCCTTGCAGTGAATGCTTTTCCACTTCCAACTTGGTGAATAACAGATCCTTGAGATTCTGGCGGGCTCTTCTTTTATCAACATCATTTTCAGTAGCCATTGAAGGCTCAATTGAATTTGCAAAGGAACGAAATTACTGTACGCTGTGGATAGACTTCCACTGCCACCCATTCTTCAGCTGTGCTAATTCACTCTTTTGAATTTGATGCCTTCTGTTCACACAATGGAAAAGTCTTGCTTCCCTCTCTCTTTCCTTCCCTCATTCATTAACTAAGAATGCACTGAGAAATGACCATCTATCAAGTATTGCACTAGAGCCTGCGGATACAGAAATTTAAAAAAAAAAAAAATTGTTCTTGTTTTCAAAGGCCTCCTAACAGTAAAAGAGTTCACAGTAGTACAAGGGTTTGTGAAATGCTCATCATTTTTCCACATTATTCTTCTGTTCGGGAGGAAGCGTTTTAGAAGATGCCACCAACATACTTTTACACTCGGCACACAGAAGCTGAGTCGCTTACCATCAGGAGCCTTCTGCGGCATCATAAACACTACATTAAAGAGGAGCCCATCCTTGGAGTTGAAACACCTCTGGACAGCTAGACTCCTTCCCTACAGCCCCTCAGTCCACTGGGTTGGCTAAGCAAAGAAGTTTCTCACGCTTCTTGCTACACATGGCAAGTACAAACTCACTCCAAACCAGGAGTGTCCAATCTTGCACTTGACTCCTGGAGGGGTCCAATGTGTAAGTGTGGATACAAGCAGGTGATCATCACAGCAACATGTCCCACTTCCGGTGCCCCCGCCCTGGGCCCAGCATCCTCCTGGGGGGAAGGGCAGGCGAGGCTGAGCTCTCTACCTCTTCAGCAGGCAGCACCCTACGCAGCCTCCCAAGAAAACACCCAGCAGACCAGGACTCAGGCTACAGCTGCACCATGGATTATTTTAGGCGCGGAGAATTCCAGTGAGAGATTGGACCTTTAGCAAATGCTCATGAGACTGAAGGCAAAGGCCATTGCATCCTCTCTGTGCATCCGGCTGTCTCCACTGTCTCTTGGACTTGCTTAAGTGACCGCTCCGCAAAAGACAATTCCTTCAGGGTGCTCAGAAATGTCATCTTCTCCTTTATTTAGTGGCTTCTTCGAAAGGGCACCATGAAACACAAATACAAGCAGGGTTCTCTTATTTCTAAGGCTTTCTTGTTGGTTTCATTAATTCTATTAACCTTAAGCTCTGTTCAGTGTTATGTGACAGTCTGGATGGGACGGCAGTTTGGGGCAGAACGGATACATGTACATGTATGGCTGAGTCCCTCTACCTGAAACTATCATGACACTGTTAATCAGCTATACTCTGATATAAAATAAAATGTGTTAGTTGCTAAGTCACATCCTACTCTTTGAGACCCCATGGACTATAGCCCACCAGGCTCCTCTGTCCATAGAATTCTCCTAGCAAGAATACTGGAGTGGGTAGCCATTCCCTTCTCCAGGGGAATCTTCCTGACCCAGGGATTGAACCTGGGTTTCCCACATTGGAGACAGATTCTTTATCTTCTGAACCACCAGGAAAGCCCATTAAATAAAAAGATTTTTTTTTAATTAACTAAGAGCAAAATTTTAAAATTTAGAAATTTAGAAGTAACATTTAACATAACTTCCAAATTTTATCATAAGTATCTAAATCATGGTCAGGACTAATCTTCAAAAAAAAAAAAATCAGCATGTAACATTATTTCACCTGACTTTTTTCACTCCAACTTTAAAATATAAGGAAGACTTAAAATGCAGTGCACTCATTTCTATTGTGTAAAGTAAAACATTAAAAGAAAAGAAATAGGAATTTAGAAATTCATCATATTGCAAATGGTAGGGGAAAGGTGGTTATTTATTACTGAATTTGTGTTTATGTCCAAAATAAAACAATTTTATTTTTTGCTCTGGCCAAAAAAGAAAGTTATTAGTCCTAAACCCATAACAAGGGCTTTTGTAAGTGTGTAGCAAGATCACAGCTTCAGGCAAGTTCCTGGTTCTTATCAACTGTAGTTTCTAATAAAACTACTGCACTGATGTAGGCTTCTATGCTCTGTTGCCAGTAAAACAGCAAGCTTTTTTAAAATACATCAATCCAAATACTTTATCCCACCGGTAAAGGTTCAGCTCTGTGACTTTGTAGCCCAGCCCCTTCCTTTCATAAGATAATATCCTACTGATGATCATCAATGTGAGAAGACTCCAAACCATCATTGCTTAGTGACTGAACAGCAAGGACCGCAATGTGGGGGACCATTGCCCTTTGACATTGTCATTTACTCCCCAAAGGTTGGTTTGCCCTGCACCCCATGCTGCCTCAGTGGCTTATGTCCTCGCAGCAAGCAAGAGGACTTGCTTAAGACCATTTTTCAACCTCCTGCATCCCTCAGAGTCCATCCTTAAGCTAATAAAGTAGACATTTCTAGGATCACAACCCACAAAAACAACTTCCTCGTCTCTTGCAATATGATGAGCTTAAGCACAAAGCCTCTCTTTAACTGGAGTCTAAATCCTCTTGGAAGGCATCCAGGACAGCCCTGGCAAACCACTCTGTCTCCATAACACAGAAAGTTACAGCTGGGTTCCAGGCATGGGTGCCATAAAAATTCCATCTCGTACAGCCCAGTGATACATCAAGTCCAAGTGTATTTATGAAGTGACTCCTGAGGGGTCCCCAGCATGATGCCATGTTATGTCCCAGCTGAGGATATTTCTTCAGGTTGTTCTGGTCTCTGCCCAGCTTCACACACACACACATTCATCCCCTGCTCAACTCTTTCCTGAGCAAAGTTGCTCCTGGCTCAAACCCAAGTTCCTTGAAGTGATGCCCAAACCTGCTGCCACCCACCTCTCCCTCTGACCAGCCCTTTGATGTCTACATATCTGCTGTTGTATGTAGACATCAACCCACCCCACCCACCTGCTACCTATCACCAAGATTACCTTATTGCCACTCTAGAACTAGGAATTATAGAAATTAATCTATACGTTTCTGTCTTCAATATTTATTTATTTGGCTAACTCGGGTCTTAGTTGCAGCATGCAGAATCTTCACTGCACGTTGCAGGATTTTTCATTGTAGTGTGTGGGCTCTCTAGTTGCAGGGTCCACAGCATGTGGGATCTTAGTTCCCTGACCAGGGATCGAACCTGTTCCCCTGCATTGCAAGGCAGATTCTTAACCACTGGACCACAGGGAAAGCCCCAATCTGTACATTTCTAAAAGAATGCCTCCCATCAACAAGTGTACCTGTAGGTGCATAGAGGTGAGAGATACATACAACCTGAGGGTTAAATATCCTTTGCCTACTCCAGGTTAATTGCTCTTTACGTGGCAAAACATCGCAAGACAAAGATCACCTTGGAATCTTTAATGTCTAGGTCTTTCCCACAGATTTGTCCCTGGGCCTTTTTCCTGTCATTGCAGTTTCATGGGGCTGCCAATTTTCAGGTCAGTGAGACCCCAGTGGAGATACTCAGACCCACGGGTTTGTCCTTTGTACTATAAAGTCAAAGATGAATTTGAATAAAATGAACCTAAAACAAATTAAATTGCGAGATCCTGGAGCAGCTGTCAAATCTCAACCTAGAGTGTTGGAACATAACAGACAGACAGTGGGAGAAGCAAAAGACTCCATCTATTACAGAAAGCAACTGGATTTTTGAATGTTTCTGCTGAGACTTTACCGTCTTGATTATGAATTCTTCCATTCTCTATCACCAGTGCACTCATTCTGTCATATTTTCCCCAAGAAAAACCCAAGCTCTGATGTTTAGGCTGTTTCCACATTCTGGCTATTGTATTAATGAATAGTGTTGCAATGAACATCAGGGTACATGTGTGTTTTGGAAACAATTTAAATGTCCAATGACAGATGAATGGATAAAGAAGATGTGGTACATATACACAGTGGAACATTCTCAGCCATAAAAGAAACAGAATTGAGTCCTCTGTAGAGATGTTGATGGGTCTAGAGTCTGACACACAGAGTTAAGAAAGTCAGAAAAAGGAAAACAAATATTGTATATTAATTAATACATGGGGAATCTAGAAAAATGATAAAGGTGAATCTACTTCCAGGGCAGCAGTAGAGATGCAAACGTAGAGAATGGATGTGTGGATACACAGTGGGAAGGGGAGGCTGAGATGAATCGGGACATTAGTTTGACATTTACAGACTGTCAAGTGTAAACTACACAGCAAGTGGGAAGCTGCTGTCGAGCTCAGAGAGCACAGCGCAGTGCTCCGTGATGACCTCGAGGCTGGGATCAAGCTGGAAGGGAGGCTCAGAGGAAGGGAATGTATGTATACACATGGCTGATTCACATTGTTGGGCAGCAGAAACCAACACTACATTGTAAAGCAATTATTCTCCAATTTAAAAAAAAAAAACTCTGAGAAAACCTGAAACTCTGTTGAGATTCTAGAGATGGACTCCCGACGTCCATCTCTAACAGGCTTCTTTCCTCCAATCCTTGATGCCTTGGGGTCCAGTTCCCTCCTCCCCAGCCACCACTCCCATCCTGGCCAAAACACAGCTGAAAACCCATCTCTTTTATGAGCTTGCTCTGACAAGGACAATCCTGCAATTAACATATTCTTTCAAGAAAGTCGTATAAGTCAATTGTGAACCTACTCACAACCCTCAGGGGCACAATCATTACAATCCCAGATTTTCCTGGTTCTGGGCTCCTGCCACCAAGGATGGGGAAGCCGCCGCATCTCTGTCTTTCTTGAGGGACAACAGCTCTTCCCGGGGCTGAACAAGTGGCTCGAGAGGTTCTGGGGAGGGTTTACGGTCCTGGACTCTGCGGTCATCTACCCATCCACATGATCCATTCAAAGGAACAAGATCTTATGAGCATGAATTCATGCCTCTAGGTCCACTGAAGCCCCCAAGACCTCTGCCTCCCACAGCCTCAGCACAGTGGCTTAGCCTCCAGGCATTTCCATGTCAGCCTGTGTTGGTTTCCAAATGTTGCTACCGTAAAACCTGTGGCTCAAAGAACACAAATTTATTATCTGACAATTCTGAGGGAAGTCTGACATAGGTCTACTGGGCTAAAATCAAGTTTTCTGCAGGACTATGTCACTTTTCTAAGTTCTAGGGGAAAATCCATTTGTTTGATGTTTCCATCTGCTGGAGGCTGCCCATGTGACTCTGGATTCCCTTCCTCCACCTGCAAAACCAGCCCCATGGGGCCAAGTCCTTCTTCTGCTGCCATCTCTCGGGTTCTCCCCCTTCTGTCTCCCTCCACCAGTCACAAGGGCCCTTGTAATTACACTGGACCACATGGATAATCTAGGATAATCGCTCTAATTCAAAGTCATCTGATTAACAGCCATAATACCATCTGCAGCCTTAATTCCCCCTTACCATGCAACGTAACATATTCACAGGCTCCAGAGATTAAGACATGGGCATCTCTGGGGGGACGTGATCCTGCCTGCCACACTCTCCATCAACATCCTGCCACTTCATTGCATCATGTGCTCAAGTGCCTCCCCAACTGCAAAACCAACTACCTGCCTCCTGAGAAACCTACATGTACATCAAGAAGCAACCGTTAGAACCAGACATGGAACAATGGACTGGTTCAAAATTGGGAAAGGAGTATGTCAAGGCTGTCTATTGTCACCTTTTTTCTTTAACTGGTATCCAGAGTACAGCATGTAAAATGTCAGATGAATCACAAGCTGGAATCAAGATTGCTCAGAGAACTATCAACAACCTCAGGTATGCAGATGATATCAGTCTAACGGCAGAAAGCAAAGAGGAACTAAAGAGCTTCCTGATGAGAATGAAAGAGGAGCGTGAAAAAGCTGATTTAAAACTAAACATTCAAAAACTAAGATCCTGGCATCTGGTCCCATCACTTCATGGCAAATAGATGGGGGGAAAGTGGAAACAGTAATAGATTTTATTTTCCTGGGCTCCAAAATCACTGCAGATGGTGACTGAAGCCATGAAATTAAAAGACGCTTGCTCCTTGGAAGAAAAGCTATGACAAACCTAGACAGAGTATTGACAAGCAGAGACATCACTTTTCCAACAAAGGTCCATAGAGTCAAGGCTGTGGTTTTTTCAGTAGTCACATATGGATGTGAGAGTTGGACCATAAAGAAGACTAAGCACTGAAAAATTGATGCTTTTAAACTGTGTTGCTGGAGAAGATTCTTGAGAGTCCCTTGGACTGCAAGATCAAACCAGTCAATCATAAAGGAAATCCGTCCTGAATACTCATTGGAAGGACTGATGCTGAAGCTGAAGCTCCAATACTTTGGCCATCTGATGCGAAGAACTGACACATTGAAAAAGACCCTGATGCTGGGAAAGATTGAAGGCATGAGAAAGGGACGACAGAGGATAAGATGATTGGAAGGCATCATCGACTGGATGGACTTGAGTTTGAGCAAACTTCGGAAGATAGTGAAAGACAGGGAAGCCTAGTGTGCTGCAGTCCATGGGGTCGCAAAGAGTTGGACACAACTGAGTGACTGAACATCAACCGTGCCCCTAGCAAGGCCTCTGTCAGCTTTTTCTGATTAAACCTCAATGCTTCATCCCTGAGAACAACCCAGCTCTTTGCTTCCTACTTTGCAAAACAAAAGAACTTTAAAGAACTCCTTAAAAGCAAGACACAAATTCGTCTGGCCTCTCCAAAAGGAGAAAATACCTGCCCCTTTCAGGGAGAGAGAAAAGACAGCCAGTTTCTCAGTTGTTTTTCCAACAACGGCCTTATGTATGCTGAACGTTCATGGTGTTTCTCTTCATCTCATTATGCCTCTTTGCATCTGGGAACACATCCTATATTCTGGAACCTTCCACCAGGACTTACACAGTGTCTGCACACATGTTCAATCATTCAATGATTTCACACCAATACGTGCAGCAAGAGAGATTTTAGGTTTACCTAGGCAGGGCTTCAAAAGTCATCAAAAATATAGAAGAATGTCTGGCTTTGCCACCAATCTCAATAGCCAAAAAATCCCATCATTGAAAAGCTTAAAACCTTTACTTGGGATCTAATTGGATATTGTGCTAGGACATTAAAAAAAAAAAAAAAAGCCACAGAGCAATCAGAGAATGAAGTACAATTTAGGGAGCATGAAAAATGAAAAAGCTGCAGACTACCATTCCAAATGTTTAGTCTTAAGAGGAGGAAATGAGGCATTCATTCAAGAAACATTGAGTTCCTATTAGGTGCAAGGTCTCGTTTTAAGTACCAGGTTTACGGTCAAAGGAAGCCCTCTGTGCTCCCTTGTTCCTCCATGGTTTAATCAGAGAGGAGTTACTCAGAGTAGAGTGAGTATGATGAGGGATGTGGGGTTCATCTTTAATAAATTGATTTTGGGCTGCACTGGGTCTTCGTTGCTGTGTTCGCGCTCTCTCTGGTTGCAGGGAGTGGAGGCTCCTCTCTAGTGGTGCGAGGGCCCCTCATTGCAGTGGCTTCTCTTGTTTTGAAGTGCAGGCTCTAGAGTGTTGTGACACGTGGCTTTGGTGGCCTGGGGGCTTTTCCTGGGCCAGGGATTGAACTCATACCCCCTGCACTGTCAGGTGGATTCTTTCCTACTGGACCACCAGGAAATTCCAAGGAGGAGGGCTTTGACGTAAGACAGGAAGTCAGACGTCCTGGCTAAGCTATGAAATTTTTCAGAACCTCCTCTTCCTGTACCTTACCAATGGTAATACTGTACAGATGATATCTGCTCACAGCATTTGGGGGAAGATAGAATTGGACACATACAGTGAACTTGATAAATATCCCTCTCCTCCCCCTCTCATCTCAGAGGTCACACTTAGAACCATGCCAGATCGCTAGACTTCCAGGTGGAAAGAAGGAAGTGGCTTTCTTGCAATCCCATGTTTTGTTTAAGCTCTTCTCCACATTTGGGATGTTTCTTAGCCTCTCCTTTTCCACCTAAGAACTCCCTGCTTTCCTCAACCTCTGCCTCACACCTGATCCCAGACCAGTAGTCCACCTTCTCTACATTTCTATATGCTGTGCGTGTACATGTTAATCACTCAGTTGTGTCCAACTCTTTGCAGCCCCATGAACTGTAGCCCTCCAGACTCCTCTGTCCATGGCATTTTCCAGGCAAGAATACTGGAGTGAGTAGCCATTCCCTTCTCCCAGGGATCCTCCCAACCCAGGGATCAAACCCAGGTCTCCCACATTGTAGGCAGATTCTTTACCAATGAGCCACCAGGGAAGTCCTGGACCAAATTCAGTTCAGTTCAGTCATTCAGTCATGTCCGACTCTTTGCGACCCCATGAACCTCAGCACACCAGGCCTCCCTGTCCATCACCAACTCCTATCACCCAAACCCATGTCCATCGAGTTGGTGATGCCATCCAACCATCTCATCCTCTGTTGTCCCCTTCTCCTCCTGCCCTCAATCTTTCCCAGCATCAGGGTCTTTTCAAATGAGTCAGCTCTTCACATCAGGTGGCCAAAGTATTGGAGTTTCAGCCTCAACATCAGTCCTTCCAATGAACACCCAGGACTGATCTCCTTTAGGATGGACTGGTTGGATCTGCTTGCAGTCCAAGGGACTCTCATTATGTCTTCCCAAAATTTGTATGCCAAAGCCCTAACCTTCAGTGTGATGGGATCTGGAGGTGGTGCCTCTGGGGTGTGGTTAGATTGCAAGGGTGGAGCCCATTGATGGAATTAGTGTCTCATAAGAACAAACCCCAAACAGTGCTCTCCCTCCCTCTGTCCCTCTCTCTCTCTCCCCTCACCATCTCCATCTTGTAAGGACACAAGAAGAAGGAGACCGTCAACAATCCACCAAAAGTCCCCACCAGGAACCGAATCAACCAGTGCCTTGACCCAGAACTCGGCCTCCCGGACTGTAACAAACAAGTGTGTGTTCCTGAAGCCTCAAATTCTGCTGGTCTAGTGAAGCATACTGAGCTGACTAAGACCCCAGAGTCTGGGAATCCCCAAGACTGACTACTGGCTGTGTGCACAGATCTTCCCTTCGAAGCTGAGACCCCACATGGGTGGGGCTGTGTCATTATTCACCATGACCCCCCAAGCACTTAGCATGGAATCTACTATCCTGAACCCTGTCGCTGCTATAAGATGTCATCACAGATTCACCACACTGCTAATGCAGATGTATTACCTTACAGTTCTGGAGGTCAGAAGGCTGACACGAGTCTCACTGGGCTAAGGGCAAGGTTGCATCTTTTCGGGAGGCTCTAGGTGAGGATCTGCTCCCTTGCCCCCACCAGCTTCTGGAGGCCACTTGCATTCCTAGACTCATGGCTTCATTCCACCATGTTCAATATTATGCTGCCATCTCTCTGGTCTTCCCTCTTCCACTTTTAAGGACCCAAGGTAATTCCAATGGAGTAAAACTTCACTTCTATCTTAAAATTCAATTTCCACTTGCTGTGTAATATACATACATATTCACAATGGCTCAGTAGGTAAAGTATTAGTCTGCAATGCAGAAAACATAGGAGACCCAGGTTCGATCCCTGGGTTGGGATGATCCCCTGCAGCAGGGAATGGCAACATGCTCCAGTATTCTTGCATGAAAAATCCCATGGACAGAGCAGCCTGGTAGGCTGCAGTCCAAAGGGTCTCAAAGAGTCAGACACTACTTAACAACCAAGCGTGCACGCATAAATATTCACAAGTTCCAGGGACTAGGATATGGACATCACAGGGCATGGTCTTGCCCACTACATGCCATAGAAGGATACATCAAATAAACCTGGATCCTAATGTGTGATAACCGAAACTCAGCAAAATCCTAGCCCCACCGTCCTGTTGCAATCCTCATGACACTCATCCCCAATAAGCCGGGTCTCTAGTCTTGAATATCTCAGAAACCTATTCTGGAAAAATAAGAGATACATTACCCATCCCATGATGCTTGAGGTTTTTTGTTGGTTTTTTTTTTTTTTCTGGCCTTTAGTCCAACAACCATTTAATCTTCACTTTCCTCATTTGAATTACTTCTATAAGTGCACGATAGGCTTCTGGGAAAGGTTTTGCAAGGGGGTTCTGCCACTTTTGTTTCCCCCTGCACCTTCCCAAGACAACACTGGCTGGTGACTAGGAAACCCTAGATGAGCCCCGCACCTGATCTGCGTGTCTCGAATTCTTTGTTTCCAGCAAATCATAGATCATCTGCATTGCTTCCCCCATCATCTCTCCTGAAGTCCTGTCGTCTGGGAAAATAGAATCCATGCTATCCACTATTTATATGGTAGTGCAGCTCCCTTATTGATTTGGGGAAAAGTGAATTTTCCTGCAAAAAATTCAAAGCATTTTTATGAATATAACATTTCACTTCCCACGAGATCTTTATAGAATTATAGATAGGAGAAATAAAAATGGAGGCAACAAATACAGAAGTAGTACTGACCACATTTAATGGCAATAATCGAGATTTTTTTTAAGTGGTTTAAGTGGCCACCCCATAGAAGGCAGGCGTTGGCATTTTCTCAGTTCAGTTCAGTTCAGTCGCTCAGTCGTGTCCGACTCTTTTTAACCCCATGGACTGCAGCATGCCAGGCCTCCCTGTCCATCACCAACTCCCGGAGTTTAGCTAAACTCATGTCCATTGAGTCAGTGATGCCATCCAACTATCTCATCATCTGTCATTTCCTTCTCCTCCTGCCCTCAATCTTTCCCAGCATCAGGGTCTTTTCCAGTGAGTCAACTCTTCACATCAGGTGGCCAAAGTGTTGGAGTTTCAGCTTCAACATCAGACCTTCCAGTGAACACCCAGGACTGATCTCCTTTAGGATGGATCTGGTTGGATCTCCTTGCAGTCCAAGGGACTCTCAAGAGTCTTCTCCAACACCACAGTTCAAAATCATCAATTCTTCTGCACTCAGCTTTCTTTATTCCAACTCTCACATCCATACATGACCACTGGAAAAACCATAGCCTTGACTAGACGGACCTTTGTTGGCAAAGTAATGTCTCTGCTTTTCAATATGCTGTCTGGGTTGATCATAACTTTCCTTCCAAGGAGTAAGCGTCTTTTAATTTCACGGCTGCAATCACCATCTGCAGTGATTTTAGAGTCCAAAAAAATAAAGTCAGCCACTGTTTCCACTGTTTCCCCATGTATTTGCCATGAAGTGATGGGACCGGATGCTATGATCTTAGTTTTCTGAATGTTGAGCTTTAAGCCAACTTTTTCACTCTCCTCTTTCACTTTCATCAAGAGGCTTTTTAGTTGTTATTCGCTTTCTGCCATAAGGGTGGTGTCATCTGCATACCTGAGGTTATTGTTATTTCTCCCAGAAATCTTGATTCCAGCTTGTGCTTCTTCTAGCCCAGTGGCATTTTCTACTGATACCCAAAATCAACCCTGATGTGCAGCAAGTTCATCTACAGATCGATACGTGTGTGGAAACACACACACACACATTCACATAATTTCATCCATCCACCAACGTACTTATTCAGACAGTGTCTACAGAGCCTCCACTGTGTTTCCCACATCATCAGAGGCACGGGGGTCAGGGGTGCAGAGAAAGCGGGTGAGCCGTCGCCGCTCACCCCTGAGAGTTCAGGGTCTGCCGGAAGAAGGCGGCCTCTGTCACATGACACGCTGAGTGCTGTCCTTTGCAGGCGCTGGGTAGTGAGGATGCCAGCCAACCATCTTGGGAGCTCCCTGGGGAGGGGAACCTTGAGCTGAGTCCTGAGGGCTCCAGTGAGTTGTGGGAGGCGAGGAAGAGCATGGAAGATGAAGGAAGTGAAAAGACACGTGCGTGACACCGTGCCTTAGAGAACCCTGGGATCTTTAGGTTCAGGCAGAGGGAAAGCCAAGGTCACAGCATCGGTTGGACCACTGAACGAGGCAAAGCAGACTAGGAATATGGTGGGATCTGAGCTAGAAAGAGCCCAATTGGAAGCTCTGTGAAAAAGGAAATGGAGTCTTTATCTGTGTTACACCTGAAACTAACACGACATTGTGAATCAACTATACTTCAATTTTCTAAGTAAAAAGGAAGTGGAGTAGGGAAGTGGAGCTGTGACCTAAACGTGGAGACCCCTGAGGAATCCAGATGCAAACTGATGGGAGGGCTACAAAAGAGCACACGTGGGCTGACTGCTTGGGTGTGAATCTGTGTTGTGACAGAGAGAAAGATGTCCACTAAAACATTAACGGTGGTTTCCTCTGGCGGCAGCACCCAAGGTGACCGCTTAGCTTTGCTTCTTTATTCTTTCCTTGGCTCCTCAAAACTTTCTTCATGAGGCTATGTGATCTTTATAATCAAAAACAGAAAAAAAAAAGTTTTGTTGTTGTTGCTTATTAAAAACTGACAATGAGGTCCTTCCCAGTCTGTCCAGTGGTCTATGCTCCCAATGCAGGGGGCTCAGGTTCAACCCCTGGTCAGGGAACTAAGATCCCACACGCCTCACTGTGTGGCCAAAACAAAATAATTTTTTTTAAGCTGCCAGTGACCTGAGAGACTGAATATACAAATAGGCAATAGCCAGACCATATATAAAAATAGAACATTGACCCACATCCAGCAGCAATTTTCCCAAGAAACCAACCCCTTATGTACAATAAACAACCCAGGAAGCTAGCCTGCTGTTAAGTCAGAGGGGTAAAGTCTGAAACCCAGACTTTCATCTCTAGTAAAACCCAGGAAGCTAAATATTGACTCCCATAACAATCAGCTCAGAATGGCCAGGCCTTGAGTAATAATGGACAGCTTTCCTAACCTTTGTCTCCGCTTCCAACTTAGTACCAATTAAAGAAAGCTAACTCCATAGCCCTAAGCAATCCTATGGGATGCCTCCCTGACTAGTTGGCCACCTACGGCTTCTCCAATAGCTTCACCTTCAGCCTCAATCAGGGCCCACCTGCAGCCTCCTCTGTCTCCATTATGAAGCTTTCCCACTCCTCTGCCTGCCTTTGAATCGCTGCCAAAATGCAAGTCGCATGGCTGACTCTCCTGCTGCAGCAAGCCCTAATAGTGTCTGCTTTTCTCATGTGGTTGGTCTTCATTTATTCCACAACCCAAGCAGTTCTGGTACAGGGAGGTTATAAAGTGAGGCCAAGAGGAAAAGCTTTTA
This sequence comes from Bubalus kerabau, assembly GCF_029407905.1. Classification (NCBI taxonomy): domain Eukaryota; kingdom Metazoa; phylum Chordata; class Mammalia; order Artiodactyla; family Bovidae; genus Bubalus; species Bubalus kerabau. The sequence goes on along the minus strand of NC_073625.1, from coordinate 196,287,466 downwards.
GGAAGAAGAAGCCCTGGGACTTGGCCATCTTAGTGGCCATGGGGTGAAGCAGACAGGAGCAAGGATGCCCTGGCTTCTGGCTTGCAGGTCTGAACAGATGCCACTGCCATCCATGGGGTCAGGGGAAGGGAAGGGACACATGGGAGATGTATGTATCAGGATCTATAGGACACAGAAGACACACATGGTGGAGGGGGTGTGGAGAGTCAGAAGACAGAGCCCATGGCGATGTGCGGAAAGCTAGGGGGAAACAGCCATGGATGGGGAGGCAGCGGGGCTGGGAATAACTAGAGCCCTCCCCACCCGAAGTGCCAAAGGAGGAAGCAAGATAGAACTCTGGGAGAGAGGACCACTGAATGGGACTGTGCTGGTATGAAAGAAAGAGCAATAAGTCATGTCCGACTCTTGCAACCCCATGGACTGTGGTCCGCCAGGCTCCTCTGTCCATGGGATTCTCCAGGCAAGAATACGGGAGTGGGTAGCCATTTCCTTCTCCAGGGGAACTTCCCAACCCAGGGATCAAACCCACATTTCCTGCATTGGCAGGTAGATTCTTTACCACCGAGCCACCTGAAAAGCACCTTTTCTCACTTAGGCCAGAGGTTTGGCTGCTCCTTGGAATCAATTTCATTCACAACATGCTAGAAGAACTAAGTGTTGCTAGGTGGAATAAGTTCCTGTGACAACCCTGTCCAGTGGAGACATAATGCCAGCCACTCACGCTAACTTACATTGTCTAGCAGGCAAATTTAAGAGGGAAATTAAATGGGTGAAATTAATTAAATGGGTGAAATAGTGATATGCTGTATTTAACCCAGTATAATAATAGAGTGTTATCATTCTAGTGCAACCAATAGAACCATTGATGATACATTTTACATTACTGCATTATTACTTTTCACGGGACAGCTTCAAAATCCCCTGCTTAGTTTGCACCTACAGCGCATCACACTTTGGCTCAGACCCATTTCAAATGCCCAGCAGGGACACGTGGCAGGTAGCTGCCGTTATTAGTGCAGATCTGTGAGACCACAAGAGACCAGGGAACTTCCTGGCCCGCCCTCTGGGAACCACCACCACAGTGCTCTCTCCAGAAAAAGTCAGTCATTCTTCCCAGATGAAATGAGCCCATCAGTCCATCCAAGTGGAACTTGAGGACTAAAAAGGATCTCTTTGTTTTGCGTGTATCAAGAAGTTTTTAGACGTTATCATATTAAGTAAGTCCAAAGAGTCGGACACAGCTGAGTGACTGAGCACACAAGTAAGTCAAATGCAAATATATGACATTGCTTATATATGGAATCTATAAAAAAAAAAAGATACAAATGAATTTATTTATAAAACAGAAACAGACTCACCGACCTAGAAAACAAACATGATTACCAAAGGGGAAAGGGATAAATTAGGAGTTTGGGATGAATATATACACACAACTAATTATGGAGTTTAGCACAAGGATCCATAGTCCATATTTTGCAATAACATATAATGGAGGGGCTTCCCTGGTGGTCTGGGAATTGAGACTTCAGCTTCCAATGTGGGGAGTGCAGGTTCGATCCTTGGTTAGGAAGCTAAGATCCCACATGCCTCACAGCCAAAAAATCAAAACATAAAAACAAGAAGCAAGATTGTAATAAATTCAATAAAGACTTTAAAAATGATCCATCTCAAAAAAAATCTTTAAAAATACATATAATGGAAAAGGATCTAAAAAAGAATATATATATATATATATATATATATATTCTTATAGATATAAAAGAACATATAATCTAAAAGAAGAATATATAGATAAAAGAATATATATCTAAAAAAGAATATATATATATATATATATAGTGTGTGAAAGTTGCTCAGTAGTGTCCAACTCTTTGCAACTCCATGGACTATACAGTCCATGGAATTCTCCAGACCAGAATACTGAAGTGGGTAGCCTTTCCCTTCTCCAGGGAATCTTCCCAACCCAGGGATAGAACCCAAATTTTCCAAATTGCAGGCGGATTCTCTACCAGCTGACCCGTGTAGTGTTGGTCGCTCAGTTGTGTCCGACTCTTTGAGACCCCATGAACTGTAGCCCACCAGGCTCTTTTGGCTGCGAGGATTTTCCAGACAAGGATACTGGAGTGGGTTGCCATTTCCTCCAGGGGATCTTCCCAACCCAGGGATGCAACCCCGGTCTCCTGCATTGCCAACAGACACTTTACCATCTGAGCTCACGTTGCTACACACCTGAAACTAATGCAACTTTGTAAATTACCATGTTTGAAAATTTGAAAAGAAAAATCTAAAAAAGGAAGCTATTCGTTTTTAGGCCTGGTACAGGAGACTGAGCTGACACGTAACCCATTGTGCCTTATATAATTAACAGCATTCTCTAAACCAACACAGGAACCACTAAAGCAAACACACAAGCAAAATCTCTCCTGGTCCACCTGAGTATTTAGTTGAAAATTATTTCTTAGGACTCGGGGTAAAGGAGATAAATAGGAATATTAGATTTATAGTTAGGAGCACCAGCATCTCTGAATTTATGATAAAAGCCAGAAGTTTGCAAAGCTGGATAAAACATGACTTTTCAAGGACACATCATTTGCAACTGTTGACTTCCATGGGCAAGGCAAAGTCGAGAGAACACAGATTTCTATTTTTCCTTTTAAGAAGAGCAAATGTAATTACTTCAGTGTAGGTATTTGCGTGGAGAATTCAATCAAGTGACTTTAAAGAAATCAAATAAACCTTGGCTGGAGAATCGAAAAGCAAGAATGATTCAGTGGGAGGCTGAACTGAGAGCACAGCACTGCTGATGGGCCCCAGGGGAGGAGCACAGAAGCAGGAGAAAATGTAATTTTAAAAGGACCATATCCCAAGAGCATGAAACCCAAACAGCATTGCAGCAGACAGACCACAGGGGCAGGGAAGCGTGAGACCATTTGCAGTCTATGGGCTGTTAATAAGTCAGCCTCGGGAGATACACAACACCAAATGGGGCATCATAGTTGCCCCCAAGGGCTGCCTAAAACCATGGCCCATGCCAGCTTCTGCGGCAGCAGAGAATCAGAAAGAGCTTACTGTTTAAAAAGAGCCTGATGGACTTCCCTGGATGGAGCTCTAGCGGTTAAGTCTCCACGCTGCCACTGCAGGGGACATGGGTTCAATCCCTGGTCCAGAAGCTAAGATCCCACATGCCACCCAGCGCAGCCAAAATAAATAAAGTGAATAAAAAGAGCATGGTGTGGACATTGAGCACACACAGCGTCAGGATACCTCCAAAGCCACTGTCCCAAACACCTCCTTCCACCCAGCTTCCCTGAGAGCTGACCAGGTGCAGAGTCACGACAGTGAACATTTCCTCCCTTTCGACCAAAGGCAACTTCCTTGAGAAGCACATCTCAGCCACAGAGACTTCCAAACCCGTCCAAATGCAGGCTTGAAAACCTAGGAGCAGACTGGCCCTCCATCCCCAGTTGGAGCCATGCAGGGCTTCACCAGCTTTACTGTGCAGTCATTTGCAGCTGGTGGCAGGGCTTCCCTGGTGGTTCAGATGATAAAGAATCTGCCTGCAATGCAAGAGACCTGGGTTTGATCCCTGGGTTAGGAAGATCCTCTGGAGAAGGGACTACTCCAGTATTATTGCCTGGGAAATCCCATGGACAGAGGAGCCTGGCAGGCTACAATCCATGGGGTCACAAAGAGTCAGGCATGACTGAGTGACTAACAAATACAGAAAACAGTCCAGAGCAGTGGCTTAATGGACAGAGAGCTGGTGTTCCGACCTATTCCCCAGAACCCACTCAGGCCCTACCCTCACTAGCTGTGAGAGGACCAGAGGGAGTTGACAGTCCGTTTTCCAGACCTCTCTCCCTGCCGGGACAGAAGACTCAATTCGAGACCTGTTATGGTCAGCGCTGCCCAAAGTTGTTCCAAAATGCAAGGTTGCTGCTTGGGAAAACTGTGTCTTCCTTTTAGCAAAACGACACCAGAAAACAACCAAAACCGGCAAAGAACTGAGAAATCGTCCTTTTGACATGCCTTCTGCTTCGCTTTACAAAGGCACTTGATTTTGCAAGAGACACATGCAGTCTGAGCTGGAAGAAGGAGGGAAATGCAGATATTTCCAGTGGCTGATGAAAATTCACACAGTACTGTGGGCTCAAGCGGGGAGTCGTCCTCCAGGAGTAAATGAACGGTAGGTACCGATCCAGTCCACTTCTGGCCACTCTAACCCCAAAGGAGACCTTCTCTTCCAGCAAACTCACGCAAAGCGGGGCAAGATGAAATAGGTCTTCACTTGGCACTGGGCCCGGATGGAGTGGGGGCTTCAAGGAAGGAGCAAGTCGTGCTTTCTAAGGAAACTGCTGGGCACCTCATGACATCAGTGCCAAGCCGGGAACGCTAACATCACAAAAGGAAAAAGACGGCTCTCCACAAGGGATCCGTTGGGAAACTGACCTCAGAAGAAAAGCTTGCTGTCAGTCAGTCAACTGCAGCAGCCTGTAGTGGCAACTAGTGTCTAATTTGCATAAGGACCCAATTAAGATGGCACCTCCCATCCAGGGACTGTGAAAGGCTGGATGGAGCTCATGGGCATTCATCATAGTCACTGGTTATGAAGGAGTAGCCAGAGGTCCTAAGCTGGCTTTGGCGCGGTGGTGGGCACCGGAGACGTAGCAGTGAATGGTACGTGAACAGGGAGCTGGGCAGACAGTCCTCACCTCTGTCCACCTCTCCATGAGGCCAGTGGCCCTGGGCAGGTCTGCCAATGGGCTCCATCTACCAACTGCCTGTGTGATTCTCAGGCTTGAGCAGATGGGGAGTCATGACCTTCTGGATTTTTACCATGCAATGTGACTTTTTTTTAGGTGAAATCCACATAACATGAAAGCTAATCTTTTCTTTTCTTCTTCTTTTTTTCTTTTTGCTGCATTAATTCCCCAAGAAGGGATCAAACCCAGGCCCCCTGCAGTGTAAGGTCGGAGTTTTAACCACTGGAAGCCCAGGAATCCAAAAACCTAATTTTTTTGAAGCAGCTTTCAATAGCATTTAGTCCACTGACAAAGTCATGCAACCAGCATCTCTATCAAGTTCCCAAACCTTCTCATCCACCCACCAAAAGAAAACCCCTTGCCCATTAAGTTGACACCCTCCCCCATTCCAACACAACCTTTTAAAGAACATCTTCTCCTTGTGGTACATGCACACAATGGAATATTACTCAGCCATAAAAAGGAACACATTTGAGTCAGTGCTAATGAGGTGAATGAACCTAGAGCCTATTATACAGAGTGAAGTAAGAAAGAGAAAAACAAATATCATATATTAACGCATATGTAATGGAACCTAGAAAGATGGTACTGATGATCCTATTTGCAGAGCAGGAATAGAGACACAGACATGGAGAACCGACATGTGGACACAGTGGGAGAAGGAGAGGGTGGGATGAATTGAGAGAGTAGCATTGAAACGCATACATTCCCGCGAGAACAGAGAGCCGGTGGGAATCTGCTGTATGTCACAGGGAGGTCAAACCTGGTTCTCTCTGACAGCCTAGATGGGTGGGATGGGGTGGGAGGTGGGAGGGAGGTTCAAGAGGGAGGGGACATATACCTACCTATTGCTGATCCATGTTGATGTATGGCAGAAACCAACACCATATTAAAGCAATTATCTTCCAGTTAAAAATTAATAAAATTTTCAAGAAAGAACATCCTGTTTAATTCCCAAAAACTGTCTCCCCTCACTCCCTCCCTGACCTCAGTCCAGCTTCTAGCCACAAAAGAGCGTGGTGTCCTCAGGCAGGGGGTTAGGTTTTATTCATCCTTACATCCCCAGGGCCTTAGCACAGGGTGTGGCTCCCAGCTGAAGTTGTGGGAGCAAAATCATAAAAACAGGGTGCTGAGCCTGCACTTGAGATATCAGGAATGCAGATTTCAGCTCCTCTGAAAGTACTTCACCCTAGACTCTATGGCAAGCTCACCCAAGGCCTAAGCTACCGGGGAAGCCAGGGAAAGCCAGGAGCGAGAACCCTCCTTCCTTCATGGTGTCCGGACCCCAGGAGCATCCCAAATGGCATATCCACAGATGGGCTCCATGTCAGCGTCCCCTCTCCCCGCCGGAAACTCAGCCACAGGCGGTCCATAGGATGCTGGAACATGATACGTCACAGCACAGAACAGCAAGCGCTTTTCAGGGACAGACATTTGACTGTGGCAAGCTGTCGCCTAAGAATCCCATCTGGCTCCAGTAATAGCAGCACCTGCTGCTCTAGGGATGGAGCTTTGGCCTCAGCCCCCACCTGCTGTGGGCCTTCCAGAGCAAATGTCTTTTTCTCATCTGTCTGCAGCTGTGGGTCTGCACCAAACAAGGACTTTGTCCCTTTAACCACCTCTTCTGCCCCGTGGCCCCACACTGTGTCTCTGGGGAAGGGTTCCGGACCTGCCCTGACCTTTTGGAGTGGGGTCAGGTCTGGATGGGGCTTCCGGGATGACTCAGCGGTAATTATCTGCCTGTCAATGAGGGAGACTCAGGGTCAATCCCAGGGTGGGGAAGATCCCCTGGAGGAGGAAACAGCCACCTGCTCAAGTGTTCTTGCCTCGAATATTCCATGGACAGAAGAGCCTGGGAGGCTACAGTCCACGGGGTTGCAGAGAGACAGACGTGACAGTGATGGACACGCACACACACTGGTCTGGATACTGCCCTGGCCTGGCACCAGCTTCCCCCAGAGGGGCGAGCTTGGGGGAAAAGGGCTGGAGGCAGATAAACACACGAAAATGCCCAAAGCCTGTGTGCTGAGGTCTGGGGCTCCCCGCTCCTCTAAGGGGTGGGACCATGCTTGAACATGGAAAGATTGCACTTTCAGACCCACAGGGCAAGACGCACTGGCTGGAAACAGAAAAAGCAGCGCGATGCATCTGTAGGTGATTCCCAGCCCCAGGCGGTACCCGTTTCTGGTTAAGTGATTCTATTTTAGAGCCTTGACTTCCATCTACCCTCTGAGTCTAGCAACAGAGGCTCAGGTAACCTCCCATTTGTGTTAGAGAGTCTTCCTTTTATTGGGATAATATGTCACTCTCATCTTGGCTCGGGACTGAGTCACATCTTTCTTTCCCGAGCCAAGGGGAGGGAGGAGGAGCGTGGGAGGAGAAACTCCGAGAACAATAGGGATCCTGAGAGTCAGGGAAGCCTCCAGCACCAGCTGTGTCAACCAAGCAGAGGGCGAGAGGGGCCAGCCCTGAGCGGACAGTACAGAGGGCCACATGTGGACCCAACCTTCTCCAGACCCCACTGCACCCCAGGAAGCAGCAAACCTGCATTTCAGATACACTGTCCCCAGACCTGAGCTGTGCACAGGTTGTCCTGAGCTGAAATGAGCTTGGGGAATTTGGGAGGGGGAAGCACATTCAAGCAATTACAAATTACATACATGATGTATTCTTATATTCCCACTCCAGTATTCTTGGGCTTCCCTGGTGGCTCAGCTGGTAAAGAATTCATCTGCAATGCAGGAGACCTGGGTTCAATCCCTGGATTGGCAAGATCTCCTGTAGAAGGGAAAGGCTACCCACTCCACTATTCTGTCCTGGAGAATTCCATGGAGTCCATGGGGTCACAAAAAATCAGACACGACTGAGTGACTTTCACTTTCACTTTTCACTTTCATATATAACAGAATATAGCATATTATAATAAAATATGTATAATTTATAATATATATAACATTATTTGTCATTCAGTCACTAAGTCGTGTCCCACTCTTTGCAACCCCATGGACTGCAATATGCAGCTTCCCTGTTCTTCACCATCTCCCAGAGTTTACTCAAACTCATGTCAATTGAGTCAGTGATGCCATCCAACCATCTTATCCTCTGTCGTCCTCTTCTCCTGCCTTCAATCTTCCCTAGCATCAGGGTCTTTTTCAATGAGTCAGCTCTTCGCATAAGGTGGCCCAAGTATTGGAGTTCCAGCTTCAACAGCTGTCCTTCCAATGAATATTGAGGACTGATTTCCTTTAGGATGGACTGGTTGGATCCCCTTGGGAGTTTTTACAATACAGGAATTGGCAGACTCTCCAATCAAGGCTTCTCTTCTCCCCTCCCCCAGTGGAGCTGCTTTACCAACATAAGAGGGCTTTTAGCCCAATTTACAGTGTCTCATGGACTTGGAGGACATGGCAGGGGGCTCTGAAGATTCCCCATGCCCTGCTCTCTGCTCTGTACAATTCTTGAACCAAGGTCCCCTTTGGGGAACTTTTGAGGGTTCCCTTCCCCACAGACTGGAAGGGGTGTACTCTTCCAAGTGGGAACACCTTGAACCATACCCCAATTCTCAGCCCTAGGGTGAGGAAATCCACCTGATATGGCTTATAAAGTAATCTCCAGACAGTGAAATAATTATGAAAAGAAAGACTGTGGTATTCCTGGAACCCGGCAAAACAGGGAACCAGAAGCCCACATCCACCCTAGAGATTGAGATTCTGCTTGCCGGCATCTCAGAACCCTGGATAGGCATCGCACAGCGACTGCAACATATGAGAAGAGCACTTAAAATACAGGAGACAGAGCCAGTGAGACCCGCCGCCTGCGCGGTCACCTGGCAGGCTGCCTCCGTCCAATGCCATCTCGAAGAGAACCCAGGGTGCAGGCACAGGTTCACAGGAAGCCGGGGTGCCCAGAGCATTGGGGTGGAGGTCAGCGAACAGCCACACCTACCTGTCTGATGCAGGCTAAAATTCTATTTTATTTGCTTCCCAGGGAAAACTACATGCAGTTTGCTTCATTAGATAGAGACCATTCAAAGATACATCAAGCTTCTTTTTTTAATGTTTTTAATTGATTTATAGTGGTGTGTTATCTTCTGATGTAGTTTCAAAGTGATTCATATATATATATACATATATATAGTCCATGGGGCCGCAAAGAGTTGAAATAACTGAACTACTGAGCACACATATACATACATTGATTTTTATATTTTTTCCAGTATGCTTTATCACGGGACATTGAATATAGTTCCCTGTGCTATACAGTTGGTCCTTGTTTATTTTATATACAGTGCTGTGTATCTGTTAATCCTTTGTTTATCCCCTGCTTTCCTCTTTTGAAACCATAAATTTATTTTCCACATCTGTGAGTCTGTCTCTGTTTTGTAAACAGGTTCATTTGCATCATATTCTAGATTCCACATATAAGCGATATCATATGATATTCATCTTTGGCTTAGTTCATTAGTATGATAATCTCTAGGTCCATCCATCTTTTTACAAATGGCATTATTTCATTCTTTTCGAGCTTCCTTTTAAAAGAAATGTCTTATCTCATCCTAAAAAACAACTGTAGATGGAAATTATTTTTCAGGATCAAAGCTGGTGGGGTAGGTTGTCTGCCAGCAGTCCTTGGGGAAAAGGCACCGGGAGGCGGGGAAGTAAGGCCTGTGGACCAAGATAGGGGACAAGTGGTTATCTGAGGACTTGAGGCCCCAAATCCAGTGCATTTTTCCCTCCACAAAGCCCTGGCTAAGGACCTGCTCCTTCCTGAGGACTAAGGCAATGACTGAAATGAGCAGGCTTCTCTTCAAAAGACTCTGAAATGCCAACAGCAGATTTCTCCAGGACAACACAGATTTAATGAAGCACAAAACGTAGGCCTTTTGCACTCCAGCCAGAGCCTCACCAGGAATTTAACAGCGATGCAGTTTCACTGTTGCAGAAATTAGTGTAATCACTAGAATCCATTCAGAGGATACAAGCCTCCATAGGAAGGGGGAACATCAGGTTGAATCTGATGCAAATGCTAACAAACTTTGAGTGCCAAGTTAAATGACACGATCCCTATGGATGGTGCAGTAAAGGTGAAGATGAGGGGGAAATGATACAGGGAAATAACTGTTTTCTTGTAAAATTAAATATACCTTATTAGAGCAAATACCCTGAATCCTGGTCTCCAAGTCACTCCCACAGGTAACAGTTGGAGTCTCCCAACAAGGGTTTCACTGCGGGGACCAGTTTTCCTGAAGTTTCCATTTACCTGGTCATTCCTCAGAGTGAACTACCAGGACCTTTCTCCTTCTTTTTATTCCTTTTTAATTTTTATTGGAGTATAGTTGCTTTACTATATTCTCATAAAATCCTAAAGGAAAGCAACCCTGAATTTTCATTGGAAGGACTGATGCTAAAGCTGAAACTCCAATACTTTGGCCACCTGATGCAAAGAGCCAACTCATTAGAAAAGACCCTGATGCTGGGAAAGATTGAAGGCAGAAGGAGAAGGGGACGACAGTGGATGAGATGGTCGGATGACATCACCGACTCGATGGACATGAGTTTGAGTAAACTCCAGGAGTTTGTGATGGACAGGGAGGCCTGGCATGCTGCAGTCCATGGGGCTGCAAAGAGTCAGACATGACTGAGCGACTTCACTTTCACTTTGCTGCTTAGTCCAACCAGAGCCAACCCCTGTCTCTGACATGCTGGAACGTTCTAAGTCTCTTGCTCACCGAATAGCATGCATGTTTAAAGAGATAACTAATAAGAACTAACGTATAGCACACGGAACTCTACTCAACAGGGAGCTCTACTCTACTCTGTGATGACCTAAACGGGAAGGAAATTCAAAAAAGAGGGGATATATGTATATGTACAGTCCATGGAGTCACAAAGAGTTGGACATGACTGAGCAACGAACACACACACAAGGCTGATTCACTTTGCTTCATACTTTGAATATTAATCAATTCACTTTGATTCATACTGACACAGCAGCATGAAGCACCTATATTCCAATAATTAAAATAAAAATACAACAAACTAGGGAACACTACCAAAATGAAGCAGAATCACAGATATCGAGAACAAACCAGGGTAGAGAGGGGAGGAGGGAAGGGCAACACAGGGGAAGAGGATTAACAAGTACAAACTATTAGGTATAAAATTAGTTACCAGCATATATTGTACAACAAGAGGAATATAGCCAATATTTTACAATAACTATAAATAGAGTGTAATCTTAAAAAAACTATGAATCACTATAGCACGCACCTGTAACTAATCTAATCTTGTACATCAACTATACTTCAATTAAAAAATCTAAATTTAGAAAGGAGGAGGATGAAATAAATGATACCCACAGTTTGACAAGGCAGGCAAAGCACAGACTGGACCTCAGCCTCTTGCTCCCCTCCTCCGGGCACCCTATGCAGTGTGCAAGCTACACAGCTGTGTGCATGGTCCTGAGAGAGTCTTAAGGGTCCTGAAACAAGGCAGGACCCTGCGGTCCTTTCCCCCGCCCCAGCCCCCATGTCCTCAGCCTGCCTTTTTCTAGGGAAAAACTTTAGCCAAAAAATAAGTTTAATCAGAGTAATGAGAACATGCAGAAACAAAGGAAAATAGTCAAAGATGATCAAATAATAAAAGCCATCAAACATACTCAAGGACTTTCAGTTCCTTCTCAAGGACTATAGATAATATTCTGAGCCATATCCTGTGAGCTGTCAAATAGATACAGAAACCCTCACCAGATGGAAGAAGTTAACTACATGGTAACCAGACTGTAGCCACAACATAAGCTGCCATGGTTCTGAGGGTTGCCTCAAGGAAATGGAAACAGACAGACCCTGGAGCTAAAGACTGGAGCTTCCCTGGTGGCTCAGACTGTAAAGAATCTGCTTGCGATACAGGAGACCCAGGTTCGACCCCTGGCTCGGGAAGATCCCCTGAAGAAGAGTGTGGCTAACCCACCCCAGGATTCCTGCCTGGAGAATTCCATGGACAGAGGAGCCTAGGGGACTACAGTCCATGGGGTCGCAAAGAGGTAGACACGACTGAACTGTACTTAAAACAATCAAGATGACATCATCAGACCACCAATGACCAGTTTCAAGATGTCTGTCAGAGATGACTATGCCATTTCTGCATGTAGCCCCCTCCATCTGTCCATAAAAGCTCTTGCTTCCTGCTTTTCCTGGGGTTGAAGGGGAGGTGAGAGTCTGCCTTTAGAGAGACATCTGCCTTCCCTGCCCCCAACGCCCTGGTGGCCGGCATCCAAAATCAAGCAAACTTTCCTTTCCATCAACCTGGCTTCTTCGTTAGCTTTTCAGCTGTGAGCAGTTGGACCCCCACTCTTGGTAACAGTTGTAACTATCCAAGGTTCTGATTCTTAAAATCCAATGAGAAAAGAAATCACGGTACTGAACGCTGGTCTCCTTTGTCCTGTCCAAAGTGAACTGTCGTTTCCCTTCTCGTCCAAAGTCATACCCACGTGCAAAGCAGCCAGGGCCAGTCCTCTGACCTTGCAGAGGGTACTAGACGTTCTAAATTTAGGTTCATGTGTGGAGCCCCCGAGTTAGATTTTTAAAGGCGCCCTCTGCCCTTTAGTTTCTATCACATCTTCCCAGTGGAACACAGTAGCTGTTCTCCCACATGCAGACACACACACACACACCTGTGACTTAAAATTTCCAGTGGGCTGGATTTCTGATCATTATAATAGTCTTCCACTGTTACAACAGCTCAAGATAAAAGACAAGTAAACATGACTTCACCTCCCCATGACGCATTAGACGTCGGTGACAAGTGAAGAAGAATCATCACATAAGGATTTATGCAGAAAGACAAGCATCATGGCAAGAGGACCAAAGCCAACTGCTGATTTTGAACTTTAAGCACCACTTGTAAGTACAGCTCTGATTGTTTCTCAGATGTCTTCCAGTCGTCAATGGGAGCACAAATGGAAAAATGCAAGAATGACTCTAACAGGAAAACCCCACCCTGTCCTATCTCTGAAGCATCATCACCTGCAATTATTTATTGCTGTTTATAAACCTTCTGGAGAACAGAATGGCAACCCACTCCAGTGTTCTTGCCTGGAGAATTCCATGGACAGAGGAACCTGGGGGGCTACGGTCCATGGGGTCACAAAGAGTAGGACACACCTGAGCAACTCTTCCCATTTAGGAAATAGATATGCTTGTCTTTTTGTTTACACAATTTACTTCTTTATTGTGGTAAAGTATATATAACATAAAATTTACCATTTCAGTCATTCTATAGAATCTACATTTTCATGACATTAAGTACATTCATATTGTTATGCAGCCATACTATCGTTCAACTACAGAATGCTTCATCTTCCCAAGCTGAAGCTCCATACCTATTAAACCCTAATTCCCCATTCCCTCCTCCGCCAGCCCTTGGTACTTTCTGTCTCTAAGGACCTGACTATTCCAGGAAGCTCCTGTAAGTGAACTCAAACATTTGCTCTCTGTGACTTTATCTCACTTAAACCATAATATCTTCAAGGTTCACCCATGTTATCCCGTGTGTCCGAATTCCCTTCCTTTTTAAGGCTTATCCATTCATCTGCTGATGGATTCTTGGGGTGCTTCCACCTTCTGGTTGTTGTGAACAGTGCTGCTGTGAACAGGAGGGTACAAGTTTCTGTTTACATGTGCCTTTCATGAGCAGTAAGGATGAGGAAAGCTTAGGCTGAACTCTGACTATGCAGAGTTCAGTTATTTGCATTGTGAGATGTACATGCAATTCAATAAGTCTACTGAAGTGCAGATTGTTTTTTAAATTCACACTGGAAAATGAGCCCATCTGAAGCTCCTCCAGGACACAAAGCCTGAGAGAGATGTCGCCAAGATTGCCTCCCCATCCTTCTCTCTTCCTCTCCATTCCACACCTGCCTCTCGGGAGGAAACAGACATGCCCATGGCTCAGCAGGTCAGGAATCTGCCTGCAAGGCAGGAGACACCAGTTTGATCCCTGGGTCAGGAAGATCCCCTGGAGAAGGAAATGGCAACCCACTCCAGTATTCTTGCCTGGGAAATCCCATGGGCAGAGGAGCCTGGTGGGCTACAGTCCATGGGGTCTCAAACACGACAGAGCTCACATGCACTGCACCCTGCCCCCCTCCACCTTTGCTCTCAACAGTACTTTGTCTTGATTTACAGTCCATCAGACACCTCACTCCTCCACAGCCTCCATCCTTGTAGAGTCAGCCTCTCCCCTTTGGCTTCTTCTCAGGATATAAGCATGCCCAAACTCCCCCGGTTCAAAGTCACCAACTGCATTAATTTCCAGTGGCCAGCACAACAAAGTAGGCGGCTTGAAACAACAGAAAAGCCTCCCCTTTCATTTCTGGAGGCCAGAGTTGGAAATTAAGGTGTCAGCAGGGCCGCCCTTCCTCCAGACACTCTAGGGGAGAATCCCACGTCACCCATCGGCTTCCAGGGGCTCCAGGTGTTCCTTGGCTTGTGGCCGCATCACTCCACTCCCCAGCCTTCCCACCACACAGCCTTCTCTGCCTGTCCTTTTCTGTCTCTTATACTAATTGGCTTTGGAGCACACCCTACTCCAGAATGATTCCATCTTAATCCTTATATGAATTACAGCTCCAAACTGGACTCTTGTTGTTGCTTAGTCACTGAGTCATGTCCAACTCTTTTGCGACCCAATAGACTATAGCCCACCAGGCTCCTCTGTCCATGGGATTTCCCAGGTAAGAATACTGGAGTGAGCTGAAATTAGACTCTACTTACAAACAAAGTCATAATCTGAGGTTCAGGTGTGCATGAATTTGAGAGCAACACCATTCAACGCTTGTAAATCCCAATTGCCAAGAGCAATGGACATGGCTCAGTAGCTGTCTGCAGCAATTGTTTAGATTATTTAAAACAGAAATAGCCTTTTATTTCCTACAGATTTTTCAGATTATAGAGTCATTAAGGGAAAGTTTTGATGTAGAAAAATTGAAAGAAAGCAAAAACACCCACAAACTTACAGCTCTTAGAGATTTACCTAAATTAACATTTTGGATGACATTCTTCTACACTCATTAATATAAGACAATATATGCAAAGTAAACTGTATATTTTATTATGTTTTTTCACTTAAACTATGACATAGATAACATGCCAGGTTGATAAACACACACATTCAATAAATAGATGCAGAGGCTTGCTATGTGTCAGGCACATTTTCCAGAGCCTGAGATCTAATGGTGAATAAAACACACATAGATCTTTGCTCAGAAACTTCCTTTCAGACAGGGACAACCAATAATAAGATTATCAACATAATAAATAACCTCCTTGAAGATGAAAAGTGCTGCAGAGAAAACAAACAGTAGCATAAGGAAGAGCAATGTGAGAAGTGAGTGGCAGTGATTAAGACTTTTAAAAGAGGAGGGAAGTGCCTCATTAACAAGGTGACTTCTGCACAAACAGTTGAAGACCCCCAAACACTGGAAAATCATTTTCAATGACCGCATAGTATTCCACTGGTTATACCTGCAACAGTATATTTATTTAACTGGTGCTCCGTGGGTAGATATTTAAATTGTCTCTATTTTTTACCTATTATAAAAGAGGCTGCAATATCCCCTGCATGAAAGTGAAAAATGAAAGTAGAAGTCGCTCAGTTGTGTCCAACTTTTTGTGACCCCATGGTCTATACAGTCCATGGAATTCTCCAGGCCAGAATACTGGAGTGGGTAGCCTTTCCCTTCTCCAGGGGATCTTCCCAACCCAGGGATTGAACCCAGGTCTCCGGCACTGCAGGAAGATTCTTTACCAGCTGAGCCACGGGGAAGCCCATGCCTGTGATACATAAATGTTGTAAAATTATTTTCTTAGGATAAATGTCTAGACCCAGAATGGCTCATACACCTAATCATTTCTAAATTGTGACCGCTACTGCCACCCTGTCCTCCAGGAAGACTTCGCCAGTTTACTCATCCGAAAATATATGCAAATTCACAGTTCTACTGACCTGCCATGCACACAAACTCCACATACTGAATTTATGGTCTATTTTTAATGATACTAACTTTAGAGTTTAAAAAATGTTATTATATTTGCACTGCTTTTATTTTGCCGTGTTTGAACATATGCTCCTCAGCTCTGTGTATTTCTTCGTTTATAAATTCCTTATTCACTTCCTTTGATCATTTTTTTTCCTATGGGGGTATTCATTGTTTTGGTAAATTGAGAACATTATGTGTGAAGATATTTTTTGTGGTTTATCTTCTTGCTTTATCTCTCAAACACTTATAATTTTTATGTTGACAAAACATCAGCATCCCAAGATAGTTTTTGAGACCCCATGGACTGTAGCCCACCAGGCTTCTCTGTCCACGGAATTTTTCAGGCAAAAATATTTGAGTGGGTTGCCATTTACTCCTCCTGGGGGATCATCCTGACCCAGGGGATCAAACACACGTCTCCTGCGTTGGCAGGTGGATTCTCTACCACTGAGCCGCCTGGGAAGTCCACGAAAGAGGGAAAGGACACGTCACTTTCCTCCAGCTGTCCCTATGGTGTGTGTCACACCTGCCACCTGGGTAGCCCTCCACCCCTCACGTCTCCCATCCATCCCTTCCTCAGGACCCTCTCTGGCTCCTCTCCTTCTGACTTCATTCTATAGTTGTTTTCCAGACTCTTGTCTTCTGTACCTCTACTCACGCTACAGTCTCCCAGGGAAGAGAGAAGCTTTCACCATACCCATAGTTACACTTCCATGAGTATGTGCTGCTGCTGCTGCTAAGTCACTTCAGTCGTGTCTGACTCTGTGTGACATAGACAGCATAGACGGCAGCCCACCAGGCTCTGCCGTCCCTGGGATTCTCCAGGCAAGAATACTGGAGTGGGTTGCCATTTCCCTCTCCTGACCACCTCCAAATCTAGAGCTTGGTCCGGTCCCTGATAAGCCTCATCCCCACACACTTGATTTCCCACAGGTGCAAGCTCGTGCGTGCATGCTCAGTCATATCCAACTCTTTGTGACCCCATGGACTGTAGCCTGCCAGGCTCCTCTGTCCATGGGGATTCTCCAGGCAAGAATACTGGAGTGGGTTGCCATGCCCTCCTCCTGGGGATCTTCCTGACCCAGGGATCAAACCTGAGTCTCCTGCATTGGCAGGCGGATTCTTTACCACTGAGCCACCCGGGCAGCCCACAGAAGCAAGCAGATACTTTCACTGGAAACATCATCCTCCGCCTCCAGGTCTCAACCATCCTGCCATCCCCCATCCTCCTGGCTGCTCCCCTCCGTGGCCACTAATCTCCAGATTATTTGAGTTTTGCTTCTTATTCAGCCCAGATCCATTGCCCCATCTTCACCTTCATGGCTGCTGTCTTAATTTAGCAGCAAACCATCTCTTTCTTACCAGCATCCTGTTAACCCAGAGGTCAGTCAACTATAGCCCAGTGAGTCAAATCCAGCCTGCACCCTCCCTCTGCACTGCCCATGAGCTAAAGATAATTTTATATTTTTAAAAGAGTGTAAACAACTTTTAAACTTTTTTTTGATGTGGACTATTTTTTAAGTCTTTATAGAATTTGTTACAATATTGCTTCTGTTTTATGTTTTGGGTTTTTGGCATCAAGGCATGTGGGATCTAGCTCCCCAACCAGGGATCAAACCTGCACCCCCTGCATTGGAAGGTGAAGGCTTAACCACTGGATTGCCAGGGGGAGAGGGGAAAAAAGAGTATGCAACGAAGATCTATGTTGTTTGCAAAATCTAAAGTATTTACCATTGGCCCTTTACAGAAAATATTCACAGACCTTTGCCTCCAATCTATACTTCATATCCACCCCTCCAGTGGTCTTGTTGCAGGAAGGGGCTTCCAAGGCCCAAAAGTGAGCTCTTGTTTAACACTCAGAAATGAATTGTCCGAGGAGACACATGTGCTGAGAAAGCAAGAGATTTTATTGGGAAGGGGCACCCAGGCAGAGATCAGCAGGTTAAGGGAACTCAGGAGAACAGCTCTGCTACGTGGCTCGCACTCTCAGGTTTTATGGTGATGGGAATAGTTTCAGGTTGTCTTTGGCCAATCATTCTGACTCAGAGTCCTTCCTGGTGGTGCACGCCCTGTTCAGCCAAGATGGACGCCAGCGAGAAGGATTCTAGGAGGTGGTTGGACACGTGATGTCACCTTTTGGCCTTTCCTGGACTCTTCCGGTTGGTGGTGGCAGCTTATTAGTTCCGTGCTCCTTACCAGGACCTCCTGTCGTAAAACAACTCATGCAAATGGTTACAATGGCGCCTGGCCAGGGTGGGCAGTTTCAGTCAGTGTACTTCCCCTAACAGTCTCAGACCCACACACGTTCCGTATACCCACTGCTCCTCCCAGCACAAGCATCCCATGGGATTCACTCATGATTTCCTTAGAGTCGAGTGAAGCAAATGTCCTCATTTCTACGTTACCAGACACTTGGGATGGGACACCTTCAGATCAAGTACTTGATCATTCCTTAGCTCCTTTGTGCTAAATTTCATCAGTCATATGCCAGGAGAGTCTCAACATGTTGTTTGAAAAATACCCTTTTTTTTTCCCCTTCTGATGGTAAAAGTAATATGAAGTCATCCTAGAAAATTTGGAAAAAGTCAAAACTCTTTTAATATTTATTTATTTGCTGCCTAGGTCTTTATTGTGGCACACAGGATCTTTCCTGTCGTGTGCAGGCCCCTCTCTGGTCATGGCATGTGGTTGCTCCCTCTGTAGTTTGCAGAGCTCCGGCTCTCTAGTTGAGGCTCAGGCTCAGTAGTTGAGGTGTGTTCACTTAGTTGCCCCAGGGCATGTGGCGTTGTAGCCACGTTCCGGGAAACAAACTCACTCAGAAGGACAATGCAGATGGTGGAGTGCAGTTTATTACACCAGGGGCCCAAGGCAGTCTCCTCTTAGCCAAGAAGCCCGACCAGTTTTTGTGAAAACCTTATATACTCTAAGTGTGCATCCCTAAATTCCCTGAAACTAGTCTGAACAAAGGAAAAGAAAGATACAATCAATGTTAACCCATGATTCGTATGCCTTAAGCCTAGGCAGTTAACAGTGGACAATTATCAATAGGCCTGTGGTCATACCCCAATAATCATAATAGAATGTATGATTCTATTCAGTTACACAGATAATTAAGGTATTCTTTTAGGCCACAGAGAGTCTAGGTACGAGCCCTGGGGCTCTTCCCTCCGGGGGCCTGGTTTTCCAGTTGGCAGGTCGTTTCCATAGATACTGGGCATATAGCTCAAAGTCCACAGTCCGGCCCAAGATGGAGTCCTGCTTTCAAGATGGAGCCTCTTCTGTCTGTTTCCTCCTTCAGTGGGATCTTAATGTCCCAACCAGGGATGAAACATGCGTCCCCTGCACTGGAAGGAGGATTCTTTACCACTGGACCACCAGGGAAGTCCATAGAATATTTAAAAGGGAAATTAAAAGCCCCCTAAGCCCCCCTCTCAGAAGTTCCCTATTAATATCTGCGTGCATTTCCTTCCAGTCTTTGATTTGGTCTGTGCCTTTGAGATCCACCCTGTTTTTTCCATGGGGTTTTCCCCCATGATAATAGAAATTCTCAAAGGGCTCCTTGAACACTCTCTTAAACACCACAAGTTTCCCCCACAGAATTCGTGTATAATTTGCCATGTAGAATTGCTCATCAGAAGAACATTTCTACTGACCTGGAGCATCACAGCAGCCTCTGTCCACAAGCGAAGCCCCCAAAACTCGAGATGATTCTAGTGGTTCTTCGACCAGGTCCTTTCCAGCTTGTAACTCAGGCGTGTGTTATTTCTTTAAGGTTAAAGTTCACATCGGATTATTTTGCACCTTAGCTGCTGCTGCTAAGTCACTTCAGTCGTGTCCAACTCTGTGCGACCCCATAGACAGCAGCCCACCAGGTTCCCCCATCCCTGGCTAATTTAACGTTAATTAATCATCTTTCTAATGTCTTTCTGAGCTAAGTCACTCAGTCTTATCTGACTCTGTGACCCTATGGACTATAGCCCGCCAGGCTCTTCTGTCTATGGGATTCTCCAGGCAAGAATACTGGAGTGGGTGGCCATTTCCTACTCCAGGGGATCTTCCCAGCACAGGGACCCAACCCCCATCTCTCGCGTTTCCTGCATTGCAGGCAGATTCTTTACTACAAGCACCACCGGGGCCCATCTTTCTAAAAAGGAGAGAGAAAAAGAACAGGGAGAAGGGGTTGGCTTTTTCACACAGACCCGCATTTACTCTTAAACAAAAGACAGAAAAGCAACTCGGGTCAAGGAAACCATCAAGATCCCGGGCCCCGCTCGGGTCATCCTTTTGCATGCTGTACAGCACTTCACAGTTTGCAGAGAGTTGCACTACATCATCTCTGGGCAGGCCACATGCCGGATGCGGAAGGACCGGGGCAGTGGTTCTGACTGGCAGTCTGATGCGCATGCGCTTGACTGGGGCCCAGGGCAAGTGCCGGCAGGGCGGTGGTCGGGCTGAGAGGTTGGCGGGAGAAGTCTTTTGCGTCCCAGGCTGCGCAGGAACAGGAAGGATGGTCTGTTCTACCAGCCACAGCTGCAGCTCTCCCCGCTGAGCAGCTCAAATGCTCTTGCCAATGCAATTCACATCACCCCCTCAAATTCACACCTGGGATTCCAAGAAAGAAAGAAACGTTAAGAGCCATCATTAACATTCCTTTCTTTATTCTGTGGGCGTATTTGCATTCGTGCCCACGGGCGGCGATGAAGCAATGCTCACAGCTCAGACCTGCCATGGCCCTCTCCCCTCCCCAGGCAGGGCAACCTGCTCCAGTATTCTTGCCTGGAGAATTCCATAGACTGAGGAGCCTGGCGGGCTAGTCC
Source organism: Bubalus kerabau (assembly GCF_029407905.1). Lineage (NCBI taxonomy): Eukaryota > Metazoa > Chordata > Mammalia > Artiodactyla > Bovidae > Bubalus > Bubalus kerabau. The sequence goes on along the minus strand of NC_073625.1, from coordinate 196,266,849 downwards.
AGAGGGTCTCAAAGAGTCAGACACGACTGAAGCAACTGAACACACCTCCCCAGCCTAGGGCTGCCTGCGTTTGCTCTGGACAGGGCCTTGAGGCTGGGCCGCTCCACACCTGACTCCCACTCCTCCTGGCATCACTACTTACTTGGCACTCCAGATTCAGTTTCCTCTATGCTGCAGATACTCTGACATTTTATTGGCTTTTTCTGGTTTCTCAACTGTGTTCCTGTTCCCCACCAGGTGCTATTAAGCTTTCCGCCCCATCTTCCTTGGAATGGATCTCACCTGCACACACTGCCTCACCTGGCTGAGGCTGTGACATAGTCCAGGCTCATACGACTCACCCACTACAGGCCAATAAGTCAGGAGATGAGTGGTGGGGGCAAGGAAGAGTGACTTTATTTGGAAAACCAGCAGACTGAGAAGATGATGGACTAGTGTCCCAAAGCACCATCTTACCCAAGTCAGAGTTCGGATTTCTTTTATACTGAAAGCGGAGGGAGCGTGGTTGGTTGTTGTAAACGTCTTGGTGTTGGAATCCTTTGCTGTTGCCACTGTTTGTATTGGTCCAGTCATGATGATCCTAGAAACCTCCAACAAGACAGACGTTATTCTCAATTCTACAACTTTTGATCTCTAGATCAATGAGCATTACACCTTTAAAGGTCAGAGCTTTGAGAATGGGCTACCCTGTGTATTTCAGGCTATAGGCAACATTCTTATCTTGTAGCAAAAGCAATTGAATCCAAAGGATAAAGTAAAAGAAACCAGTGCAACGTGGAGTCAGATTTGTTCTTCCCTACTTCAAGGCCACCTTTCCATCCTACTCCCTGGACCTTTAGCTTTCTCTGCTCCCATTTTTGTTCGTTTTTAAAAGGCACTTAAGTAGCATATGCATTGACACTTTTTTCCCTGACACATGACACAGACATTCGATTAACCACATGCTAGTTAATTACGGTGTCAACTGAAAAAACAAAAAACAGCACAACCTTAAGGTTGAGAGTTGTGTTTTATTCAGAGGGCCGACTGAGAACTTCAAGCCCGGGAGGCAGTATTTCAAGTAACCCTGAGAGAACCACTCCAAGGAGGTGAGGAGCGGGAGCTAGAATATGTACAAGTTTCGCAACAAAGGGCATATAATGGGGGGAAAAAAATGATGACAGTTAATAAAAGAAAACTAGATATCTCAAGCTCAGGAATTGAGTGCTTTTCTACGAATGGGAAAATGCAAGCATCTGAGCTTACTGAAATCATTCCTTTGACGTGCTCCTCAGCTGTCTGGGAACAGGAACCTGTGTTTCACAGCCTGAGTTTCTGCAGGGCTCCCTGTGGGGAGTGGTCACAATTTGATGGCTGCTAGATGACAAGTATTCTTTGTTTCCTTTCTGAGTTCCCTCAGGGCTCACCGTTGGAGGGCTGCAATTGCTGCTGACCGTGACATTCTTTGTTTGCTGACATGGCAGGCAATATTTTATTTCTCGCTAGATACTGTTAAAAAAAAAAACAAAATTCAACTGAGTACCTTTGAAGATCAAATTGGCTTTATTTAACAATGCATGAACTAGGCAGCATCCTATTTAGCAGATAGACACTAAGGGTGCTGTACAAACTGGATGATTTTTAAAGGTCTAAGGGGATGGGATAAGAAGTCGTAAACAATAAAGGATTATGTCAGGTAAGATCACCTGCTTTACAGGGAAAGTAGGGGTCCCTGTGGGAGATTACCTCATCTGTGGCTGGGAAATTCCAGACTGACTGGTAAAAGGTCACATTTCTGGAGGGACTGAACCTGGGGTTAGGATAGGTATTCAGTCTGCCTTGGCTGATACAGAGCTTAGCACAAGGGACTCCGTGTGGGGAGACCCTTGTTTCTTTTCAACAACATCAAACCCAACACTCCATCTTCACTCTCTTCCTCTCTCCCGGCTTTTTCCCACATCAGCCCTCCAAGAACTCTTCTATCTTTTTATCCATGTCAGTACCAATGTCCATAGCATTAGAGAGAAGGCTCAAGTCAAAATGCGTACCTGTTTAAACACAATTATTTTTTTTTCTGGTTAGATGGCAGATTTCTGCCACCAGCTGGGGACCCAGGCCCCTCTATCTCATGATTCCATCATCCATCCTACAAGGGGCAAGACCAGAGGAGGAGGCATACCCATTATTTAAGACCTTGGCCCAGCAGGGCACACCCACTCCTAGTGGGCCAGAACTGGGTGCGTGGATGCCCCTCCATGCAAAGGAAGCTGGGAAATGTGATCCAGTCCTGAGCTAGGAAAAGGGGGAAAGTGGGTTTGTAGGATCAACTGGCAGGCTCCCAGGACTGGCCAGAGCAGTTACCTCTGTTCGTGTAGGTCCAGAAACTCATTGACCATTCAAACAGGAAGGTTACAAATGAGCCAGAAGATGGAGAAGACAGCTTCAAACTGGGGGCTGAGATGAGTGTAGGTTCCCTCCATGACATGTGAACGTGTGGAAGATCAAAGAAAACTGTTGCTGTTGTTGTTGAGTTGCTAAGTCATGCCCAACTCTTTTGTGACCCCATGGACTATATCCCACCAGGCTCCTCTTGTCCTTAGGATTTCCCAGGCAAGAATACTGGAGTGAGTTTTGCCATTTCCTTCTCCAGGGGATCTTCCCAACCCAGGGATCAAACCCACGTCTCCTGCATTGACAGGTGGCTTCTTTACCATCGGAGCCACCAGGGAAGCCCAGAAAACTGCTAAGAGTCAGCTAATCTGACAAAGCCACCCTCTTCCACCTCAACACTCAAGGAAACAAGACCCCAGGGTGACTCTGTATAGGCAGAGAGCTCCCCACCTGGGGCCAAGGTCAGACCACACTCCAGGTCTCCAAACAAGAGTGCCCAGCCTGGCTGATTTTGAACTGAGTTCAGCCCACATGAAGTCAGAGTTAGAGACTCCGTCTCGGGGCAAAATTAGCAATGAGAGCTCAGACATGACAACCCCTGCATCAAACATCCCGCCTTGCATGGGATGCTGGCAGTGAGCAAGGGCATTGCCCATGACTTCCATCCAGATCCCCCAACCCCATCCACCCTGTCCCAGTCTCAGCTGCTTCCTTTGACTCTTGTCCTGGTATCTGTTCTGTTCTAAGAGGAAAAAAGACAAGGTTCCTCCTCTACAAATGAAGAGTTACTGAGGGCAGTTATCTAAACGTCAAAACTGTCTCACCAAACATTGGACTCACAGACCAGATGCTGCTTCTTCCTTGTGCTGAAAAATAAAAACAGATCCATGGGATTGATTATTAAGGAAACTATCCAACCATGAGCAAGGCTAATCCGTAAGATAAGTTGGTACCACTCGAGTTCCATCCCCAGCTGCTTGCTTATTCAGATAAATGCATTCTCAACAGTTTTTCTCCTTTAACCAAGGGGAGAAAAGACACCCCAGAGTCAAATGACACAGAACACAAGCCTGAGGGAAGAAACTGCTTATAAAACTTTCAGAAAGCTTTAAAATTATTGGCTGAACAAGAAATTTCACTCAGTGGTTTATATGTGTTTCATAGCAACATTGATTCTAAATGTCCCCTTGCACTTGGATTCCAGGAGAGTCTTCCTAATGCTTCGTCATCAGATGATTGTACCAATGCATTAATCATGAAGGCCAGCAGAAACAGTACAACCATAAGCCAAAACGGCAGATGTTAAATGTTGAGGCAGAAACCAAATCAAATACGTAAACATATAGAAAGAGAAAGACATGCCCCACACTGCTTTTAACCTTGGCATTGCCTTAGGGTTAAATGCATGCATGTGAAAGTCACTCAGTCATGTTCAACTCTTTGCCACCCTGTAAAGAGTGGCACTGTAACAGTCCATGGAATTCCACAGGCCAGAATATTGGAGTGTGTTTCCATGCTCTTTTTCAGGGGATCTTCCCAACCCAGGGATAGAACCCAGGTCTCCCACATTGCAGGCAGATTCTTTACCAGCTGAGCCATAAGGGAAGCCCAAGAATGGAGTAGGTAGCCTATCCTTTCTCCAGGGGATCTTCCCAACCCAGGAGTCAAACCAGGGTCTCCTGCATCGCAGGTGGATTCTTTACCAGCTGAGCTATCACGGAAGCTCATACTTACCAATAAAAACGAGAATTTTTTCAACTCTGAAATTTGACTGACAATTTAAAGAGTTCCCTCAAAATTCTTGCCCCTAAAATCAAGGAGAGTAGCAAAGGGACAATTACAAAGGAATGTTTATTTCATGTCTGTTTCATGTAGGCAGATATCATGCACAGTGGTTTTGTTTAACTTAATAATAACCCTATGAATTGGCTATCATGATGACCGTTTTGTATATGTGAAAACTGTGGATCAGTCAATAAATTCTAATAGTCTATTGGTCTACTCAGGCTGCCCTAACAGAACCCTACAGACTGGAGGGCTTAAACAGCAGCAATTTATTTTCTCACAGTTCTGGGGGCTGAAAGTTTAAGACCAAGGTGCCAGCAGGGTTGGTTTCTGGTGCCCTCAATTGGTTTGGAAGACCTTTCTTCCTGCCTCCTCTCTGTGTCCTCACATGGCCTTTCTCCGCAAACACAGCCCCGGTGTCTCTTCATTTCCGTAAAAGAGCACAAGTCCTTTTGGATTCAGGCTTCACCCTTTTGCACTCATTTAACCTTAATTATGTCCTCAGAGGACCCATCTCTACAATCCGTAATGGCACGACCAGGAACCCACAGCCGCTGAGTGGTAGCACCAAGGCTGTCTGGATCGAAACATTTCTTTATCCGGAGTGTGCTGCTTCTCACATACCACAGCATCTCAGAGAGAGCCAGGAGACGCCCTGCTGTCAGAGCCGACTCTTAGAACTTGCTGGCAGGGAGACACTTTCACAGCAGTGAGCCTTGTTCTGGTGGGAAGTGTGGTAAAGTCCTTACACAAGCTAGATCACAGGGCACAGGCAGATGACGCTCCCCCCAAAAGAGGCTTCATCTGCTCTAATAGGAGCTGCACAAATGGTCCAATGATGCTTGGTCGTCTACCACACTGCCAACCACCAAGGGGGCTTCCAGGACCCTCAGAGAGCCAGCGGTTCATTCGGTTTTTCTTTTCTTTTCTCCAAACCACCAGCTAACGTCCTAGAGGGTGACTCCATGGACCAGGACGTTGAGAGCCCTGTGGCCATTCACCAGCCAAAGTTGCCTAAGCAAGCCAGGGACGACCTACCGAGACACATCAGCCGGGACCGGACCAAAAGGAAAATCCAGAGGTACGTGCGGAAAGACGGAAAGTGCAACGTGCACCACGGCAATGTGAGGGAGACCTACCGCTACCTGACTGACATCTTCACCACCTTAGTGGACCTCAAGTGGAGGTTCAACCTGCTCATCTTCGTCATGGTCTACACCGTGACGTGGCTCTTTTTCGGGATGATCTGGTGGCTAATTGCGTACATCCGAGGAGACATGGACCACATAGAGGACCCATCGTGGACTCCGTGCGTCACCAACCTCAACGGGTTCGTCTCTGCTTTTTTATTCTCCATAGAGACAGAAACCACCATCGGTTATGGCTACCGGGTCATCACGGACAAGTGCCCGGAGGGCATCATCCTCCTCCTCATCCAGTCGGTGTTGGGGTCCATTGTCAACGCTTTCATGGTGGGGTGCATGTTTGTTAAAATATCGCAGCCCAAGAAGAGGGCGGAGACCCTGGTTTTTTCCACACACGCGGTGATCTCCATGCGGGATGGGAAACTGTGCCTGATGTTTCGGGTGGGGGATCTGAGGAATTCCCACATCGTGGAGGCTTCCATCAGAGCCAAGCTGATTAAATCCAAACAGACCTCGGAAGGGGAGTTCATCCCTCTGAACCAGACGGACATCAACGTCGGGTATTACACGGGGGATGACCGTCTGTTTCTGGTGTCTCCACTCATCATCAGCCACGAAATCAACCAGCAGAGTCCTTTCTGGGAGATCTCCAAAGCCCAGCTGCCCAAAGAGGAACTGGAAATTGTGGTCATCCTGGAAGGAATGGTGGAAGCTACAGGTAAGGCATGCCCGCTCTGGGGTGTCTGGGGATGGATGTTCATGTTAAGCCAGACTTCAAATCCTTACTCACAACAAGATGTGGAAAACCGAACTTCCCTCACTATTAGACGTCACCTCTTTATTCATGAAATAGTATGTAGCCTCTTACCTTAAGGATGTCCACCAAGAAGTCTAACCGTTTAGCTTTAAAAAAAAAAAAAAAAAAAAAAAAAACCCCTTGGGTAAACACCTCTTAATATATTTTAAATTTTGAAACATTTACTTAAATGAAAAATTTGATCTCCCTCTAAAGCAATTTTAGGTGGTTTTAAAGCGTTGTTTAGTTTGTATAACTTGAGGCTATTTATTGCCAAGACAGGAAGAAGAAGTTAAGCCTTTCAAAGGAAAACCTGACAAATTGCTTTAATAAAAATGCTATTTTGCCCCTTCTTTGGGAGTCATTTGCAAGACCCACAGCCTTGGCTTTTCTTTTACATCAAGTGAGAATTTGGTGCCTTTTCTCTATACTCTAACTGCCACACCTCCTGTAGATGCAATAATGCAGACCCAGTAAATAACTCAAGCAGAAAAGAATAAAAATTGAGACCCACTTACCATAGTCCTATCAGCCCTTCTGCTGTGAACAGCTAATTGTTGGAATATTTTAACCAAGATAATCTCTGCTAAAAATAGAGAAATGGTCTGTTTTTATTGAAGTCTTCACTCATATCTTTTCATATGTCTTACACAAAGACATATGTCCCAGCCACAAAGGAGGTCCTTCCATATTTATCTATAACATTCCATGAAATAGAGTCATAACTGCTGACCTAAGCTAACAATAGTGTCCCATAAGATAGGCATAAAGTAGAACACTAATCCACACATGGCTTTACTGTCTTCTGAGTTATCGATATTAGCCTTGGGATGCTCTTTAGTTGTACAATCGGCCCTTCTATGCTTTGAGGTCTTCAACTTGAGGCTCAGGGCGGGTTTACACAATCTGAAAATGCGTGGCCACTGGCCAGACTCCTGACTCTTCGTCTACCCATAACTTGAGCTCGGGCATCCATCCAGTGAAAGTCACTGGTGCCATGTCTCTGCCTCCCTGGACCCAACAGGCAAGGTCATTACCTCTAACAAATTTCTCTTAAGGTGGTAAAACCTTCAGCAGTAGATTTTTTTAAATGCTGCAAGGATGAAAAGGTGAGTAAAAGGCATTGCATAAACTGTGCTCCTTTGCATGAGACAAAAGGAACGTCTAAAACAAAATAATTATTGTGAAATGCTAAGTAAGTGCTATACAGGCGCACAGGGCTCTCTGTACCCTGAGTCTGACTTTGGGGCACACTGGTGAGGCAATAGTTGTGTGGGAGGAAGGGAGAGGGGGAGGAGGAGAGCGGGGAGGAGGAGAGCAGGGAGGAGCCTGGATCAGGGAAGAGGGGAGGGAAAACCAACTCAAACGGAGCTCCGTCAGTTCCCACGGACCAGAAACTTCCTCCCCGGCCAAGCACAGGGACTCTGGGTCCCCCTAGCGGTGGCCATTGAGATACAGCCTCTGGCAGCACAAACTGACCCCTGGGGATGCAGTTTTAATATTTGATTTCTCGCTATAAACTCTCCCAAAAGGACAGGAGGGAGGAAAATGGGCAAGCTTCGTTCTCCTCCCATCTCTGAGCCCCAGAAGCAAAATCCAGTGGAGAGGTACCATCTGGTTACTGGTGTTAATTCGAACTTCAAATTGCAGGAGCAGTGTTTCCTCAAATCAAAGCCCAATCTCGAAAGATAAACAAATGTGGAATAAGGAACTTATCTTTGTGTTGTCCCTGAGTCGTAATCCTCCCCAGGGCACGCCGCGTCCTTCTGATGACAGCTTGTAATGAGTGAGACTTTCCAACCAGAGGACCGTCCTTTTGTTGGTAATTAATAGTGACACTTGCCTCTGAGCATCGGTGGCCTTTCTGCTGCTGCTTTAGAGAAAACTGGGTGTTTGCCAGCAAAAAGAATCAACACACTCCTGTTCCTGGGGAAAGGCAACTGCTATCAACTTTCTAAAAATAATAACAATAATTTTCTAATTTCTCAAAAATAGAGGGAGGAGGCGTGCTCTAGAAAGTTCTGGCTTTTTCTAGAAGCTGGACATCTCTTGATTTTTCTCTTGACAGGATTTGCACAGTTCAGTCTTTCCAGCACGTCTGATCTCTCAAACTTCAGGGGGACACTTTTTTCTTTGTGAATGAAAAGCACAATTGGGATTTATGGGTATGAAACAGGCCTTTGGGAAGGACTCCCTGGTGGCTCAGACAGTAAAGCATCTGCCTGCAATGCAGGAGACACAGGCTTGATCCCTGGGTCGGGAAGATCCCCTGGAGAAGGAAATGGCAACCCACTCCAGTACTCTTGCCTGGAAAACCCCATGGATGGAGGAGTCTGGTAGGCTACAGTCCATGGGATCTCAAAGAGTCCGAGAGGATTGAGCGACTTCACTTTCACTTTGAGGAAGGAAAGATGCTTCAGTGAACCAAAGCCACAGGAAAAAAATTAATGTGGACCAAATGCACACTGAGGAAAACAAATTCACAAAGATCTCATTATTAACTGGAGGGCTAGATGGGAAATTAGGAGCCATGGAAACCCAAGCTGACTCAAAACAGCCTCTGCTTGACTCCAGCTTTGTTTCAAGTCTGTCTCAGTTGACCTTAAACTACTGTACATGACCTCCATTAAGGGGCCTCTCACTGAGGCCCATTTCAAGGACAAGCCCCATCAGCAACCTCTGCAGCCCTGAAGCAATGCCCTCTTCCTGTCTTGCATGGTGTGGGCGCACAGGGTCACGACATGGTATCTTCTGGAGATCCGAGCTACTGAGCAGTAGGCTGAGAAGACCAGTCCTTCAGATGGCTGGGGGCTCAGGCTCAGCACAGGTCAGCCAGTGACCCACAGTAAATATCCCATCCCCGAGCTCACTGCCCCCAGCCTGTTTCATCACATCACTCAGGGTCAGGTTCATCTTTAGAAATGGCAGGTCAGCTCCTGGAAGGCAAGCGGCTGAGTCTTGCCCACCTTTGAGGGCCAGTCCTGGCCCTAAGACTCACGCCCACAAAAGACAGACCCACGCTCCTGGTGGATGGCTTGGATCTGGCCCTGCCCAGATCAGGGAGAATGTGTCACCTCTCAAGAACCTTCCAGTCATGTGATTCTATTTTTGAAAATGAATCCAACCCTGGAAAATTCTGACACCAGCCACCCAGACATCTGGGCACTGGCCACATCTCATCGCGCAAATGTATTTTTAAAGGGGGCCCTTTATGTGCCTGACACATGGGCAATTTGGAGATAGTGATGTTTACAGAAGGGTTCACAGCTACGTAAACAAACACGCGGAGCAGCTGCGGCAAGCGTGCGTTAAAATAGTAAAGCATTCATATAGACTGATATTTATAGAGGGCAAATTGGCCTGGAGGCTAGATGACAGCCACACAGAGCTGGGCCCCATGCCAGCCAGCGCCTCCTCACTATAGGCTTTCTGATTGATGAACTTCCAAATTTACCCCCAACGATTATGCAACGGTGACAGGCAGCCCTTTCCAACACCTCAGCAAATATGTCTCCTTTAGGATGAATCCCTGGTAAGCTTTTTTTTTTTTAATTTTATACTGGAGTACAGTTGATTTACAACATTGTATTCATTTCAGGTGTACAGTAAAGTGATTTGCTTATATGTATCTGCATTTCTCCTCTTCTTTGGATTCTTTTCTCATATAGATTATTACAGACTATTAAGTCAAATTTCCTGTGCTGTACAGTAAGTCCTTGTTATCTATTTTAACCTTTTATATATTTTTTTAATTGATGGAAGCTATGAGACTTATACAAAAGTAGACCAAATCATGTAAAGAATTCCCATGCACCCACCAGTCAATTTCTATAATTGTCAATTCATTGCCAAGCTTGTCTCATCTGTATTATCTACTCACTAACTCCCCCTCCAGCATTGTATTATTCTATCTGCAAATATTTCAAAATCTGTCTCTAAAAGATAAGGACTCTTTTTAACACGTAACTGTACCCTTGGTATGACACCTAAAAAAATTAACGATCATTTCTTAAGATTCAATATCTACTAAATGTGCCAAGTGCCAATTGTCTTACAAATGTCTTTTTAATTTTTTTTTTAAATCTGCTTGTTCGAATCCAAATGAGGTTAACACACTGTGGTTGGCTGAAATCTCTTCCAAGCCTTAGTCTGTGAGCTCTTCTTCCGTCTCTGTGGGATTTTTTTTCCTTTCAAGTTTTTCTCAAAGAAGAGAATTTCTGAAACATTTATATACTACATAGAAAACTGGGGATGGTGGAGGGTGGGAAGCTGCCAACTTGGTGAGGTTATCCTAGATAACATTTTGTGGATGACAAAGAGGGCTGACTGTCCAGAAGTCAGTATCTGGGGGTTACCAAGGAGGAGAGGGCAAACCAGAAGCAGATGAAGGCAAACCCTCCTTCTCCATAGCAAAGCTCAGTTCCATTTCCAGAGTCACTTGATTTCACACAAAGCGAGCTTAGTCACATAAGTCACGCAACAGATGGCAGGATTTTTGTTGCAAGTCTTCACCCTACTCTTACTTTACTGGTGAGGAAATTGAGTCCCAGCAAGATTAGTGAGCTGGCTAAGGCTAGCTCGTCAGGGGCAGAGCAAGAATTTGAAGCCCAAAAGCCACAGATGATGCTGTCCAGCCCCCAGGGGCAGCGCTGAATGCTGTCGGTTCGTGAAGATTCTGTGGAGCAATGCACCCAGAAGGACAACTGGCATTTAATGTGAGGACAGGATCTCTTCTCTCCCACCATCAGTTTTTTCTTTAAGGTTTCTCTGTTGGGCTCCAATGTTATCAGCTTATTTTAAAATTCTTTATTACATTCACATGAATTTTTAACAACCGTATATTAAAATCAGATGTGCCACAAAGCCATTCTGAAATTGAAGTTAAGTAAGCACCAGCTACAAAAATACTCCTGGAAGAACATAATGTTCCGTCAAGTCATCAGACTTCCCAAGGACCACTTTTGTTTGCTGTAATCAAAATGCCGCTTCACTGTAACAGAGGCGCTCACAGAATTTGAAAAGGTAGCATTTCTCAGCTAAGACGGTTGAGGGTTAGTGTTACAGTACTTTTAACTTGTTTCTACTAATAATATTTCACAGGCTTTGTATTTCTCAAATCTTATATTCTTCTTTAGATAAGTTACTGCTAATTCCTCCGCTGGCCATTCATTATCTCCAGATTTGCCATTTTTCTTTTGCGTTGTAACCCCAACTACCTAGCCTGGGAAAAGAATTCATTGATAAGATCTGGAATGCTTAGATCTTGGGTGAAAATCTCCCAGTAAATCTCTAAAAGGTGCAATAAAAAAAAAATGATTCAAAGGTATACGAATTTATTTTTCCTGGTAGAAATCTACCACTCATCAACATCAAGAAATCCAACTACGCTTTCTTCTGCCAGCATTAGGTTCAGATGATTTTTTCAGAGCTTCCTCTCAAACGTCCACCTCAGTATAATATACCTGGGTGTTGTCATTGGCTGGATAAAACCTGATAATACCTGCTCCCCAAACATGGTCAACTTTCTGTGACCCTAAGCAGTTTGGGGACACTGTTCCGATCCTAACGATCAGAAGTTGGATGCAATGGAACACACATAGAATTTTAACCTCTTCCACCACCCCTTCTTAAAAAAATAAAAAACAAAACAATGCTGTCACTCTGTTAAACATTATAACTCTGTTAAATATTTCTCATAATTTGGAAGGCACTTAGAATGCCACAGCAGCAGTGTATCAAGGTCAGCATACATTATTGTGATTGAAAAGGCAAAAGAATTGGGTAACTATAAAACTTTTCATTATTAAAACACCAGTACCCAAAAATCTGGGGCTCCCCGGGCAGCTCAGGGGTAAAGAACTCACCTGCCAATGAGGAGCTGCACAAGACACGGGTTTGATCCCTGGGTTGGGAAGATTCCCTGGAGGAGGAAATGGCAACCCACCCCAATATTCTTGCCTGGAGAATCTCCATGGACAGAGGAGCCTGGCAGGCTGCAGTCCATGGGGTCACAAAGAGTTGGACGTGATTGAGTGACTGACCACACACACACACAAGAAAACCCATTGTTCTTCCTTCTCCAGATGGGCCTTGAAGAGCTCATAAACTAGATGTTCAGGAAAAGTCAGGGATGGTCACAACATATATACCATTTAAAATTCAAACCCAAGAGAAAAATAGACTAGCACCTAAAAGTTTGCTTTTTACCTAATTTTTTTTTTTTCAAACTCTGAAGTCAATACTCATGTTGGGAAGATACTACACCATTCAAATTAAGAGATGAGTATCAAAGAGTGAAACTCCTCTAATTAGGGCATCCTTAAATAAATTGAGCTTTATTATTTCCTAGGGCATTCAGTAATATGAGTGCTGACAGCGTGGTGCCAGTGAAGCAGTTCTATCCAGCAATTTCTAATGACCGGAAGAGGATCACTGGGAAAACCTGTGTAAATTACTCACATACACAAATACACACACACACACCCCTCTGCTAAGTACCTAAACATGCAGAGGGGCTTCCTCCCCAGTTAAGCCCTTGCTCCTCTGTTTTATACCAACCCACATACAAATCTTATTTGTTGTATTAATTATTCAGTACTCCCCTTTTTTTTGGAAGTAATCTCTCTGGGCCACAGCTCAGTTTGTCTGCAGTTTTCTGTGTCATTTACAGTGTCAGGCGATCCTGGGTTGAAACCACAGTTGCCGCGTTCACTGGTCCATTTAACCTCTCTAAGGCCTCAGTTTTGCCCTCTTTAAAATGGGAACAGGCTTCCCTGGTGGTTCAGTGGTGAAGTATCTACCTGCCAATGCAGGAGACGCAGGAGACATGAGTTCGATCCCCTAAGTCAGGAAGATCCCCTGGATGGGGAAATGGCAACCCACTGCAGTATTTTTGCTTAGAAAATCCCATGGACAGAGGAGCCTGGCAGGCTACAGTCCACAGGGTCGCAAAGAGTCGGACACGACTGAGCACGCACACACATCCCAGAATGGGAACAGCAATGGAACCTACCTCATCGGTGACTTTTCAGCATCACAGATTCTATTGGATCATTCCTTCCCCCCTAGACAGCACAGGCGAATGTAGGTAGAGAGGAAGGAAGCCGGGCATTTGGGAGAGCCAGTCCCATTGTCTCCAGGGACCCATACCCCGGGATGACATGACTGCCCCTTGGAAGACACTCTGGAGAAGTCAAAACGGCAAACGCCAGCCTGTGATGGCCAGGGCAAGAGACACCCACTCACCACACGAGAGTAGATGCCAGCTGGGCCTCGTCTCACTTACCCACTGTGAGTCAGAGATTGATGTGCTCTGAATTAATGAGGCTCACTGGACTCAGAAGAGACTTTGCACTCCTATAGATAGCAACATTTTATCATTATAATGTCTGCCCAAATTGGACATGAATATCGATTATGCTCAGGGCTTCCAAGGCCACTCCTCAGGGAGGAGAGGCCCAAGAGTCTGCATTGAAACAAGATTCAAGTTTCAACTGAAACAAGTTTCTTTCTTTCTTTCTTTTTTTAATACATTGAAACAACACAAGTTTCAAACAGGACAAGTCTGCACTGAAACAAGTCTGCATAGAAAGAGGATTTCTGTGTTCCCAACCCCCCTCCCAGGTCCTTCATAAGAACTCATCAGTTGATGCCCCAATTTGGAGAATGTATTTTTGTGCTGTAAACTCAACTGAATAATACTTATTTACATAGTAAGTCCTGAGAGAAACTTCTGCTTTAAAGTACAGATGTACTTCCACAAAGCAGACGATAAATGTAGATTTCTACATAGCCAATTCCATTGTTCTCTATTTACTGAGAATGGCAAACATCGCAGCAGTCAGCTTTGGCTCAGCCATGCTGCAGTAATGAACAACTCCAAGTTTTCTGAACACGGAAGTTCATTTCACACTCACGTTAAGCTCCAGCAGCAGCCCTGGTTCACGTCCTGCTGGCTCCAAGATGCAGACGGAAGGAGCAGCCTCACACAGGACGTGCCATGCTAACGCAGGGAGAAAAAAAGAAATGACGGAACACCTCGATTCTGTCTGCCATTCATTAGTCATAGCGAGTCATATGGCAGTGCCTGATGTCCACAGAATGGGGACTGTGATTCTCTCACAGGAACTCGGAATAAATAATCCAGAACAAAATAATACAATCGACCACAGATACCCAGGTGGTTCTGAAAACCCACAGAGTGAGTTTAAAAGTTTTTGCAAGTTAGAGCTTAAAATATGTGGTAGTCCTTAGTGTTGTTCGTGGAATGTGTCCAGCTTTCATCCTTCTGGACACACGTTAGGATCCTACAGGTTTCCCAGGTGGCGCTAGTGGTAAAGAACCCCCCTGCCAATGCAGGAGACATAAGAGACGCAAGTTCGGCCCCCCGGTTAACAAGATCCCCTGGAGAAGGGAATGGCAACCACTCCAGTATTCTTGCCAGAAGAATCCCACAGACAGAGGAGCCTGGTGGACTGCAGTCTATGGGGTCACAAAGAGTCAGATGAGACTGAGTAACTTAACATGCACACACCAGGCTCCCATTTCTGTTTCTGTTGAACATGGTCACGTGACTTACATTTGTCCCAACCATTTGGGGCACTAGAACTGGGGTTGGGGTGGGGGTCCCTATCCCTGACCCCTGGACCTGAAGACTGAGCTCCAGAGGCAGCCCTCCTTTATCACCCTTCTCTGTCCTGTCTCATGCTCAATCAGTTGTGATGTCCACACGTGGTAAATTCTCAGGTTCCTGGAAGGCAGTTGCCAGTTTGGTGCAAGAATCAGTCATTCATAGGCTGTGTGTGTCTCATAAAGCCACTGGCCTGTTTCACTGCTGCCGTGACAGTACTCAGATAATACCCACCCTCGAGCAGGGCCTGCACGTGGCAAGTCAGTGGCTCTTTAGGGACAAATCTTCAGGTTTCCTGTTTCTGTACCACGAGGCAAGTAAGCATTGCTTTGGCTTCCCTAGGAGCTCAGCTGGTAAAGAATCCGCCTGTGATGCAGGATACCTGGGTTCAACCCCTGGCTTGGGAAGATCCCCTGGAGAAAGGGATAGGCTACCCACTCCAGTATTCTTGGGCTTCCCTGGTAGCTCAGCTGGTAAAGAATCTGCCTGCAATGCAAGAGACCTGGGTTTGATCCCTGGGTTGGGAAGATCCCCTGGAGAAGGGAAAGGCTATCCACTTCAGTATTCTGACCTGGAGAATTCCATGGGGTCACAAAGAGTTGGAGACAACTGAGCGACTTTCACAACAGTATAAGCACACGTCATGAGAAGCATTCTGGTGGAAACCTTACAAGTTAACATATGATAATGCCCTTCCTAGTTCCACAGTTCTCATGGAAGCACAGGTCACAGTGAAGTTTCTGTCATTCTGGACCTTTGACTGGCTTTGAAGAGTATAGCTTTGCCAAGTCACTTGGGACTTGTTACATGACTGGGGAATAACCTGATAGTGTGTTAAGACACTGCAATCTGGGTTGTTTGTCATTGTTCGGGCACCCAGTTGTTTTTGACTCTTTGTGACCCCATGGACTGCAGCACACCAGGCCTCTCTGTCCATCACCAACTCCCGAAGCTTGCCCAAGTTCATGCCCATTGCCTCAGTGATGCCATCCAGCCACCTCATCCTCTGATGCCCTTCTTCTGCCCTCAGTCTTTTCCGGCATCAAGGACTTTTCCAACGAGTCAGCTGTTTGCATCAGATGTCCAAAATACTGGAGTTTCAGCTTCAGCATCTTCAGTCTTTCCAATGAGTATTTATGGTTGATTTCCCTTAAGACTGACTGGTTGGATCTCCTTGCAGTCCAAGGGACTCTCAGGAGTCTTCTCCAGAACCACAGTTCAAAGACATCAATTCTTCAGCACTCCGTCTTCTTTACAGTCCAGCTCTCACAACTTTATGTGACCACTGGGAAAACTTTAGCCTTGACTATACTGATCTTTGTAGGCAGAGTCATGTCTCTGCTTTTCAACACACTGTCTAGGTTTGTCATAGCTTTCCTGCCTAAAAGCAAACATCTTCAGATTTCACAGCTGCAATCACCATCCACAGTGATTTTAGAGCCCAAGAAGAGGAAATCCATCACTGCTTTCACCCTTTCCCCTCTATTTGCCATGAAGCAATGGGGTCAGATGCCATGATCTTAGTTTTTTTAATATTTAGTTTGTTCGTTAAAACGGTTCTAACTAACTTCTTCTGCCTGGTACAAAATGCCATATGAACATTTTCACAGGTTGACTGTTGTACACTGTTGATAACTCCAGATATGACATGAAATGGACTTTTGGCCAGCTGCCTTGCAGAATTTCTCCTCCCTCCTTTAAGTTCTCTCTTCACTGGGTAAGACTTTGAGGTCAGACAGGCAGAGTTCAAATTCTGCCTCCACTCCTGACTGTCCATGTGACTGGGCATATCACATTCCTTAACTTCGCCAAACGTTTTTTCATTCTGAATAGGAATGATACTTATATTTGGAAGAAGATTCTGCAGGATAATAAAGGCATGTCCTTCATCATGGTACCCTAGTAAGTGTCCAGTAAATGTAAAGAATGAATCTGTGATTTTATAAATCATACTATTCTCATCCATCATTCATTAGGTGACTGTTGAATGTCAATTACTTGATTAGATGCTTTACATATATCATTTTCAATCCTCAAAGCCATTCTGTAAGGGAGCACGTATGGATGTGAGAGTTGAACTATAAAGAAAGCTGAGTGCCGAAGAATTGATGCTTTTGAACTGTGGTGTTGGAGAAGACTCTTGAGAGTCCATTGGACTGTAAGGAGATCCAACCAGTCCATCCTAAAGCAGGTCAGTCCTGGGTGTCCATTGAAAGGACTGATGTTAAAGCTGAAGCTCCAATACTTTGGCCACCTGATGCAAAGAACTGACTCATTTGAAAAGACGTTGATGCTGGGAAAGATTGAGGGCAGGAGGAGAAGGGGACGACAGAGGATGAGATGGTTGGATGGCATCATTGACTCAATGGAGATGCATTTGAGTAAACTCTGGGAGCTGGTGATGGACAGGGAGGCCTGGCATGCTGCTGTCCATGGGGCCTCAAAGAGTCAGACACGACTGAGCGACTGAACTGAACTGAAGGGAGGTACTGTATTCTCATTTAACAAATGAGGAGGTTGGTTCTTAAGTGGGGCATTGGGGAGCGTACCTTGTCAGAGATCACCCAAATGGTGAATTATCAAAGCTAGGATTCCATCTCAGGGATGCCCACCTTCCAGTCTGTCTCCTTTGTGCCTCTCCAGGGAAGGCATAGCACACAAAGGCACACTGAAAGGTGTGGTTGTTGATTAAAGTGCATTAGTATGTAGACTGTGGTGGTTTGATGATATATTCTTTTTTTAAACTTTTTATTTTGTGTCAGAGTATAGCTGATTAACAGTGTTGTGATAGTTTCAGGTGGATAGCAAGGGAACTGAGCCATACATATACATGTATCCATTCTCCCTCAAACTCCCCTCCCATCCAGGCTGCCACATAACAAGGAGCAGAGCTCCCTGTGCTCTACAGTGGGTCCTTGTCGGTTGTACATTTAAAATATAGCAGTGTGTACAGGCAGCCAAGAGTCCGTTCTCTAAGGCTGTGAGTCTCTTTCTGTTTTGTGAGGAAGTTCACTCGTACCATTTCTTTTTGATTCCACATATAAGGGATGTCCTAGGCATTTCTGCTTCTCTGTCTGACTTACTTCAGTCAGTATGATCACCTCTAGGTCCATCGGTGTTGCTGCACATGGCATTCTTCATTCTTTTTCATGGCTGAGTAATATTCCATGGTGTGTATGTGCCACACATTCTTTATCCATTCCTCTGTCCGTGGACGTTTCTGTTGCATCCGTGTCTTGCCCACAGCACTATCGTAAACAGTGCTGCAGTGAACACTGAAGAGCAATAGACTTTCCAACCATTTTTTCCCCCAAATATATTCCCAGGAGTAGGACTGCAGGGTTAGATAGTCATACACTGCTGCTGCTGCTGCTAAGTCACTTCAGTCGTGTCCGACTCTGTGCGACCCCATAGACGGCAGCCCACCAGGCTCCCCCGTCCCTGGGATTCTCCAGGCAAGAACACTGGAGTGGGTTGCCATTTCCTTCTCCAATGCATGAAAGTGAAAAGTGAAAGTGAGGTCGCTCAGTCGTGCCCGACTCTTAGCAACTCTATGGACTGGAGCCTACCAGGCTCCTCCATCCATGGGATTTTCCAGGCAACAGTACTAGAGTAGGGTGCCATTGCCTTCTCCGACTTACACACTATGTAGCTCTTTTTAGTTGTTTGAGGAATCTCCATACTTCTCTCTGTAGTGGCTGCACCAGTTTCTTTTCATTACTGCATTGGCTTCCCTAATCAGGCTCACCTCACCTGACCGCAGGAGGCAGGCGGGGGCATCTGCTCTTACATAACAGTTGGCACTGAGTCTCTTGAAAGGAAATCTCCTTGTTCATGCCCTCAGATTCCCAGTTCAACGTTATCAAGCAACCATGCCAGTCGACACTGCGGGGCAGCCCAGTCCACAGCAGTTTTGTTCTGCATCAAGCATAACCCAAAGTGCAACCGCACAGCCAGCTCAAAAACCCTTAGGGGAGGAGTTTAACATTGAAAGAGAAGAATCACTTTAGACTCTGAGCTTCCTGCCAGAAAGCACGATAATAAAAAGGTTTAGGCTCTGAGTAGCCTAAGTAAACCGTGTTGGGGTTTCCATTTCACCGCAAAACATCCAACAAGATGGTTTTTGGAGTTTGAGGGGGATGATGATCAGTCTTCTCTAGTCACTGAGTCCATCCTTAGGAGATTCTAATTAAACATTTGCTAAGTAAATACATTTTCTTTTACATTTTCTCAAGCATAGTTTCTACGGGTGAATATTAAAAGAAATCTGTGAGAGTTGATGGGTAAAGGAGGGGCCGTCAGGTAATGGGATTAGAGAAGAACATAGAGCAGGGAGCAGCAGAGGGACAAGACTGATGGCCGAACCTGAGAGGGACAGACGCTATGTTCACACAAGCCCCAAACAGCTGTTGTCCAGGCAGTGAGTCCTGTCTGAGGCTTTGCCATCCCGTGGACTGCAGCATGCCAGGCTTCCCTGTCCTTCACTGTCTCCCTGAGTTTGCTCAAACTCATGTCCATTGAGTCAGCGATGACATCCAACCATCTAATCCTCTGTCATCCCCTTCTCCTCTTGTCTTCAATCTTTCCCAACATCACGGTCTTTTCCAGTAAGTCAGCTCTTTGCATCAGGTGGCTAAAGTTTTGGAGCTTCAGCATCAGTCCATCCAATGAATATTCAGGGTTGATTTCCTTTAAGATTGACTGGTTTGATCTCCTTGCAGCCCAAGGGACTCTCAAGAGTCTTCTCCAGCACAATTAGAAAGCATCAGTTCTTCAGTGCTCACCCTTGTTTATGGTCCACATCTCTCATCCATACATGACTACTGGAAAAACCACAGCTTTGACTATATGGACTTTTGCCCCAAATTAAGTATGTTTAAAACAACTCAGAGAGCTAATGTAGTAGTAAAGTGTTTGCTTTAGATACTAGGTCATATATATTGTTTGTCTCCTCAAAGTTGGAAAAGATGTAAAAGCAAGGGGGAAAGGGGGGCAGTTGGATGAATTGGGAGGTTGGGATTGACATATATGCACTGTCGATACTATATATAAAATAAATAGGGCTTCCTTGGTGGCTTAGATGGTAAAGAATCTGCCTGCAATGCGGTAGACCCAGGTTTAATCCCTAGGTTGGGAAGATCCCCTGGAGAAGGGAATGGCAACCCACTCTAGGGAGAATTCCATGGACAGAGGAGCCTGGCAGGCTACAGACCCTGGGGTCACAAAGAGTCGGATACGACTGAGAGACTAATAATAAAACAGATAACTAATGAGAACCTACTGTGTAGCACAGGGAACTCTACTCAGTGCTCTGTGGTGACCATAATGGGAAGGAAATCCAAAACTGAAGGGATAAAGTAAACATATAGCTGATCCAGCCACTGTTACGCAGCAGAAACTAGCACAACATGGTAAGGCAACTATATAACCAGGAAACCAATCGCAAAGTGAAAGTCGCTCAGTCGTGTCCAACTTTTTGTGACCCTGTGGACTATACAGTCCATGGAATTCTCCAGTCCAGAATACTGGAGTGGGTAGCTGTTCCCTCCTCCAGGGAATTTTCTTCCCAACCCAGGGATCAAACCCAGGGCTCCTGCATTGCAGGTGGATTCTTTACCAACTGAGCCCAAAAAAGCAACTATACTCCAATTAGAAAACAATCAAACAGAAAAACCTAAGGGGGGAGAAAAATGATGCTGGTCTATAATTCTTGCAAAAGCTCTTATGAATCCACAGAGGGGGGCAAAAAAGATTTCCAAACACCTCCCTGGGTCTCTCCAGCATGAGTCTATGGTGTTCGCTGAGGGACCTCAGCCTGTTCAGCTTGGCTTGCAGACCCTATTTCAGTCCCCAAGATGGGGGGAGGAAAGAGGTCGCATTCACTAAGCCGACAACGGATGGGTCGTGACTGAATAGGGGAGAGCGAGCAGCTTGATTGGCCATCAGCAAGCCAGGCCAAGAGCAAGGCAGGGCAGGGACGTTCCCAGTCCAGCCTCACAGCTTCTGCGGCTCTGGGGACCTGGCCCAGAGTCACACCCTGGGCTTGGTGGATGACTTAGTAAAGCCCCACCTGTGGCTGGAAAAGCTAATTCCTGACACTGAAGAGACAAGCTGGCAGCACTTGGATGCCCAGGTCAGCATGACAAGGTTTCTTCTAGGGCCAGGCAGAAGGCTGGAATGATGGCGTGGCACCTCTTCCCTGGAGCTCACTCTGACACACGCCCACCAGGTAGAAGCGGGCATCTCATGAGTAAGGAGCATCCGTAACCTGGGGAGGTGGTGCCCAGTGGACAGGAGACGGAGAAGATGTCAGACAAAAATATGCGGTGTGTCCCACCCTCGAGACAGTCTTAGACCCAGACTGCTAACTGGTCCATCTAAGTGGCTCTCAGGTCTCTTCATTACAACTTGTCCTAAACTCAAACCAGCTCCCTCTCCTGTATCCACCCTTTGACGAATGGAACCTCTGGTCTCCAAGTTGCCCAGGTCAGAAACCTGGCTGTCATCTTGTGCTCTCGCCATCCCTCCCCGCTGGGGGAGCTGCAACCTTCTGACTCCCATCCATTTCCCCAAACCCTGGACAACTGGACTCCTTCGTGCAAATGAGGAAAACACATTCCGTCCTCAACTCTACTGCCATCTGCTGGGAAATACATGTCATAAATATGTCAATATATCTGTACCCCTTAGGTGTAGTGAGTTGTGCAGTGTGCAACCTCCACCACCGTATGTGGCAGTCCTGGCTGAATTCATCCATTCCATCTTTGACCTGTGTCTAGTATCCAAACGTCCTCTCCTCTCCAGCATCTTAGCCAGCTTCTCTAAGTGTAGACTCTCATGTCAGCAATTTCACTGCTTATAATTAGCAGAATAAACTTTGTAACTTACAAATCCCACCTTCGCCCTCTCCCAGCTCAAACATTCTCAGTAGCTTCTGAGTAGCTAAAGAATCAAGTCCAATCTCCTTTGATTGTGACAGTCATGCGTCCTGTCCAGGAGACCTGTCACTTGCCCCAGTACCCACATGAGCTACTAAAATTCCTGAATACACCATGGGTTATTTTCCCTCTGCACACATGCTATGACATTATCTCTGCCTGGAATATCCTCCTCCATTTACCTCCCCAGTAACCCCTTACCTACCCACTGAAAGTCCCTGCAAACATTGCCCGCTGTGAAACCTTCCTGACAGCTTAGCAAACTCAGGCATTCCCCATCTCTGCCTCCCCAGTATTTCTACAAGCTTCCATCATGTCTGACTGCATTATGGGTGACTGATCACATGGCTAGGTGTCCCCAGCAGACTCTACACTTTTGAGGATAAATATTATGCTCTTTTTTTTTTTCCTATCCCCAACAACTAGCACAATCTGCCATGTGGTAGCTGCTCAGTAAAAAGAGTGAATGCACCAGTGTCTTTGTCAAAGCAAGGTCTGCCCCTTCTGAATGTGCCTTAGACTCTCTGAAGCATTTCCTTTTCACCTGGCACCATGCTCTCTCATCTCTACTGAGAGCCAAGGGCTATATCTGCTTTCCCTATGAGGCTGTTAAAATTAAAGACACATTTTATTAAAAGAGTGTTTATTCTACAAGATCCTTCCACCAGCCAATATTCACCGAGAACCTAATAAAGTCCATCCAATATGTATACACAGATAGTTTAAAGTAGAGATCCAAAAGGCAAACTTGTTCCAGAATTTGATCTCAAACCACACAGCAGGCTCTGCCAGGTAAATATATCCCTGTGCCCCTTCTCTAAGCAGGTCTAGTCCACCAGAGGTTCAGCGGGGACAATAGGCAGGACCTCCTCGTGGCTTTCATTCCCCTTCATCCCACACATGGGTGTTTTCCTCCCATGCTGTCTGGTTCTGCTCGCCAATCTCCTCCCCTCTGCCAAGGACCAAGCAGATACCTCAGAAGAGCAATACATGGGAAGAAAAGACCCCTTTACCCAAACTGCTAATCCAGAAATGAATAAGGAGTCTCTCCATATGAACCACACCCACTGCAGTGAAGCTCCAATATGTTGGCCACCTGATACAAAGAGCCAACTCATTGGAAAATGCCCTGATGCTGGGAAAGATTGAGGGCAGGAGGAGAAGCGGGTGAGAGAGGATGAGATGGTTGGATGCACCAACTCAATGGACATGAGTTTGAGCAAACTCCGGGAGAGAGTGAAAGACAGGGAAGCTGGTGTGCTACAATCCTTGGGGTCTCAAAGAGTTGGACATGACTGACCGACTAAACAAAAACAACACTCCTGTGATGAAAGACAAGGGTAGGTGCTGACTCAGGACCCACCAGCCCACCTCTGAAGCCTCCTAGGAAGGCTTTCTGGAGGTAAAAACTCAACAGGCAAAGTGTCTGAAGCTGACGAGTACCCAGTCTGCAGGCAAGGATTTTCCAGAAACTTCCATGTGCTAGGCATTGTGCAAAGTTAGACAAACACAGTCCTGCCCTTAGGGAACTCACATTTTAGAGCAGAGGTCGGCAGAATGTTTTCTGTAAAAGGCCAGGTAGTAAATATTTCCGACTCGGTGATGTCTCTGTCACAATGACTCGACTCTGCTGCTGTAGCTTACAAGCAGCCATGGGCAATACATTTTCAGAGGAGCGTGGCCATGTCCCAGTAAGATTTTATTTATGGACACATAATTTTCACATGTCATAAAATATTACTCTCCTCTGGGGTTTTTTCCAACCATTTAAAAATGTCAAAACCACTTTCAGCTCTAGGCCATGGGACTGGGCATAAAAACAAATTACAATGCAAAATGGAATAATGTATATTAAGAGAACATTTTTTTATGGGGAGGTGGACCAGCGGGTAGCGGAGCTCTGCTCTTGCACTGCCAGCCAGAATCCCACCCAAGTGTGTGGCAATGTTAAGAGTCCAAGCCCAGGACATAGCATTTCAAGAAGCTCTGAGAAAACTGTTCCAAGGAGGCACAAGAGGAAGTCAGGCTATATACAAGTTTGCAACAAAGAGAGCACGCAGTTGGAACGTCAGAGATTATTATTAAATAAGGAAAACCAGATATCAAGTTTTTGTTTCCCTGATAGCTCAGCTGATAAAGAATCCGCCTGCAATGCAGGAGACCCTGGTTCAATTCCTGGGTCGGGAAGATCCCCTGGAGAAGGGATAGGCTATCCACTCCAGTATTCTTGGGCTTCCCTCATGGCTCAGCTGGTAAAGAATCCGCCCACAATGTGGGAGACCTGGGTTCGATCCCTGGGTTGGGAAAATCCCTGGAGAAGGGAAAGGCTACCCACTCCAGTATTCTGGCCTGGAGAATCCCATGGACCGTATAGTTAATGAGGTTGCAAAGAGTAGAACACAACTGAGCGACTTTCACTTTCACGGATATCACGTTAAGGAATTTAGCGCTCTTGTAGGTATGGGAAGATGCAACAGGACCAGATTATTGAGGTCATCTCTTTCATAGGCATCTCAGCTCTCTGGGGCCAGCATCCTGTCTTTTTGATTTCTCACAGTCTCCCGAGCCCCTCAGCCATCACTGCAGGGGGTGGCAGCATCTGTTGGATCACAGGCTTTGTGTTCCCTTTTGGGAGCCCCTTATTCACACTTGGAGGCCAGAAATGGCTGATGGCTGTTACATCCTTGTCTATTGACATGGCAGAAGACATTCCATCTCACATCGCTGCGGTCAGTGGGGGCTCCTCTTCACTGCAGTGTGTGGCTTCTCATTGCGGCGGCTTCTCTTGGAGGACGCAGGCTCTAGGCACACGAATGTCAGTGGTTTGGGCGCACAGGCTTTGTCACTCCATGGCATGTGGACTCTTCCTGAAACAGGGATCAAACCTGTGTCCCCTGCACTGGCAGGCAGATTCTTAACCACTGGATCACCAGAGAAGTCCCACATTTATTCTTTACATCAGTTCATTTGGAGGTTGAAGGTCCTACACTCCATTCCACCCAAAAACAACCTTTCTTGGCCCAAACTTCCCTCTGCCCCTGCCTACCTCACCCCTGTTTTCTTAGGAGGCTGAGTGGAATGTACAATGATTAGCCATCAAGACACTCGACCTTTGCTATGAATTATACATCCACACAGACCAACTCTGTCCCCCATCAGGCAACCACGGGGCTTAGTCCTTAACAACTTTGTTGGAAACGCCTCCCATTACACAACTTGCTGTCAATGCCGCCCCAGCAACGCAACCAAACATGGTCGGTGGGAAGACTTCACCAAGACCCACAGATGTACATTGGCTGTACTTCTATCTAATCGCAGGATCTTGGATCAAAATAATCATAACAAACTCTTGAAAACCAGTAGCACACTGGAACTTGCCTTAACAAAAATCGTTTTCCCTAGGATGAATTTTCACCTGAACGCACATGGGCGGAAGCCTCGTGGTCTCTCCTGGTTCACTTCCATTCCCTGTCTCTCCCTGTCTTTCTCTGGCTTCCTTTCCCCACTAACCTGAGTCCTCCACACTCTGCAAGATCAGATAAGTGCCCTCCTCCATGAGGCCCTTGAGTGATGCAGCTTGCCGCTTATTCCCACTGCTAACGAGGACCAGTACTGTTCCCTAGGCTTCCCACGTGGCTCGGTGGTAAGGAATCTGCCTCCAGTGTAGGAGACTTCCTACACTCCAGTGTAGGAAGATGCCCAGGAGAAGGACATGGCAATGTATTACAGTATTCTTTGCCTGGAGAAGCCCATGGACCGAAGAGCCTGGGGGGTTACGTCCATGGGGGTATAAAAGTCAGACCCAGCTACTGTCTCCTACTTTTCCAAGTGTCATTGTCAAGGGGACTCTAAGTTGCATAGTGGTAGGACCTTAACCTTCTCGTCTTCTGTCTCCCTGGTCCCCTTGGCCATGCTGAGCACAATAGACCAGAGCACACGGTGGGGACAGCTCAGGGACCTCCTGAGCCCCCCTGCAGATCCCAAATGTTGCAAGGGTTCTTTGTTAACAATTTGACAGTGTCGGGACCAGAGCTGGTTCAGTTCAGTTACAGATATTCAACGTCACTCACCTGGTTCAGATCTTTACATTGATCCTCTTAGCCAATCACGAGTCAGGGGCAGTAGAACCATCTTCCACATTTCACCACATTTGCTGGACCATCCTCTCTAGATCCACATACAGGTGTCAACATAGATACATGTGTGTATACATGTATATGCATTTGTGGTTTTTAAAAGTCACTTGAAAGTGAACTGAAGACATAGTACCACTTTACCCCATATTTTGTAAATGTGAAGACAGTCTTACAGAACCACCATATAAACATCAAAATCAGAAAGTTGATATTGATATAAGGTTGTTATCTAATCTCAGAGAAGGCAATGGCAACCCACTCCAGTACTCTTGCCTGGAAAATCCCATGGATGGAGGAGCCTGATAGGCTGTAGTCCATGGGGTTGCTAAGAGTTGGACACGACTGAGCGGCTTCACTTTCACTTTTTACTTTCATGCATTGGAGAAGGAAATGGCAACCCACTCCAGTGTTCTTGACTGGAGAATCCCAGGGACAGGGGAGCCTGGTGGGCTGCTGTCTATGGGGTCACACAGAGTCGGACACGACTGAAGTGACTTAGCAGCAGCAGCAGCAGTATTATCTAATCTAAAGGCTTGATTCAGATATTGCCAATTTTCCATCTAATTTCTCTTATTGTCAAAGAAAATCCCAGGTCATACTTTGTCGTCATGTCTCTTAAACTCCTATGACCCAGTGGAGCTCTTTTGTGTGTCTTTAACTCTTAGGACATTGACTTTTTTGAAGAGCAGAGGCCACTTAGTTTTGTAGACTGCCCCTCCCTCCATATGGATTTTTCCCATGGTTAGACTCAGGTTTTGCGTTTTTGACAAGAATACAACAGAAGTGAAGCTGTGTGCTTGCTTCTCTGTACATCATAGAGGGATGTACCTGATGCTGGTTTTCCCCAACTCAGGTGTTAACTTGGTAAAAAGTATCTTGTAGATAGACACTTTGAGACCAAGTAAATATCCTATTCTTCCTGCAAACTGTCATTTTAGTATCCATGGGTGATTCTTACTTGAAACAACTATTATTAGAAGGGTTATTGTTGTTCAGACACTAAGTCATCTCCAGCTCTTTTGCAACCCCATGCAGTGTACCCCACCAGACTCCTTGTGTCCAAGGGATTTCCCAGGCAAGAGTACTAGAATGGATTGTTATTTTCTTCTCTGGGGATCATCCCCGGTCAGGGCTTGAACTGACATCTGCTTGGCAGGCAGATTCTTTACCACTGGGTCACCTGGGAAGCCCACTAAGATGGTTACCAAATTGCAGTTTTCTAACTCCATGATTCTTTCTACATTTAGATTTTGACTTTCAGTGAGAAAGCTTTTCTCCCTGTATTACTTGCTTATCATCTATATCAGGATAGACTCACTGAGTCTTATTTTATCCAATGGACTTTTATCTGCTTCTACAGCTACTTATTTCTGAGGCTCCAAATATTAGGGATTTGATCAATGGGACCTCCTACAGGCAGGCATCTTACCCTTTGAACATCTCCCCATCCTTTTCTGTGCTTTTTTCCTTTACAGCACAAAACAGATGTTCCAGACTGACATTGTAATTTTCCAGCCTCTACTATACAATCAGACATTTATCCAAAGATTTTTTTCACTCCTTTTAGTAGAGAATGGTCTTTAGCAACCAAGACTTGGGCACTAGGTGTGAAGAAGATATCCATATTCAGTTCAGTTCAGTTCAGTCGCTCAGTTATGTCTGACTCTTTGTGACCCCATGAATCGCAGCACGCCAGGCCTCCCTGTCCATCACCAACTCCCGGAGTTCACTCAGACTCATGTCCATCGAGTCAGTGATGCCATCCAGCCATCTCACCCTCTGGCATCCCCTTTTCCTCCTGCCCCCAATCCCTCCCAGCATCAGAGTCTTTTCCAATGAGTCAACCCTTCACATGAAGTGGCCAAAGTACTGGAGCTTCAGCTTTAGCATCATTCCTTCCAAAGAACACCCAGGACTGATCTCCTTCAGAATGGACTGGTTGGATCTCCTTGCAGTCCAAGGGACTCTCAAGAGTCTTCTCCAGCACCACAGTTCAAAAGCATTAGCCTCCTCCTATTACAAAGGAGGTCAGTTCTATCCCAGTGCCACTGACTGCTCATTGTATGTATCTGAATTAAACCACAAGTCCAGAAGCACTGCCCTCCAGAAACATATCAGGGAGAAATCTCAAGCTCATGTCCTCCATTACTTATCAGAAAGTTGGTCTGGAGTGATCCATCTGGGAAGGCCTACCTGCCTCATGCAGACTCCACATCCTTCCAGAAGGTCTACAAGCCAGTTTTTGCACCTACAAGGAAAGCAGAGGGCTTTCCTGGTGGCTCACACAGTAAAGAATCTGCCTGCAATGCAGGAGACTTGGGTTCAGTTCCTGAGTTGGGAAGATCCCCTGGAGAAGGGAATGGATACCCGCTCCAGTATTCTTGCCTGGAGAATTCCATGGACAGAAGATCCTGGTGGGCTACAGTCCATGGGGTCACGAAGAGCCAGACACGGCTGAGCGTGAGAAGCTCAGAGAAGACTCAGAGGCTCACTGCTAGACTTAGAAGAAAATTACTCTGGACTTAGAAGCCCACTGCTGAAGGTTTTTACTGAGCTGCAAGAAGTAAAACCAACCCGGTGAAAGGGGCCTTGTGTCTCCTAGAAGACAATATTGACTACAGGGTCACAGCCCCACCAGCTTGTTACAAACTCAGGAGACATTTCTTCACATCACAGCGCTAAGAGTAGTTGGACTTTTGCCTAGAAATTGATTTCCTTGTACGTGATGGATGCTATAAGCTCTGTGTGGTCTGTATAGTCTGCAGCATCTCCCGTGTAGTCACAATAGTGCCTGGAACCAAATCTTCGGTGCCTGTAGCAAGGCTGCACCTCCTTGGGATGTGCGTTTGCACAGTCCCTCATTCCTGGTGCTTTTTATGACCTGATCCTAGCGAGCTTTCGCTCCCTAGCATCGGCTCCCCCCACCCCATCATGACGGTTGCTATGGATATCTAGGCTACTTTTATTAGTCGTGTGGGGCTGCATTAGAAATAACACAGGCTACGCAGCTTGCACAGCAGACACTTGTTTCCTCTCAGTCACGGAGGCTGGAAGTCCCAGATGGAGGAGGTGGTGGTGGCGGATGCGGTTTCTGGTGAGCAGGCTCCTCCCGATTTGCAGATGGCCACCTTCTCCTGGTGCCCTCACAAGGCCTTTCTCCTTCGTGCTGGAAGGCAGACCGCATTTCCTCTTCTAAAAAGACACCGATTCCCTGGCGGCTCAGATGGTAAAGAGCCCGCCTGCCATGTGGGAGACCAGGGTTCGATCCCTGGGTCAGGAAGATCCCCTGGAGAAGGGAATGGCTATCCACTCCAGTATTTTTGCCTGGAGAATCCCATGGATGGAGGAGCCCGGTAAGCTATGGTCCATGGGGCTGCAAAGAGTCGGACATGACTGAAGCGACTGAGCACACAGGCACCTCTGACTAGGCCCTACCTCTGACAGTAGGCCCTTCCACGCTGGGGCTTCACCATGAACTTGGAGGGAGGGGACAAAGCTGACTGTAACACCACGTAAACCATGTCTGTCCTTGTGAACCATGAGGACACAGTGTGAGCATCGTCGCTGGGAGTCTGCAGTCTTCACTGCTCTGACACCTAGCACACAGCCCTGCCACACCTGCGGCTCGATTGCCTGTGCTCTATCTGAAACTGTGCTCAGTCATGCCCGACTCTTGCCACCCCATGGACTGTAGCCCACCAGCTCCTCTGTCCATGGGATTCTCCAGGCAAGAATACTGGAGGGGGCTGCCATGCCCTCCTCCAGGGGATCTTCCCAACCTGGGAATCAAACCCAAGTCTCCTACGTCTCCTGCAGTGGCAGGTGGATTCCTTTACCACTGTTCCACCTGGGAAGCCCCCTCTATCTAAAATTATATAAACAACACTCCACTAAAACTTGGCTCATTATTCTACAACCAAACAGTGGAGAAAAATCCTAAAGCGCCCCACTGTCCCTTGCCCAGAGCTGCCCACACCCCTTCTTTCTCTGTTGAAATGTGAGCTCATTGTTGTTGAAAGGGCCGTGGGTGTGGGAAGGTCCTGGGTCTGAGTGAAGATTCTGTCACCTGCCCAGGTGAGAACAGCCAGTGTAAATACACAGCGGGACGGCCGGCCTCTTCTCAGAAGGGGAAGCCTGAGGGTGTGTGGCTGCATCCTGGGCACGTCACATCCACACCCCAGCTTGGAGCTTCCTCCCTTCCGAACCTTCTCTGCACGTCCATCTTCCAAGACCCTCTCCCAGGAAGGTGCCGTTGGCGCTGCAGCTGGGTTCATCTGTAGCTTCAGGAGCTCTGTTTCAGTTCATGCAGCGAGGTTTCTGCTTTTCTTCCCAAGTCATCCATCAGTCTGGAATGATCAACTGGACTGTGTGGTCCACCCTCTCCTGATCGCTTCTACTGACAATTGACCGAGAGGCTTGGGTTCTCGGGCCAAGAGTGTCTGCCCGGCAGGGACACCCATGGACCGGTGCACACCTCCTGGCCCCTGCAGGGGGCTGCCCCAGCCTCTCCTGTTCTGGCCCAGAACCGCTCAGCCCACCTGGACTCACACCCACTTCCTGCCCACGGGATCTGGCTGCGTGGACATAGCTGTCAGTTCCAAGCCGTCACCCAGGATACAGCCTTGCTTACTCACAAATCACAGCCCACACCCACATGCTCCTTCCTCCTCCAGCTCAGGCACACCCCTGGGCACCCCCTGCCCCCTTGTAGAAGAGGAATCTGACACACCATCCCCCAAGCAGTAACATTCATCAAGAGACCACAGGGTGTATACCGCTGCTTAGATTGTACTGAGCTAGTCGTTGCTGGAACGCTGCCTGAGAATACCTGTGACATAGCTCTTGGCAGCATCAATGCCAGAAGGAGATATTATCACATTTCAATAGCTGATCTGGCAGATTTCCAAACTGGATTAGTGTTATTTTCTGCTGTCGCCATAGAGAGTATCACAGGAATATTTCTCCCTACCCATCAGTCCTTTTTTAAATTGAAATATAGTTGATTTACAATTTTGCATTAATTTCTGCTGTACAGCAAAGTGAGTCAGTTGTAGTAATGTGTACATACATATACACATTCTTTTTTCATATATTTTTTTCCATCATAATTTATCGCAGGATACTGACTATCGGTGCCTATGCTATACAGTAAGACTTTTTTGTTTATCCATTCTACATATGTTGGTTAACATCTGCTAACGCCAACCTCCCACCCCACCCCTCCCCAGCCCCTCTCCCTTGGCAACCACAAGCTGTTCCCTGTGTCCAGTGAGCCTGTTTCTGTTCCACAGGTAGGTTCATTTGTGTTATACTTTAGATTCCACGTGCAAATATTACCACCTGACACTTGTTTCTCTTTCTGACTTACTTCCCTTCGCACAACAGCCTCTAGTTGCATCCATGTTGCTGCAAATGGCATTATTTCATTCTCTTTATGGCCGAGCAGTACACCACATCTTCTTCATCCATTCATCTGTCCATCATTAGTCCTTTTTAATAAAAAACAAGCCAGAACATCAACAGAGTGTAGCTGGTCCCTAATGAGACCGTTCTTACAAGGTTGCTCACAGAATCACTTTTGTTGTGGTAATTTACAACACAAATAGAGATATATAAAAAGCTACCCCTTCTTGGCACCTATATTAAAACTTAACGTATCTAATCCAGCCTTTTTATTCTAACTTTAACTAAATAGCCATTTTATTGAGGGAAGTGACTTTAGAAGTTTGAGCTAAACAAATACTTCCTTGACAGGTCACCAGCTAATTGTGGGTCTCAGTGGGAGATCTGTGTCTTAGAGAATGTCAAATTGCCAATCCTCTGTCTCTTTGAAAGTGAATTTTAAGTGCTGTCCTGTCTTCCTGCTTCACTCCAAAGCCAGGGTCTAAACTCTACTTCAGGGAGAGAGAAGTGCTCATCCCCTGGGCCCCAAAGTCCTGCCCATCTAGTCTGCCCAGCCCAGACAAGGCTCATATTGGCCCCCACAGCCCCACCATTTTCCTGAATTTTCTACAGAAATGGAAGCTAGGGATGAGACATTATTCTTATAATCACTAAGTAATTGGCGTTGGTACAGCTGAAGAGATTATACTTGTTTTTGTCTCCTGTAAACCAATGAGCTTTAAACACAATTTGAACCCCTCATGCAGCTCCTTGGAAATTATTCTGAAACAGAAGGGGGAAAAAAGCATTGATTTATTTCTCAAAGGGAGAGGAAGTTGAAACACAAAAGTTCAATGGGAATGCGGGTGTCTCTCGATGTTCAGAACCAGATTCCATCACCACCAACCCCAAGTGACCAGCAAAGCACGTTAGAATCCATCCAAGTCAGGAATTGCTTAGAATAAGAGGGCAGGTAGCTGAGGGAAGATAAGTTTTCTTTTAATCAGGTAGCAAAGCATCTCAGAAGAGAGCTGCCTTTGGTCCACGGTGGACCAAAAAGCGTGTTGAATGAACAAACGCATTTGTGTCTGTGCCCTTGTTTTAACAGGTCCTGCAGGGTCCATGGAGTTCTAATGGCTCTGCTCTCCAGGCACGCACAGGTGTACCAGTAACGCTCCCAATTCCACCCCTGCCAGGCGGCTCCAGCCAGGTCTGATCACACGCTGTTATTACTGATGTCAACTTGTGCCTAAAGCTGAGCAAAGCACGGGGGGGCTGAAACGGTGCCTGGAGGGCATCCCAGCCAGGGGCAGAATTGTGAATCAGGCTCAGGAAAGGGCCGCCAAGAGTTCTGCAGATCTCAGGCCCAGCTGGTGCTTTCACCCAGCGGGGGCCAAGACTTTCAGGCTTCCAGCAAGCACTGCCTGGCTCCGTGAAGGCCGCAAAGCCAGTGGTCAGAACCCATGTCGCCAGCCCAGCTCTTCCTTGCTGTTGTTGTTTAGTCGCTTGATTGTGTCGGAATCTTTGCGACCCCACGGCCTGTAGCCCACCAGGCTCCTCTATCCATAGGATTCTCAGGCAAAAATACTCAAGTGGGTTGCCATTTCCTCCTCCTGGGGATCTTCCTGACTCAAGGATCGAACCCATGTCTCCTGCATTGGCAGGTGGATGCTTTACCACCGAGCCACCAGGGAAGCCCAATGCTTCACTTGCGTTGAAGGTAAATGGTTAGAAGTATAGAATTAGAGATCACAGTGAGCTCTCTTACCTTACCCCCTTACCTGGCTCTCTTACCTCTCCCCCTTACCTGGCCAGCAGCCCCCCAACACCGGTTTCCTGGGCTAGGAAGCATGGGCTCTCAGCCTCCATCCCCATCCTTCCTCCTCAAAGAGGCAGCTTGGCTTGACGTTGCAGTCAGCTGAGACCGCACCAGGAATATGGTCCTCTGATCTAGGCCTGCTTCTTACGCATCTTCTGTTTGGAAATGGAAGAGCTTTATGGATTTTACTTTTTTTTTTTTTTTAATTTTATTTTTTTTTTATTTTATTTTTAAACTTTACATAATTCTATTAGTTTTGCCAAATATCAAAATGAATCCGCCACAGGTATACATGTGTTCCCCATCCTGAACCCTCCTCCCTCCTCCCTCCCCATACCATCCCTCTGGGTTGTCCCAGTGCACCAGCCCCAAGCATCCAGTATCGTGCAACGAACCTGGACTGGCAACTCGTTTCATACATGATATTTTACATCTTTCAATGCCATTCTCCCAAATCTTCCCACCCTCTCCCTCTCTCACAGAGTCCATAAGACTGTTCTATACATCAGTGTCTCTTTTGCTGTCTCGTACACAAGGTTATTGTTACCATCTTTCTAAATTCCATATATATGCGTTAGTATACTGTATTGGTGTTTTTCTTTCTGGCTTACTTCACTTACTTTTTTAATTCATCTTTGTGCCTGGATTGTGGCCATAGGCTATTATCTGAGTCAGGTGCCATCCTTGGTGATCAGGTCCCCAGAATTGAGGAAAGTATCCACAGGGTATTATTGGAGTTTCCCATAACCATGACCTTATATTCTACCAACACCTGTTACAGATGCAAAGTGGTATAGCTGCCCAGCAGACTTTGGCTGAAGTCAAAAATTTAACCCCATGGAGCACAGATATTTATTAAAAGTCTTGTAGTCAATAGTCTTTGAATTTTATAAATTTAAACAAGATTCAAGGCGGGAAATTTTATAGTCAAGTATATGCTACAGAGCGGAAGTATGCATGCATGCATGCTCAGTCACTCAGTCATGCCCTACTCTTTGTAATCCCATGGACTGTAGCCTCCCAGGCTCCTCTGCCCATGGAATTCTCCAGGCAAGAATACTGGAGTGGGCTGCCATTCCCTTCTCCAGGGGATCTTCCTGACCTATGGATCGAATTGACATCTCCTGCATTGGCAGGAGGATTCTCTTCCACTGTGTCACTGGGAAACCAGTGTGCAAGCATCAAAATGTGGGGAAAAAAAATAAATGAAAAATGATAAACCTCTGGATATAGTTCATAAAGATGATAAAAATATAGCAATTGGTAATTTTCATATGTGTGGATATTTTTAACTAATTATATCATGTGTTGATTATTTATTGATTTTAATTACATAATGCTACACAGAGAAGACAAGGGTTTTTACAAGGACAGTCTCTAGTTGATTGCAGTGGGTTTCTTTCATCTTTCTAAACCCCCAATCCAAAATTAAGCTCCCTGTGGATACAGCAGCTTGGGCCCATTGATGATGAATAAGCTGGTGCCTTGGCCATCAGAGATTTAACCTTTGCTTCTTGGTTTGGGACCCAAAGCAGCTTCAGTGGTAGAGAAGAGCCAGTACTTCCCCAATATGAACCAAAGGTGTGAGGAAAGGATTCTCAGGTCACCCAAGCTTCCCACCAACTCCTGATGCCAGAGGTGAAATAAGCAAGAAATCAAACCGTCTTTCACAATCAAACACGGGGTTCAAAACACAAATAGCCCAGCACGACGTGTCGCCTGTTCTGACACTGAGTGACAATTGTTTTCTTGAGTTACCAACAGACTGTTAATTCCTTAAAGGGAGGAGGGGTGACTGCCTCCTGGGTTCTAAGAGCCGGGGCTGTGGTTGGGTAGGTGGTAGATAAGAAGCAGTCTGAAAAACTCTGCCTGGCTTCTGAACACCGCCTTCTTGGGAGGCTTCGATAACAAAGAAACAGGACAAGAACACTGAGCCCCCTGGAAGGGAAGAGGAGAACAAGGTGGAGCCCCTTGGAAGGGGGAGGGAGGAGCCAAGGCAAGCACACTCTGCCTACCCGCTCTGCTAGTCTCCCTTCTCCCTTCTAATCCTCCAGACTTTCGAAATTTTGTGATTTTGACGTGACTCCAGGGCACGAAATTCATCAAGATTTCATCTCACGAAGGGCAGTGGAGGGTAGGAGAGATCATTGCCTGCCTCACTTGGGCTCTGTCCACTAGAAAGGGGTCACTTTTTAAAAGCTGGGGACCCTGACAGTTCTTCCCCAAGCAGGACGTCTCACTCACTTTAACTGTCCTTTCAAAAATACGTGTATAGCTCAACTCAGTGCTTTAGTGACAACCTAGAGGGCTGGGGTGGGGTGGGGGATGGGAGGGAGGTTCAAGAGGGAGGGGACGTACGTACAGCGATGGCCGATTCATGTTGTTATACAGCAGAAGTGACACAACGTTGTAAAGCAATTGTCCTCCAATTAAAAATAAATTAATTAAAACAGAAAGAATCTATTATATGGGACCTTCCTGGCAGTCTAGTGGTTAAGACTGTGTGCTTCAGCTGCAGGGGCCACAAGTTAAATCCATGGTCAGGTAACCGAGATTCCTCATGCCAAGCAGAGCAGCCAGGAAAAAAAGAATATATGTATACGATAGTGAGAGTGACAGTCACTCAGTCGTGTCCCACTCTTTGCGACGCCTTGGACTATACAGTCCATGGAATTCTCCAGGCCAGAATACTGGAGTGGGTGTTTCCCTTCTCCGGGGTATCTTCCCAACCCAGGGATCAAACCCAGATCTCCCACATTGCAGGCGGATTCTTCACCAGCTGAGCCACCACGGAAGCCGTGTGTATATGATAATACATAACATATAATATACCATAATGAAACATATAATGCTGTATATTATACATATGCATACATGCATGCATGCTAAGTCACTCAGTCATGTTCGACTCTGTGACCACATGGACTGTAGCCCACCAGGCTCCTCTTTCCGAGGGATTCTTCAGGCAAGAATACTGGAGTGGGTTGCCATGCCCTCCTCCAGGAGATCTTTCCTATCCAGGGATCAAACCTGCATCTCATATGCCCCCCAGATTGGCAGGCAGCTTCTTTACCACTAGCGCCACCTGGGAAGCCCACATATGCTCATTATATGTACATAAATATATATATAAACATATATACACATTATGTAAATCTATATGCATATATTTAATGATATCTTGACTACAAATGAATTACATTAGCTCAGTATATACTCAAAGATTTCTCTATTTGACCTATAGCATTCTCTCTTTGGGTCTAATATTTTAGCCAATACTTCCACCCATAATGTCACTGTGTCTATTAAACACCTTTTCTAAGACTGTAGGGCTAAGAGAAAAATACTTACTAACCAATCAAGTCTGGTTTCCAGCCAAGTATGGGTACAGACAGGTCCCATTAGAGAATAACCTCGGGTATCTTATCTGACGACCTGCAGCCCTCTCCCCCACCTGTTTGGCCAGTAGAATTCGATGTCCTGGAACCAGCCTTGCCAGCGTTCAGGAAGAACTAGCGCCTGACAGTAATGAGAGCAGTAAAAGCAGATTTTAATCACAACGATCACAATAGGGGGAAGAAAGCTCCGCATAGAAGTGCGCTCCACTCCAAACACAGTGTGGTCCAGCAGGGACTTTCAGCCAAGGTGGTAGAGACGGAAGGTGTCAGCGGATGGAAAAGTACTGAGAGGGAACAGCCAGGGTAAGGGAGCATGCTGACGAATCCAACCCAAGAGGACGCTCACTGAAGGCAGGCCAGGGCAATCAAAGGTCAGCTAGGGAGTGGTGAGGACCGAGAAGCAGCTCGGGTACCGGAGGCGAAAGGATAGGGAGGAGGATGGTGTTCTGGCTAACCCAGCTTAGGAGGACGTTTGGCTAAAATTGGGCAATACAGAGAGGGAAGTCCAAGGGTCAAGGCCTCACTGGAGAGAGGGTTCAGGGGAGCCTCTTAAAGTCGGGTCAGGGAGAGCCTTTGGCCCCAGCAGTGGGTTATGTTTCACCCTGTGTTAGGCTGACCAAGAGGGTGAACTCCACCAGGGAGAGCCGTGGTCTCACACGATCAGAAAATGTGTTCACATCTTGACCCTGCCCTGTCCTCAACCAAGATATCTGATTCAGTCAGACCCCCAGTTCCTGAATCTGATGAGAGAGGAGAATAACCTCCTTGGCTTGATTCTGATGATTGCAAACTGAGATTCCATAAAAGCACTTAGCATAGAATCTGAAGTATTGCAGACAATAGAGAAAAAAAAAGTCTGCTTTTTTTAAATCTTGGCATCTCTCTAGTGCTCAGAGGTTCTCCTCACCTGTGAAATGACAGATGGTTCAAACTCCTGAAAATGTCAAGTTAGAAAAAGCATGCCTCCTCCTTATTAGCTGGTGATTCTTTCTTAGGATGAACCTTAGCCAAATGAGCTGGGAATTCCATCACATATAATCCAGGTAATTTTAGAACACATTAGTTCTAAAACTATCTTTATAGAGGGAACAGAAAAAAACTCTGTCTGCCAAGCCCTCACCAAAAATATGAGCTAAACTAAAGATGAAGAGCTGTCTGTTTCTCATCAGGGGTTCCATACCTGAACCAGGTCAGACCAGAGGGCTGCCTTCCGTCTTAGACAGTAGGACTCAATGAAGAAGAACCACAGAATTTAAATCATCCAGAATTAATAAGGTCAAATAGCACTAAAAAAAATGTTTTTAATCATCTGACACTTATTTATCTGGTAACTTGATCCATCTAGATTCCAGAATCCAACTAAGAACCCAAAAGTGAGGTAGAAATGAAACCACAAAAGAGGTCAGAGTGTCCACTCATTAAACCTGGAGCGTTTTAGCACAGAGGCTTCCCATGGCAGGGTTCAGTGGTAAAGAATCCACTTGCCAACACAGGAGACACAGGAGATATGGGTTTGATCTCTAGGTCGGGAAGATCCCTGGGAGGAGGAACTGGCAACCCACTGCAGTATTCTTGCCTGGAGAATTCCATGGACAGAAGAGCCTGGTGGGCTACAGTCCACAGGGTCGCACAGAGTCGGAAATAACTGATCACGCAGACCCGCATTTTAGCACAGGCGCTGAGGCCGGCATGAAGATACGCAAGGGCCTGTTTCTTTCTTTTTTCTAATCAGAAACCCTAAGAAGGTGGGTTGACTGGGTTCCCAGACCAGAAACAGAAGCAGTAAATAAAGGCAGGACATGGGTTTGCAAAACAGCTGGCTGATGGAAAGCAGTGAGTGAGGGAAGCCCGGATCCACACATCAAAGAAAAAGAGCCCAGAGAGCCGCCTTAGGGAGCTATTTGGGAAAGAAGCCCACGTTCCTCCGGCTTCCAGTCTCCCGAGGTCAGGTCTGCACTGAAGAGCAGTTGAGGAGTTGAGGTTTTCGTCAGACTGCCCTGGGGACACAAGAACACACTGGGATGATGCCCAGCTTCGTCTTGCTTGAAAACAAAGGGCAGTGTTGGCCACACTGGAGAATGACGTGTGGCTTCAACCAAAAAGCGTTTGTTCCTTTCCATCGCCGCTTACAGGGGAAAACCTCAGTCACCCTGGAATATCCACCCCACAGGGCATAATCCCGTGGGGAAGAGGCGGCAGCTGGTAACCCAGTTGGGTGTGAGCCTTCCAGGGCCACACCCCAGCCTGTCCCCAGGACGATGCACACCGTTTTCGTGCAAGCCAGTCCCTGAAGCACTTCCAAGGGCCTGGACAATGCCCTCCATCCCATGCATCACCCACCCCCCATGTCCTAGAAGGTACCCTGCCCTCTGGTGGTGTTAAGTACTTCCTGGAAGAAAACGGCGTGGACCAGGGGACCAGCCTGCTGGAGGTCTCCTTCTCCTCTTTCATCCGGCCGAGTGTTCTCAGGAGCATGGCTTTGCTGGCCTCTCAGAAGGACATGTGCTCCAGGTTCTGCCAAGGTTCAGCCACTGCTCCCCGCCATTCATTTCCACACTCACCCCTCCCTCCCCACAGCAGCTGTGTCCCAGCGTCTGGGTGCCCAGGAGTTGGGGGCTGGAGAACCAAGACGGAGGCTCCTGTCTAATCCTGTTTCCCCACATGTGCTGTCTCTCAGTCGTGTCCGACCCTTCGCGACCCCAGGGACTGTAGCCCTCAAGAATCCTCTGTCCGTGGGATTTCCCAGGAAGGAATTCTGGAGCAGGTTACCATGTCCTCCTCCAGGGGACCTTCCCCACCCAGGGATCGAACCCAAGTCTCCCGTGTCTCCTGCCTTGGCAGGTGAATTCTTTACCACTGAGCCATCAGGGAAGCCCCTTGGGTCCTGGGAGCATCTAACTTGAGACAGGGAGGGTGTGCGGAGGTCGAAACGCCTAATTCAGGGCCTGTTTGTTATATTACAGGAACTCTTGCCCTGCCAGACCACAGACACCCTAATCCCCCACCTATACTGCCAGTTTGATTAAGCTGATGAACCTCTTTCTTTCTTTGCTTCCATCTAAAGCAATTAAATGTTGCCTGTCTGTGTCCCCAGCTGTGTGCACGTAAGAGTTGCCCAGAGCAAAATCATTTTATTACCAGGGAAGGATCAGTGTCTGGTTCCTCATTTTGGTTTTTTTCGTTTTAATTTCGATCTTTTTACATTACAAGTCATAGTGGCACGTGGTAAGAAGTTCCAATAGCATCAAAGAATATATGATGAACAGGACATCTCCTTTCCTTTCCGTTGCCTCTGCCAAGAGCCAGGCATACTCAGGCACTTGTACGCCTTCCAGAAATGTTCCATACTTATTCAAGCATATGTCCACGTGCATTAATACATATTTACATTTTGTTACACAGATGGAAGCATGCGGGTTTTGCCCGTGGTTAGTTGCTTTTTCAAAATGTAATCTATGTATGCATTCACGTGTTCTTTTAAAAGACAAAAGAAGAGTCCGTTTTATGGATGTACAATCATTTATAGAGCTAGTCCTCTGTTGATGAATATTTAGGTAGCGTCCGACATTTTTTCTGTTACGAACAGCACTGCAAGGAAACTCTTTGACTTCCATAAAATAGATTATTAGAAGTGAGATTGATGGGACAAAAGAGGGTATGGGTATTTTGCTTTTAAAGACGCTGCCAAATTGCCCCCTGGAGGTTGTGTCGACTACAAACCTTCCTCCAGAGGGGCCGGTGCCTTTGGAAAGGTACCTTCACCCTCTCTGGATATAAGAACTCACTGATCTTTACCAGCAGGATAGGTGGAAACCAGGTGTCATCTGTGTTTCTTAGAGGGGTGTTGAGCATGTTTTAATACATTTACTGCTGCTGATTTTTCTGCCCTCTGCCCAGTTTTCCAAATGCATTTTTAGCTTTTTCTTACTGGCTTGGAAAGGCTTGTTTCATATAAAGAACATTAGCCCTTTGCAGTTACATGCTGTGCACATACACATTTTTCACAATCTGCCCTTTGCCTCATGACTTTCTTTGCTAATAGTACTTTTATTTTTAGCCTGAATATTTTTATAATATTTATATTTTATGTAGTAAAGCTTATCAGTGTTTTTCTTTATGAGATCTCAGTTTTATGCCATAGGTGTGTTTAGGGTTTAGTAACATAAGAATAATTGTTGTTGTTTAGTTGCTCGGTCGTGTCCGAATCTTTGGGACCTCAAAGACTAGAGCCCGCCGGGCTCCTCGGTCCATGGGATTCTCCAGGCAAGAATACTGGCATGGGTTGCCATTTCCTCCTCCAGAGGATCTTCCCCGACCAGGGATCAAACCCGTGTTTCCCGCACTGGCAGGCAGATTCTTTACCACTGAGCCACCAGGAAAGCATAACAGAAGAACAGGCCTTCCCTGTTCTTTTGTTATTAACATGAAACAACCCTGCTTTGCTTTCTCACAGTCCTTTTAACAGTTTCCCTTTTAGACTGAGATCTTGGATCCAGCTGGACTCCGCTGGAAAGCCAGCTTGCATTTTGCTCCAAATGACCAGCTAATTGTCCTAACACTCTCCTCTGAATAATCCACTTTTCTCTCTGCTGCTCTGAGTGCTCATCGACTTTGCAGGTGGCTCAGGGGTAAAGAATCTGCCTGCGAGGTAGGAGACCCTGATCTGGTCCCTGAGTCAGAAGATCCCCTGGAGAAAGAAATGGCAACCCACTCCAGTATTCTTGCCTGGACAATTCCATGGACAGAGGACCGTGGCAGGCTACATGCCATGAGGTCACAAAAGAGTTGGATGTGACTGAGCACGCACACACACGCACGCGCACGCACACACACGCACGCGCCCACACACACACACACATGCAGCTTTGAACCATGTAGTTTTGCCTGACCCTCTTCGGAAAAAAAATAAACACGAGTCAATAGTAAATATTCCTAATCTGTGGGTCACAGTAATAGTTTCAAATGTCAGTCCAAGGCCTCTTAAGCTGCTTATTCCAACACGACTTTTTATAATTATTACTGTTAAACTATATCCCCCCAAAATTCAGATGGTGACATCCTGGCCCCCAGAACCTAAGGATGCATGCTTGTTTGGAAACAGGGTCATCGTGGATGCAATCAGTTAGGATGAGCTCATGCTAGAATCAGGTGGACCCTGACCCTAAAGGACTGCCAACCCTGAGCCTAGAGGACAAGCCTGCTGTCCTTATAAGAAGGCACATTTGGGCACAGACGGGGGCTCAGGAAGAACGGCACAGGCAGAAGATGGCAGAGACTGGGGTGGTGCATTTCGCAGCCAAGGCTCACCAGTGATTGCAACAAGCCCCCAGAAGCCAGGACAGGGGCCTGGAACAGACCCGGCATCACCACCCTCAGAGGAAACGCAGCTGAGGTCACCTCGATGTCCGACTCCAGACCTGTCAGACGCAGCTCTCCATTGCTGAAGCCCCCAGTCTGAAGGACTCTCTTACGGCAGCCCCGGCAAACCAAGACAACCATAAGAGGAAGGATCTTAACTTCTTATTAAGACTGGAGACCAGCTGGTTCACTGTGGGAGAAGCTTCGATGGGGAACATCTCCCATCTGTGCACGTCAGCCTCCCACAGACGTGCTCACTGGCCATCTCAGGCCCTCGGGGAGCTGTGCCCCGG
This sequence comes from Bubalus kerabau, assembly GCF_029407905.1. Taxonomy (NCBI): domain Eukaryota; kingdom Metazoa; phylum Chordata; class Mammalia; order Artiodactyla; family Bovidae; genus Bubalus; species Bubalus kerabau. The sequence continues at coordinate 196,224,800 of NC_073625.1, read as the reverse complement.
GGCCTGGTTCTCCCTACCCGCCCCTCCGCCAGCCCCACGCTGTTTGCCCACCCAGGCAGTGGCTCCTTCCCCCGCAGCACACCAGCAAAGAACACCCCCCTATCCCAGGTCCAGACCAGCCGCCAAATGTGCTGAGCAGCCTTTCCCAAGCCCGGCCGCTCTCAGCCCCCAGCAGAGCTCTGCCCGCTCCTGTCCTGGCCTTGGCTGCCTCCCTGCCCCTCTCCTCTGACCCCACCAGGCTCTGGGCCTGCCTTCCCTCTTCCTGCAAACGAGCAAACACGCTGAGCCGGGGAAACAGGCCATCCCCTTGCAGGGACCGTGCGTCCAAGGTTCCGCAGCTAAGAAGTATTATCCGCAATGTGCTCGTGAAACGGCAGAAAAGCCAATAGACTGAGCGAAGGAGTGTGGGGGAGGTGATGGGAGGAAAAGGATGATCCTTTCGGGGAACCCTGAGGAAGGAAGGATTTATTCAAAGCTGCTCTCTGTAAATGCTGTTTTTTAAAAAGCAAGAGCCGTGAAACATCCCTCCAGGAATGGGGGCTTCTCAACAACCACGTGGCACTGGCTGGCCTCTGCAGCCACGTCTGTCACCGGGGAAGCCACCTTTGTGGCACTGGCTCCCTTGTTTTGGGCAAAAACAGCTTTTCTTCCTGTTGCTTCGTGCTTGTATGTGGACTGGGGAGTGGGGTGGGGGCATGGCTTGTAGCTGATTTCCTCCCTCTGGGAACACGCAGCTGAAAAAATGATAATGGGAAAAGGATGGCCGTATGATTCAGAGGACACACGTTTCCAGGGATGTTCCCCAGAGATGAGAAGCAGTGGGTGGGCGCAAGCAGGATCTACTTGGAAAGGCAAGCCTGGATGTGGGTACTCTGGCTTGACCATCCCCAAGGGTTGCTTCCAGAAGCATCCCGGCCTTTGCTCCCACTGCTCAGAGCTCCTGAAAGCCGCTGGGGTTGCAGCCCCTTCCCAGCAAGCTGCAGAGATAGATGGAGCCTTTTCAGCATCCTCGAGTCAACAGAGGACCACTACGGTCACCGCTTGAGGCGCCAAGCCACCTGTAAGGGGTTGAATGGTGACCCCACCCCCAAAAGATGCTTATATGCCCTAAGCCCCAGTACCATTGAATGTGACTTTATTAGAAAAACCATTTCCAAAGATGTAAGAAAGCTAAGAATTTCAAGATGAGGTCATCTTGGATTGCCCAGGTGGTCTCTAAATCCTACGATGAGTGTCCTTATGAGAGAGGAGAAGAGAACACAGACCCGGAGGAAAAGGCCGCGTGAAGACAGAGACAGAGATGGGAGTGAGGCAGCCACAAGCCAAGGGACTCCTGGAGGCTCCCGAGGCTGGAAGAGGCAGGAAGGATCTTCCCCTAGAGCCTTCAGAGGGAGTTCAGCCCTGCTGACACCTTGATTTCAGACTTCTGGCCTCCGGATCTACAAGAGAATCAATTTATGTTGCCATCCAGTTTATGGTGATTTCTGATGACAGACATGGGAAACGAACACACCATCCCTCCAAATAATCCCTCACATTCTGCTGTCTCCTCGGAGACCATCTAAACACACACTATTTGTGGAATAAAGAAACCAACAAGATAGAAAAGCACCAGGCCCCAGCCAGCCCCCCAACATGTGGGCACACCAGACCTCTTTCCCCTAAATAAATAAATAGAGCAGCAGGTACCTGTGCCCTTCAACAGCCATCCGAGACTCGCGGGGCACGCCCTGACCTCCCATCACACGGGAGCTCCAAGGACGCTGGTCTCAGTTGGCCAGGATGTCTGCCCGGAGCCTTGACTTTCCAGAAAACACCATCTTTACCTTCTCTTTTTTTTTTTCTTATTTTTTTGTCACCAACTGACTTCACTAGCATAATTCACCAGCCACATATACATTCACAAAGAGAAAGTTGAAGCAACAAGATGAGACCACAGTGCTCCTGGTTTTCCTTTTGACATCACAAAAGGTTGTGAAGAATCCCACTGAGTGCAGACATTCCTGAGGAAGCAAGCCCTTGGGGGATGGATCAGGGTGAAGACAGCAGGCTTAGGCATCCGCCTGTCAGAAGCTCCTGATCAAATTACAGGTTTCTAATCTGCTCGGGACAGTCCAGGATCCTGTGCTATTCACTGATAATTCACCAATGAGTACCTGTCACTCTCCTCTCAGACCGAAACCAACACAGGAACTATCCACAGAAGATGAAGAGAATTCAATCAGAGAACCGTGGACGGTTATCAAATTGTGCTCAATCACTAAGTCATGTCTGACTCTTTGGGACCCCATAGACTATAGCCCACCAGGCTCCTCTGTCCATGATATTCTCCAGGCAAGAACACTGGAGTGGGTCTTCATGCCCTCCTCCAGGGGATCTTCCAGACCCATGGATCGATCCCTTGTCTCTTGCATCTCCTGCATTGGCAGGAGGATTCTTTACCACTTAGCCACTTCAGAAGTTACCAAATTACTATCTGGCTATTTCTGAAGCATCCTCCACTCAGATCACATTATACCTGTCGACACCTGGGGAATTTCCTCCCCTCGTTTGATGCCGGGGTACTAAATAAAGTTACATTCCTATAGGGTGAGGGTGTAGTGGGTTTTAATTAAAGAAAGAATTTGCTTAGCCTAAGGTCTAACATGATTAATATCAAAGGTTAATACTTATTTCTTCTATGTATTCATTAATGTGTATAAGGGCAGGGGATGTGGAGACTTAGCAGTAAACATTGGCCCAACAAATGAAAAACCCTTCACCAATACAATTTCTAATCAGCCCACTATACTTATGCTAATAGTTTTCTAACTTCTCTAAAGAACCTGTTTTTAGAAGGTTTAAAGCATCTCGTGCCTCTCACGGACAAGCCTGTCAGGCAGGCTAGAGAACCTTCAGAGGAGTTTGTAGGTTGAAACACCCCTATCACGCCCAGGAATTATTATTAACTGGAGCTCTAAGTTAACTCCTTCTCTGAAAGAGGTGGTGGGGGACAGCCCCCCGTAAAGTCAGAGGTGTAGGTGAGAGCACAAAGTAGTAAAGTAGGCAGACTCTGGTTTTGGGGGTAGATGCTCGAGAATTTCCAGGGGGACTCCTGAGGCTCGATCCCACCTTTGCGTATGTGGAGCCTCCTTCCTCATAATCGTTGCCACGGGTGGAGGTCCTCACGCTGGCTCCAGGCAGTTTGAGAATTTCAAGTCATTGCATCAAATGAAAATTGCCAGGAAAAGTCAAGGACTGAAAACTCTCAACCCCTGGAGACTTAGCGAGACAAGAGGAAAGCTCAGCCTTGGCATTCTTATTTCTGACCAAGGCCGTGGGACTAAGCTCTTTAGTCCTCAATAGGCATCAGACAGATTTCTTGAGGTCACTTGGGAATCTTGCAGTCAGCTCTATGGTCAAAGCTCCCTGCACAGCCGACAAGATCCTCAGCTGAGTGCTCTTGGTGGGAAGCTTTGCAGGAAACAGCAAATGCTGCCTGCTCTGGAGAAGGGACTCTTTAGCGAGCCCTGAGGCTCCAGAGGTGTGTGTTAAAGAAGCTCCCTGAAGGGTGATGGAGATGCTGATTGCAGTGTTCTGTGTAGCATGTGTATTAGTCTGGGCCCTCCAGAGAAGAAGAACCAACAGGGTCAGTCAGTTCCGTCGCTCAGTCGTGTCCGACTCTGTGCTACCCCACGGACTGCAGCACGCAAGGCTCCTCTGTCCTCCACTGTCTCCCGGAGTTTGCTTTGATTCATGTCCATTGAGTTGGTCATGCTATCCAACTATCTTATCCTCTATCGTCCTCTTCTCCTTCTGCCTTCAGTCTTTCCCAGCATCAGGGTCTTTTTCAATGAGTCGGCTCTTTGCATCAGGTGGCCAAAGTATTGGAGCTTCAGCTTCAGCAGCACTCCTTCCAGTGAATAGTCAGGGTTGATTTCCTTTAGGATGGACTGGTTTGATCTCCTTGCTGTCCAAGGGACTCTCAAGAGTTTTCTCCAGCACAGCAGTTCAAAAGCATCAATTCTTCAGTGCTCAGCCTTCTTTATGATACACAGGTAGATAGATAGACAGATAATAGCTCACAGATAGACCCACAGAAACAGATGGTAGCTAAAGAGACTTACTATAAGGGATTGGCTCACACAGCTATGGAGGCTGAAAAGTCCCAGGATCTACAGTTGGCAAGCTGGACACCCAGGATAGCCAAGAGTGTAGTCCCAGTCCAAGTCCAGACCTGAAAAGAGAGGACCAGGGACCCAGCGGGAAGACAATCACTAATCATAGGAGAGTTCCTATGTTGGTTTCAGTCTGAGAGGATCTCCTTCTCCACCCTTTGGTTCTGTTCAGACCTTTAATAGATTGCATGAGCTCCCCACATCATGAAGGGCACTCTGTTATACCTAGTTCAATCATTCAAGTATGAACCTTATCCAGAAACACTCTCACAGATGCACCCAGAATACTGCTTGACCACATTATCTGGGCACAGACTGGCCCCCACCAAACCGAATTATACAATGAGCCATCATCAATGTCAATGGCAGCCCCGCGGTGCCCGGAGCTGGCTGGTGAACTGCTCTGTGGGTCAGACAGTGAGCATCCTTGGAGATCCCTGAGGTCTGAGAACTCTGGTGTTGTGGGGAAGGAGCTGAAACATGCTAGGGAGTCATGAGAGGTGCAAGTCAGAGAGTCAGCCCCGTTAAAGGACCGGAAGGGGCAGGCCCTTGGCAGCAGTCAAATGAGACGAGCAGTGACAGCATCGGCATGCACGCTGAGTTCCCCTTCCTTCCGGCGCCCCTTGGAAATCCACATCATCAGTTGCTCTCCAGGGCCCTGGCTGATTGGCCCAAGGTCACAGGCTGTGATGAGCAGAGTTTTGCTACCTTCATGCACATTGTTCTTGGGCAAATGTTTCTCTCTGATCCATCCCCAGAGGGCTTGCTTCCTCAGGAATTTCTGCACCGAGTTCTATCTTCACACACTTTTCTCCCTCCAAAATCGGGGAGAGGGAAATGAGTAAAGAACAAGTAAGAATGTTCTGTTATTTATATACACTCCCAGTCAGTAGGGGAAACCAGTTGAGAGGCTGAATAGAATCTACACATCTAGCTTTCATTTTGGAAGGTGTGGGGGGAGAAGGGGAACTTGATTCACTGTAGACCATTCATTTATATACAAATATCTAGCTGGAGTCAAAAAAGAATTTTAATCAAAGTTCTCACCACAGTAACTGGCTCTTCTGCTGACTCAGGGCTTCCCAGGGAACTCACAGATACTCAGCTGCTTCAAAACTATAAGTAATGAGGATATTTGGCAAAGCTTTTTAAGGTCAATATTAGATAGGGTTCTTTCAACCAAGCTTAGCAGGTGAGACAGCCTGATCTCTGAGTTGGTGCAGACGGCGGCCAGGAGAATGTCCTGAGAGAAACAGGGCAGGCTCAGCCCAATTCTGGTCCTCCATGGCAACAGTCACACGCCTTCATTCACTCACCGGCCCACAGACATCCTCACCCTTGTGCTGGTGGGGCTCGCCAACTGGTTAGGATAAGTGTCGATTCCCACCTTCCATTCATCCAGCAAGAACTCTATTTCTTCCCCTCTCTTCCATCTTTGCCCAAAATTCATGCAATGGTTACTAATGATACTTAAAACTAATGACCACTGGTTGAGCGATTACTGCATGCAAGGCGCTGTTCTAAGTACCTCATATGGACTAACTCACAAAACTCTTATTGATCATCTATGACGGAGACACCATTATTATCACCCTAATTATGTGGGTGAGGAAGCAGAGACACCAGAGTTTTAATTCACTTGTATGAGGGTCCAGCCGCCAGAAGCAATTGTCCAAGGCCGGCAAGGAGGCGGGCACTGCCGTCCTGGCCTCTGGGGAAAGGGACTGGAATCAACGGCGCATTTCTGCCACTGGATAGACGGAGCTCCTGGATGCCGGCGCGGCCTGGCCAGGAGCCCTGTGCCTGCAGTCCCCCGGGACCAGAACTGCAGGCTCTCTGCATAAGGTCACAGGCCCCAGTGCTGGGCAGAGTGGAGGTGGTGGAGAGGACGCAGGCACCAAAAGACTGGAAAGCGCCATCAGGGTGGACAGAAGCCCTCTGCGTCCCCGCTCAGTCCCTCCAACGTGGCACTGCTCCCAGCTGCGGCGTCTGCTGGGCGGCCGTCCGGTGCGTCGGAGAGTGTTTTGCAGCCACATATCTGGCCTCTGCCCTTTAGGGCAGTAGCTATGCTCCCCGAGTTTAACCACCCAGTGTCATCAGAGGAGCCTGGGGTCCCTGAGGGTGGGAGAACACTGCCCACTGAGAGCCCCTGCTCTGGCAGCGAGGCCGACCCCTCTGCGCCGCTGTTGTTTCGCGCACTCACGTGTCACCTCCCTCCAGGCCAGCCCTGGACACGGCCCCTTCACAGACCCTGCAGTGCCCTCGGGCGATCCCAGGCGCCCAGGGCCCCGTGCGCATGCTCAGAGCCCTCGGCGGCTCTTCCGCGGGGCCCTGCGATTGTCCATCCGAGTTCATGCTTCATTCCCCAGGGATTTATCAGGTGCCCAGGGTCAGCTGGCAGCAGGGGGCAACAGGGTCCATAAGACAGGAGCGGTGGAGCTTGGAGCCCACCTGTCCACCCGCCCATGAGCTCCTTAGGGTCATGGGACACACACCTGACCCGCGGCAGGACGGGCCCCTAGAGGAAGGTCGTGCAGCACACTCTCAGTATTGACCAGCCCGTCAGTTTCCCAGCCTGCAGGCATCACCGGCCAAGCTCTCCGCTCTCAGACCGTGGGCCCCCGGGCAGCCTCAAGCTTTCCGGTGCACACAAGTCTGCTGGGGAAGGTGCTGACATGCACGTGGTGATGCAGTCAGTCTGGGCTCTGCATTCCAACCAGCTCCCGGGGATGCTGCTGCTGCTCGTCTGAGGGACCACATGTGAGATCCAAGTCACACTCAGGAAATCTGACAAACGCCTCGGGCAGAGTTAGTGCTCTGTCGTCCGCGGACGTGGGGACTACAGAGGCGTTCACCCTGAAGATGACGCTAGCAATGAGAATTCGGGGGTTGGGGTAACGGTGGCATACTTATTCAGAAACAGGACACAGAAACTGTCTAAGAGCCAGCTTGCTGTTGCAGCTTGATCGCTTCAGTCGTATCTGACTCTTTGGGAATGCTATGGACTGTAACCCACTAGGCTTCTCTGTCCTTCGAGTTGCCCAGGCAAGAATGCTGGAGAGGGTTGCCATTTCTTTCTCCAAGGGCTTCCCTGCTGGCTTAAGCTGTAAAGAATCTGCCTGCAATACAGGAGACTCAGGTTCAATCCCTGAGTCAACAAGATTTTCCTGGAGAAGGAAATGGCAACTCACACCAGTATTCTTGGCTGGGAAATCCCATGGACAGGACAGTCCATGGGGTTGCAAAGAGTTGGACACGACTGAGCAACTAACACTTCTCCGAGGGGGTCTTCCAGACCCAGGGATCCAACCATGTCTCCTGCACTGCAGGCAGATTCTTTATCACTGCTGCTGCTGCTGCTGCTGCTAAGTCGCTTCAGTCGTGTCTGACTCTGTGCGACCCCATAGACAGCAGCCCACCAGGCTCCCCCATCCCTGGGCTACCTGCAAAGCCAAGAGTCAGTTCTCCGAGTTGCTATTGTTTTCAGTAAAAGAGAAGGCCTCTGGTGACACTTTCCAGGGTCTGTCTCTACAGGTCAAGACATACTGGCTTATCACATACCCTCTCCTGGAAGCTGGAAAGGCACGGGGGCTCAAATCATCGCCACAGCCCCTGATCCCGGGTCCAAGGAGAAATCAAGGGCCAGCTCCTCCGAGATGGTGGGGACCCGAGGTGTGGCCCGAGGTCTCCCGGCGACAGCACTTTCCCTACGTGACATTTGTGGTGACCGCTCAGCACTGTCAGTTCGGTTCAGTTCAGTCGCTCAGTCGTGTCCAACTCTCTGCGACCCCATGGACTGCAGCATGCCAGGGCTCCCTGTCCATCACCAACTCCCAGAGTTCACCCAAACTCATGTCCATTGAGTCGGTGATGCCATCCAACCGTCTCATCCTCTGTTGTTTCCTTCTCCTCCTGCCTTCAATCTTTCCCAGCATCAGGGTCTTTTCAAATGAGTCAGCTCTTCACATCTGGCGGCCAAAGTATTGGAGTTTCAGCTTTAGCATCAGTCCTTCCAATGAATATTCCTTTAGGATGGAGTGGTTGGATCTCCTTGCAGTCCAAGGGACTCTCAAGAGTCTTCTCCAACCCCACAATTCAAAAGCGTCAATTTTCGGCGCTCTGCTTTCCAGCTTTTACATCCACACATGACTACTGGAAAAACCATAGCTTTGACTGGACAGCAGTGACCGAAAGCAACGTAGGTCCGTCTGACCATCTCTGAAAGACGCGCGAGCGCCACCTGGTGGTGCGGTGATCACACAGCGGGCCGCGCGTCGGCCTGCCCGCAGGCTGACCGACAGTCTCTAAAACCAGGGCATCAGTCACTGGAAAACATCCCCTAACTCTATTCCTCCCTTCCGAGGTTAATTCTGTGGATGTTCGTATCTCCGAGGTGTAGCCGTCACCCCTGAAACTCCAGATAATGAAAGGAAAAGGCTGTGGGCTTTGCACTGACCCGAGACCATAGGACTGTAAACAAAGCACAAAGCACAAAGTTTTGAGGCCTCCCGAGCTCAGTCCAAGCCAGACACTCAGAGCGTGATGTGCAGGACGTCTGCTGAGTTAAGTCCAGGGCGTCTGGCTCTCTGAGCAGGGCTCCCTGAGCCCACCTGGGAGGCTGGGAGAGCTGGAGGGGATGGGTCTGGAGAGAAATAATACCCTTTCTCCTCCTTCACCACCCTGATGGAGCCAGTTGGCTGGATTTGGTGCATGCATGCATTCATTCATTCATCATTAGTGAGCACACAGTCTTGAGTCTTCCAGAACTCACGCTATGCACCAGCAGGGAGTGAAGCAGGCCCTGGCTCTCGGGTGTTTGCAAGTGGGCAAGTGGGAGACAGGGGCTAAGTGAGAAAGGACCCAAGTCAGGGTGGGGTGGGCGAGAAGAAAAAGGAAGCAGGAAGCAGGTTCTGAATTGGGGGTCACAGGTGAGGCGGGGAGTCAGGGAGGGTCTCTCTGACAAGGTGAAGTTAGAACTTGCCTGCACAGGGAAGCCATGAGCTGTGGAAATCTAAGGGGGAGAGTGTCCCAGGCGGAGAGGACATGAGTGCTAGGGGCTTGCAGGGAAAAGGCAGCGTGGAGAAATCAAGGGTGTGCTAGGACGTTCAGAGCTAAATCTGGGCAGGCCTGGATGAGCTGGTAACTGACTGTGGCCGGCAGCTAGGAGAGGGAGAGAGGTCAACACAGGGGCCCAGGTGAGAGGCAGCATTGGGGGGATGGTTGGAGTTGAGAACCCAGGAGCTCCACAGTGTGGGCCTGGGCTTATACAGGCGCCTGTGGGTTCTTCCCTGTCCCCCACTCCAGAGCGGCCTGTCTTCACTGGCTCTATGGACCCAGATAGAGGCCGATTTCTCATGAGTGGAATACGCTATATGCACTAAAGGAGAGAGCTGAAGGTTACACAGTGAAAGCAGACAGGTAAACTCTGCTTTTCAGCCACCTTCTCCTCCAAGGCTCCCCCAGGTGTCTCCAACACACAGCGGGGACAAGTCCCCATGAAAGCCTCTTCCCCCTTCTTGCCTTCATTAAGCCACCTGGTAAACTCCTATTCATCCTTCAACACCCAGTCTATCTTTTTTAAAGACTTTTCTTGCAGCACTCTCACCCATAAAATCCCTCCTTTCTCCCTGCCCCCTTGAGCTCTGAACACACCTCTAAAATTAAATGTACCCATCTATCTTGTTACTAACTAACAAACTGTGGGAAATTCTGAAAGACATGGGAATATGAGGCCACCTTACCTGCCTCCTGAGAAATCTGTATGCAGGTCAAGAAGCAGCAGTTAGAACCAGACATGGAACAACAGACTGGTTCCAAATTGGGAAAGGAGTACGTCAAGGCTATATATTGTCACCCTGCTTATTTAAATTATATGCAGAGTACATCATGAGAAATGCTGGACTAGATGAAGCACAAGCTGGAATCAAGATTGCCAGGAGAAATATCAATAACCTCAGATATGCAGATGACACCACCCTAGTGGCAGAAAGCAAAGAAGAACTAAAGAGCTTCTTAATGAAAATGAAAGAGGAAAAAAAAAAAGAAAGTGAAAGAGGAGAGTGAAAAATTTGGTTTAAAACTCAGCATTCAGAAAACTAAGATTATGGCAGCCAGTCCCATCACGTCACGGCAAATAGATGGGGAAACAATGGAAACAGTGGCAGACTATTTTCGGGGCTCCAAAATTACTGCAGATGGTGACTGCAGTCATGAAATTAAAAGATGCTTGCTCCTTGGAAGAAAAGCTATGACAAAACTAGACAGCATATTAAAAAGCAGAGACATTACTTTGCCAACAAAGGTCCGTCTAGTCAAGGCTATGGTTTTTCCAGTAGTCATGTATGGATGTGAGAGTTGAACCATAAAGAAAGCTGAGCTCTGAAGAATTGATGCTTTTGAACTGTGGTGTTGGAGAAGACTCTTGAGAGTCCCTTGGACTGCAAGGAGATCCAACCAGTCCATCCTAAAGGAAATCAGTCCTGAATATTCATTGGAAGGACTGATGCTGAGGCTGAAGCTCCAATACTTTGGCCACCAGATGTGAAGAGCTGACTCATTTGAAAAGACCCTGGTGCTGGGAAAGATTGAGGGCAGGAGAAGGGGACAACAGAAGATGAGATGGTTGGATGGCATCACTGACTCAATGGAGATGAGTTTGGGTAAACTCCAGGAGTTGGTGATGTACAGGGAGGCCTGGCATGCTGCAGTCCATGGGGTCATAGAGTCAGACATGACTGAGCAACTGAACTGAACTGACTACATATAAAATAGATGAACAATGAGGACTTGCTGCATAGCTCAGGAAACTATACTCAATATCTTGTAATAACCTATAATGGAAAAAATATGAAAAAGAACTGAATCATTTTCCTGAATACTTGAAACTAACAACATTGTAAATTGACAACGCTTCAGTTAAAACGAATTAGAAAATTAATTAAAATTTTAAAGGAATATTTCCTTTTCCATTCTCTGTATGATTAGAGTTATCTACCCTTTAATGTTTAAGAAAGCACACGGTGAAAACACTTCATTTTTTCCATCTAGTATTTCTTTTTTATGAAGCCTTTTAACTACTAATTTAGTTTCTTTAACAGTTATAGGACTATTCAGGATTTTCTATTTCTAGTTAAGCCATTTTTTTTTGAAAGTTACATTTTTTTTTTAGTAAAAAAAAAGTACTTTGTTTCATTTAGATTTCCTAGTTTACTGGTATAAATTTATGTATTATAAAATAAGTTTATATTTTTTATATTTTCATATCTCCACACACCTTTATGTATACATTTTGATTCCTAATACTACATTTATGAAGGAGGAAATGGCAACCCATTCCAGTATTCTTGCCTGAAGAATCCCATGGACCAAGTAGCCTGCCAGGCTACATAGAGATGGATGTGACTTACGGAGCACGCACACACACACACTGTTCATTTAAATTATCTTTCTTCTCAACTATGCTAATCTCATTAGTGGTTGGCCCATTTCAATAATCTTCCAAGAATCTGCTTACTCCTTTTTGTTACATTACTGTTTTCCTGTTCATTGCCTTCTCCATTCGTCTTTATTGTCTCTTTGCCTCTGTTTCTTTGCATCATTTCTGTTACTTTCTCCCCTTAAAGTGCGGGTTTCTCTCATTCGGTTTCTGTCTCCTTTTTCTTTTCTAATACATTCAGAACTAATTTTCTAAGAACCCCTTTAGTTTCATCCCACAAGGTTTGATTTGTCGTCTTTAAATTATGGTTCAATTCAAAGAGTTATCTAACCATGATCTTGGATCATTAATTGACAAATTATTTAGACATGACTTTATTTCCAAAAGCACAGCATCTTATTAGTCTTGCTTGTTATTGACTTCTAATTTAATTTCATGACAGCTGGAGAATGTGAACTGAATGACAGTTCTTTGGAATTTATCAGCCTTGTTTGCTGAGTTTGTGCATGGCCAATTTAACAAATACTCTGTACGTGCTTAAGAAGAACACCATCCCAGCCCTTGGATGAAGTGTTTGACACACGATCAAGATGTTAATTAAGCTTTTGATTGTGTTCTTTGTATAGATACATGTACTCTTACTGGTTTCTGGTCTGTTTAATCTGTTACTGATAGAGCCTTGATTAGATTGGTGGCCATGTCCCCTTCTTCTTGTCCTACATTGCAATATGTTACTGTGTGCTCAGACGCCCAGCTGTGTCCAGTTCTTTGTGACCCCATGGACTGTAGCCCGCCAGGCTCCTCTGTCCATGGGATTCTCCAGGCAAGAATACTGGGGTGGGTTGCCATGCCCTCCTCCAGGGGGTCTTCCCAACCCAGGGATTGAACTTGCATCTCTTATGTCTCCTGCTTTGGCAGACAGATTCTTTACCAGTAGCATCACCAGGGAAGCCCAAAACATGTGATTAGATGTATGCAAAGTTAGCATTTTCCACAGTTTATTGTGATCCACACAGTCAAAGGCTTTGGCCTAGTCAATAAAGCAGAAATAGATGTTTTTCTGGAACTCTCTTGCTTTTTCCATGATCCAGCGGATGTTGGCAATTTGATCTCTGGTTCCTCTGCCTTTTCTAAAACCAGCTTGAACATCAGGAAGTTCACGGTTCACATATTGCTGAAGCCTGGCTTGGAGAATTTTGAGCATTACTTTACTAGCGTGTGAGATGAGTGCAATTGTGTGGTAGTTTGAGCATTCTTTGGCATTGCCTTTCTTTGGGATTGGAATGAAAACTGACCTTTTCCAGTCCTGTGGCCACTGCTGAGTTTTCCAAATTTGCTGGCATATTGAGTGCAGCACTTTCACAGAATCATCTTTCAGAATTTGGAATAGCTCAACTGGAATTCCATCACCTCCACTAGCTTTGTTTGTAGTGATGCTTTCTAAGGCCCACTTGACTTCACATTCCAGGATGTCTGGCTCTAGGTCAGTGATCACACCATTGTGATTATCTGGGTCATGAAGATCTTTTTTGTACAGTTCTTCTGTGTATTCTTGCCATCTCTTCTTAATATCTTCTGCTTCTGTTAGGTCCATACCATTTCTGTCCTTTATCGAGCTCATCTTTGGGTGAAATGGCATCACTGACTCGATGGACGTGAGTCTCAGTGAACTCCGGGAGTTGGTGATGGACAGGGAGGCTTGGCGTGCTGCCATTCATGGGGTCGCAAAGAGTTGGACACGACTGAGCGACTGATCTGATCTGATCTGAAAGTTAGCATGTTTATATCTTCTGAGTAGAAACATTTATCATTTTGAAGTGATCCTTTCATCTCTTGCAATAATTTTGGCTTTACTTCACTTTATCACTTATTAATATAACTACCCAAGTGTTCTTTTGGATCCTATTTGCCTAATACACCTATTATTATTTTTTTTCTTCAAACTTTCTGTGCTCTTCTGTTCAAGGAATGCCTCTTTTAAATAGAATTCTACTGAATTCTTTAAAAACTCAGTAGAACCATCTTTGTCTTTTTACTAGGGAATTAGTTGAGTGCTCGAGGTCAGAGGTTAAGAGGGGTTTATAAACTTTTCTGTTCACATACTCCTTAAAAAGTTGGGCAAAGTATTAGACCTCTCATATAGCTTTAATTTGACATCTAGCTTGTTTATCATAAGCTAAGTAACTGCAAAAGATTTTTTTGACATATTCTAACTATTGACAATAACTATTAAGTGATTAAATGATTCATTTAAATATATTTCATGAAACATAAATATATAAGAATTTATAAAAAATATTCTTCTATAAGAATTCTCATAGAATAAGTATTATTTTTATAAATACATAAACAATGGTAGAGTGAGTATCAATATAGTAACTCAATCCTTTGAACTTCTTTAGAGTCACTTGTTTTAAAAGTTACACATTGATTAATCATCAAAAAATATTTTAAATGATCCATACACTGAGACATGAGCTAAATCTTGTTTTAGTTTTGCTAAAAGCAAACCCTTGGAAACCAGATCCTTACAAAAGGATGTGTTACTCTCATTGAGTCTGAGCTCATACTGCTCATCATAAGACAGTCCAATGAACAAGAGACAACCTTTCTGCCATAGGGGTGGTGTCATCTGCATATATGAGGTTATTGATATTTCTCCCGGCAATCTTGATTCCAGCTTGTGCTTCCTCCAGCCCAGCATTTCTCATGATGTGCTATGCATGTAAGTTAAATAAGCAGGGTGACAATATACAGCCTTGATGTACTCCTTTTCCTATTTGGAACCAGTCTGTTGTTCAATGTCCAGTTCTAACTGTTGCTTCCTGACCTGCATACAGGTTTCTCAAGAGGCAGGTCAGGTGCTCTGTTATTCCCATCTCTTGAAGAATTTTCCACAGTTTATTGTGATCCACACAGTCAAAGGCTTTGGCCTAGTCAATAAAGCAGAAATAGATGTTTTTCTGGAACTCTCTTGCTTTTTCCATGATCCAGCAGATGTTGGCAATTTGATCTCTGGTTCCTCTGCCTTTTCTAAAACCAGCTTGAACATCAGGAAGTTCACGGTTCACATATTGCTGAAGCCTGGCTTGGAGAATTTTGAGCATTACTTTACTAGCGTGTGAGATGAGTGCAATTGTGTGGTAGTTTGAGCATTCTTTGGCATTGCCTTTCTTTGGGATTGGAATGAAAACTGACCTTTTCCAGTCCTGTGGCCACTGCTGAGTTTTCCAAATTTGCTGGCATATTGAGTGCAGCACTTTCACAGAATCATCTTTCAGGATTTGAAATAGCTCAACTGGAATCCCATCACCTCCAGTAGCTTTATTCATAGTGATGCTTCCTGAGGCCCACTTGACTTCACATTCCAGGATGTCTGGCTCTAGGTGAGTGAACACACTCACCGTGATTATCTGGGTCGTGAAGATCTTTTTTGTATAGTTCTTCTGTGTAGTCTTGCCACCTCTTCTTAATATCTTCTGCTTCTGTTAGGTCCATACCATTTCTGTCCTTTGTAGCAAAAGCAGTAAAATACAAAGGTTAAAGTAAAAGAAATCAATCCAACATGGAGTCAGATTTGTTCTTCTCTCTTACATTACTAGTCGTTATGAAAGTGCAAGTGTTCACCACTCAGTCGTGTCTGATTCTTTGTGACCCCATGAACCCCATCAGGCTCCTTTGTCCATGGAATGCTCCAGGCAAGAATACTGGAGCAGATTGCCATGCCCTTCTCCAGTGGATCGTCCCAACTCAGGGATCAAAGCTATAGTCAACTACATTCTCTAAGAATTTTACAAGGGTGCTGGAATGGATGAGGTTATCAGAACTATTACCAACAGTATCTAGTGCTTTTAACTAGTATCAAGTTAATTATATGATAATAAAATAATCAAAATTAATTATACCAGTTCCTCTTGTAGTTAGAAGCATCTCTTTTAGCCTATTTTCCAAAAATTTTTAGAAAAATAGAAATATTATTCATTTTAATACACCTTTTCAAAAGAAAAGTTGAATAGGGTATTCAATAATTAAGAGTACTGGAGTGGGGTGCCATTGCCTTCTCCGAAAAAGTTGGCAAAATTTAATGCAAATGCTTCCTTCCTCTGTAAGTCTGCATAATGTTGAAGAAACTAAAACACTGTCTTACCTCTGATGGATGCTGTGTGTGTATGTGTGTGTGTGCTGAGTTGCTGCAGTCATGTCCAGTTCTTTGCGACCCCATGGACAGTAGCCCGCCAGGCTCCTCTGTCCATGGAATTCTCCAGGCAAAAGTACTGGAGTGGGTTGCCATGGCCTCCTCCAGGGGATCTTCCCGACCCAGGGATCAAACCCACACCTCTTACATCTCCTGCATTGGCAGATGGGTTCTTTACCATGGGCGCCACCTGGGAAGCCCCTCTTATAGATGCTGCTGCTGAAAGTGAAGTCACTCAGTCGTGTCCGACTCTGTGAGATCCCATAGACAGCAGCCCACCAGGCTCCACCGTCCCTGGGATTCTCCAGGCAAGAACACTGGAGTGGGTTGCCATTCCTTTCCATTATCTTCTCTGATAGATGCTACCTTCTCTCAAAGATGTCACAATGCTGTGCTAGACGTGGACATCCTTTCCTTCTCATCCTTAAAACCAGGCAGATGGTCCACAGAGACACCAGCAGAAGACAAGGCTCCCCAAGATCAATGGGATGAATTCGGAAAGAGTGGAATTCCCAGTGCCTGGCCGGCGTCAGGAAACATCCATCCCAAGGGTGGAGAACACGCAGAGAGGCTGCTCGGGGCCCACTGGGCCCTGGAGCGTGACTTCTCTCAAGGCCGGATATTTCTAACACTGAGAAACAGACAAGGTGTGGACTCCTGTGTGTATGTGCATTTGCTCATTGAGTGACAGGAGACATTACCATCCAAGAGTCTTTGTTTCGTTCTCAAGGGGACAATGCATGCTGTGGCCATAGAAGATGAAAGGGGAAAGATAACTAAAAGGAACTTGATGCTCTGTGTGCTAAGCTGCTCTGCAAGAGTTTGCATGCAGAGCATCACCGCTGAGCTGGAGCACCAATATCCGGCACTCCCTGCACAGGGCAGGGCTTGCAGACCCAGAGTGGTGCCCAGTTACAAGTGTATGCATCAGCTTTGGTATTTTTTACCACCCCTTCAGGGCCTCAGGAGGTCCCTGCCCTCTGGAGCATTGATTGATGCTGGTGAACTGTGGCCATTCTTGGTCAAGTGCAAGGGGATCCATCTCAAAAATAGGAGGAGCGGGAAAGAGACTGCAGGTGCATGCCAGGCAGATTCGTTCGGGAAAGGCTACCTGGACTATGAGACTCTGCTGTATGCTGCTCCCCCACTCTTGGCACCCAGTGGACAGAGGAGCCTCACTGGGGGCCCCCTAGCCAACTCCACTTCCCCCCATGAGTCCCTCTGCCTGCCTCTTGGCACTTCCCTTTCCTTCCTACTTCATCTGTACCGACGCCTGCCTTTTTATCCTGTATCCAGCATTTTAAGTATTTCAGAGGGGGATGGTTTTCTGGTTGTTTACACAGCTAGACACAGAAGTGCTTGGATAGCTTTACAAAAGGTTTTGAATCTCTTCTGGGTAAGGAAGGCTAAAGAAGCTGGGAGTGCACCAGCTGGAATCCTGAAGTCTCAAACTTGCCCAAGCATCATCTTGTTCCCAGCACCCCTCATGGGTCAAGGGTGACTGTGGTCCCACCACCGGCTTGGGCTGGAGACCACTGGCTCCTGTGAGCCCCCCAGTGAGGAAGCCGAGGGTTTAGCTAGCACCTGCCCCCAGGGAGGTCCCGGGCCCTGGTGAGCACAAGCTTCCCTGCCCTCCAGATGTGTCTCCCATCTTTCTCTGCTATTCCCCTGGTTTATTCTGCCTCTTTCTCAAGCTCTCCTTATTTCCAGTCTCATCATCTCAGCTACATCTCAGACAGACCTAGACCCTTACAGCATCTCTAGCAGTTGGGGGGGTCACAGAAGATTTGCCCCAGAGGTGAGGGGATGGTCCCAGTCCCCCATCCCCACTTTAGAACAAGTTCACTGCTGCCAGTGAGGGGGTCCTGAAAGCTGGAGCTGACTTTTCAAGAGTCATCTGCCCACTCCTGTCACACCTTCTGGGTTCACCTCTGTGACTCCTTTGGGGCCAAGTTCATGGTCAAGAATGCGACCTCATAGGCCATTTCTCATGAGGAACAATGTGATCTGACCACGTTACCATTTTCAGGAGTGCCTGGGAAAAGAAAACACCCAGGGATTGCCTGGAACTCTTCTTGAAGCTCCTCCTGTGGCTCTAAGAATTTCTGAGAATCAAGTTTTAACCAACGAGCCCTGACAAAGCAGGGATGCATTTGGGGCCGGGAAACTGGATCAAAATACATCTCCTTTGGGAAAAAAAAAAAAAAGAGTGCAGAGTATTCCCAGCTCAATTTCCAGCTAATGTAAACAGTGGAAACAGATTACTCACTTGAGGAGCGAGAACAAGGAATTTGATGTTTTAAAGTGTGCGAGCCAGCATCTCTATAGAGAGACTTAATGTCTGGGGGAAGGCAGAATGGAAAGAGGGTCTCTTTGAGGACTGGAGGGTCCAGGTGAGCCCCAGCTTCTGTCACTATCCAGATGGCTCACCGGGGTCAAGCGATCACTGCCTCTGTTTCCCCGTCTGGCACAGAAGGAGTGGGGGCCCCTCTGAGGCTCCTTGCACCCCTAATGAGTCAGAATTCTGTGCCACAGATAATTCCTTTGGCCTAAACGCTTTGGCCACCTGATGTGAAGAGCTGACTCATTTGAAAAGACCCTGATGCTGGGAAAGATTGAGGGCAGGAAGAGAAGGGGATGACAGAGGATGAGATGGTTGGATGGCATCACCAACTCAATGGACATGGGTTTGGGTGGACTCCTGGAGTTGGTGATGGAGAGGGAGGCCTGGAGTGCTGTGGTCCATGGGGTCTCAAAGAGCCAGACACGACTGAGGAACTGAACAATAACAACAGCAAAAGCAGCCCTTCCCCTCTATGAGTCCTGCCGCTGGGGTCTGCATTGCCTTGGGAATGAGCACAGTATTGGAGTACATTTTCTCTTTCCACTCATTCTATAGACAAGGCAAAAAAGAAAACCTATCACCACTCCTCTCCCCATATCTGCAACGCTTTTCAAACCATCAGAAAGTTGCACACAAACATCACTTCCCCCTGCTTGCTGCAACATTTTAGCAACTGAGAAGCTCTTCTCAAATGTTCTGCACTTGGAGAAGGCAATGGCACCCCACTCCAGTACTCTTGCCTGGAAAATCCCATGGACGGAGGAGCTTGGTGGGCTGCAGTCCATGGGGTTGCGAAGAGTCAGACACCACTGAGCGACTTCACTTTCACTTTCCACTTTCATGCATTGGAGAAGGAAATGGCAGCCCACTCCAGTGTTCTTGCCTGGAGAATCCCAGGAGCAGGGAAGCCTGGTGGGCTGCCGTCTATGGAGTCTCACAGAGTCGGACATGACTGAAGCAACTTAGCAGCAGCAGCAGCAGATATGGTAGGACCCACATTAAATGGCTGTGCAGCGGCAGAAACTTGATAGAGACCCTCGCACACGTGCAAAGACATTTCCAAGGGATCTTGGCTTTCTCATCCAGACTAAATTGCAATGTCATGCATGTCTTTAGGGTCCAAATGCTTCCATCCCTCCCTTGAATTCACTGTGTGTTCCCACCGTATGCTTGTGATGCCCTGATCTCACTTTTGTTTTCCTCTTAATCTCTAAAATGAACATCTCCACCAGGCCGTGGCTGGTGTGAAATCAGTTCAATGGGCCCTGACTGCACATGGCCCCATGGCCCCCCTCTGCCCCCACCACGCTCAAAGCAATTCTGTTCCATGTGTGATCAAGTGATCAGTAAAGATTTACAGAAGCAGGAAACTTGTTTTAGGATAAAAATACCCGAGTTAGAAAAATGAGTCTCAGAGCTCAAGTCCAACCCGGCCATGGTGTGATCCACTTGGACGGCCAGCAGACCTGAGTTCAAAGCCTCCACTCCAAACTGAAACACATGCATCCCCACATGTAAAACAGAGCCAGTGAGAACTTGCTGTATAACTCAGGGAACCCAAACCTGGTGCTTGGTGGCAACCTAGAGGGGTGGGGTGGGGTGGGGTGGGAGGTGGGAGGGAGGCTCAGGAGGGAGGGGACATATGTACACCTGTGGCTGACTCATACTGATGGATGGCAGAAATTAACACAATACTGCAAAGCGATTATCCTCCAATTAAAAATGTTATATTTTTTTTTTTTTTTTTAATTTTCCACCTACCGCTTCACCAGCTCATGAGACAACCATGGGAAAGACACTGTCAGAGAAACAGATCCCCAGAAGAATGAGCGTCACAGGACTTCATGTTGTAGGGTTTTCCAAATCAGGGGGTGGTCCAGACGGGTCATTCTTGAGAAATCACCGTTTTATTTAACTGCCTTTTCACGATGACCTCACTTAACTATCTTTTCACCAAAAATGATCTGGAAAAACTGGAGAAGCAGGAAATTAGGGGAGCCCCTCTGGTTCACTGTGGTCCCCTGATAAACCCTCACCTGTGGACAGGGTCCCTTTAGAAGAAGGAGAAAAGAAGGAGCAAGGGACGAGGCCCTGACATCCCCACGGAGCTTGGGTGGCTCTTCTGCTGTGGACAGAGAGGAGGGGCTCTTCCGGGGGATGGTGGCAGAGCACCCCCATCTCAGAACCACCCCGCACTGGAAGTGCCCCTCTGGGCCCCCTGGCTGCACCCCACCCCAGGCCCACCTCTAAGGCTCCCGGGGCCAGGGCAGGAGCACAGGTGCAGCACCAGGGCGCACATGTCTTCTCTGTGGCCCCAGCCCCCAGCTCATCCAGGGGGCCCTTGGGGCTGTGTGGGTTCACCCCAGTGGATACGCCCAAGCCTACCCACAGCCCCTCAGGCCCAGGGCACCCACACAGCCAATTCTGTGACTCGGGCCAGCTTGGGCCTTGAAAGAGGATGGGGAGGGTGTTCCCAGGTCCCAGATACCCGGGACCAGCAAGGCCAGCACAGATCCCAGGGCTGTTTCTGTACTTAGTCACTCAGTCGTGTCACTCCAGAGAAAGATCTGGAAACATCACGCTTCATCTTCCTATTGGTGTCGGGGTTTGCTCGATGCCTTATTATTCTCTGAACATTTCCAAATACCCTTTGATGCCTGATATTTGAAGAGTCACTCTTCTCTTCAAAGAGAAAAGTGTTAATGGCTCAGTTGTGTCTGACTCTTTGTGACCCCATGGACTGTAGCCCACCAGGCCCCTCTGTCCATGGGGATTCTCCAGGCAAGAATACTGGAATGGGTTGCCTGCCTTCCTCCATGATATCTTCTCAACCCAGAGATAGAACTCAGGTCTCCTGCATCACAGGCAGATACTTTACTGTCTGAGCCACCAGGAAAGACCAAGAATACTGGAGTGGGTAGCCTGCAGAGGCCTGGTATTCATGGAGCCTTGCAAAAGATCAGAAGTTCTATTCAGGTTCCCTGGTAAAGGAATGAGGGTGGAGGTACAAAAATATGTTTACTAAATGCATGGACTTATGCCTAGTTGAGGAACTAAGACTCACACTCATTTTTTCAAAGGAAAAAGAACAGACAGAATATGAAAAGACCCTAGCCAGTGGTACAGACCATAAATGAATCAGAATTCCTGAGAATAAAGCTAGTCAGGCTGCTCAGAAAGGCCTCCTTCTGGTATTGGATGGGACTTTAACAGGCAGAGGAGGAGCAAGAATGTTCCAGAAGGGAGGACTGGCACGAAGGTGTAGAGGTTGCCCCCCAACCCCAACCCAGTTGCTATCTTTGTGGAGAGCTTACCACAGGTCGGGTAAAATCCACAACATACCTTGTAAAATACCAGATAATGAAGCTGTAAAAGAAGGAGGCTCAGAGAGATGCAGTAACTTTCCCCAAGCCACAGAGCGAGTGAGATGCAGACCAAGGTAGCTGACTCCCAACAACGACCCTGGGCTGCCTCCTTCCATGCAGCCCCACCTTGTAGGGGGCAGGTAGCTCAGAGAGGACCGGAGGGAGCTGGCCCAGGCCCTCTGGGTCAGCCTCCAGTGGGGCCAGCCTTCCCTGAGGGCCAGGCAGGACGGAAGCCGCAGTGTGGTACACTGCCTTTCCAGAATGCAGACCCAGCGGACAGGCTACTTTCAGAGCTGGAACGAGCGTTTCTTGGGTATTTCACAAATGGGAACATCCTTTTGTGTGTCAAGTCCAAAAAGAGATAAATAGACATGTCTCTCCTTCATGCAGTGCCACAGATCTTGGTAATATTTTTGTGCTTTCCCTAGAGGTTTGAGGATCTTCAATCCTTATAAAGGTCCAAGGCTGAACTAATCTCCAGTGGCAGAGAGAGAGGAAGCCAAGCAAGCTACTGGGTTTTCTCCCTAACCCCAGGAGGGTCTTCCTTCCACTTGTTCTGTTAGAGTAATACCACCACTCCGGGAGCTGGTAATGGACAGGGAGGCCTGGCGTGCTGCAGTCCATCAGGTCGCAAAGAGTCGGACATGACTGAGCGACTGGACTGAACTGAAGCACTTTTGTGAAATACGAACTTCTTATCAAATCACTGAATCAGTGAGGTGCAGGCTAGATTGTTAATAAAGTCTTAAAATTATATTTAAAGAACTGCCAGCAAAAATGCAGATTCAAACAAATAATGGAAAAATGCAGCAATAGTTCAGAGTCCATTAAACATTTAACTAAAAAAAGTGAAGTGACTTTTTTCCAAATATGTAACCAAGGTTTTATGTGTTCAGTCGCTCAGTCGTGTCTGACTCTTTGCGACCCCATGGATGGTAGCCCAACATGCCCCTCTGCCCATGGGATTCTCCAAGCAAGAACACTGGTGTGGGTTGCTGTGCCCTCCTCCAGGGGGTCTTCCTGACCCTGGCATCAAACTCTCATCTCTTACATCTCCTGCATTGGCAGGTGGATTCTTCACCACTGGCCTCAGTAAAGCAGGTGAAAAGTAAGGCCATCCTAAGTCTCCTCCCCCTCTTCATTGAAAAGCAGAGCTGGTTTTGCCAAACATTGACATAGATCAGCCACGGGTGTCCATGTGTCCACATCCCAAACCCCCTCCCACCTCCCTCCCCATCCCATCCCTCTGGGTCGTCCCAGTGCACCGGCTTTGAGGGCCCTGTTTCATGCATCGAACTTGGACTGGTCATCTATTTCCCAATATTGCAAAGTTATTAGCCTCCAATTAAAATAAATTAATTAATTTTTAAAAAAAGCAGAGCCGGGAATGGAGGTGAGTGCAGAAAGAGGGTACTGTGTCCAACACACACCTGTCAAACCACGCAGAATCTCCACGGACTAAAGCCATCCAGCAAAGAGCTGAGAAAGCAAATATGGCTAATGAGAGGCAGGCAGGTGGGTTTCCTGGAGCCTGGAAAGGATGGAGGCCGTCTGTGCATCGCAGCCGGGACCCAGGCTGGGGCAGGAGGACCCCCAGTTGCATGTCCTGAGCCCTCGTACACTCCCTGCCTGAGTCCTCTGAGCCCGCGTGCAGATCAGCATAAACTCACCTCCATTCTAGACCCAGGGGGTCTATTCCTTGATGGTCAGTCTCAACGCGTTCTTTCCCTCTTCCATCCATCCACTGATGAATTGAGCACCTGCTCTTTGCAAGGCACAGGATCAATACTGTTTGAGACAGAAATCCTACTGGTGAGTCGGGCAGGGGAAGGCTGAGACCGATATGCAAATAGGTATGGTTCAAACAGGAAAGGCTGAACGCTTGGGGCCCCAGCTCAGTCTTCTGCACTCTGGGCCTTGACTGGCACGAATCACTAGAGGTGCTCTTCCTCTTGGCTTTGTCTCCACTCCCTGCTTAGTTCTGAAAAGTTCCAGCTGACACCATTTTACTCAAACATTTTGCTTTGGGGTTGTTTTGTTTTTGTTTTTTTCATAATTTTTTTTATTTATTTACTTTTGGCTCTTCGTTGCTGTGCACGGACTTTTCTCTAGTTGCGGAGAGCTGGGGCTACTCTCTACCTGCAGTGAGCAGGCTTCTCAAGGCAGCAGCTTCTCTCATTGAGGAACCCGGGCTCTAGGGCACAGGCCTTCTGCAGTGGCATCACGTAGTCTCAATAGTTGTAGCTCCCGGGCTTAGTTGCTCAGCAGTGCAAGCTGATCTTCCTGGATCAGGGACTGAGCCTGTGTCTCCCGCACTGACACGCAGATTCTTTGCCCCTGAGCTCCCAGGAAAGCACAACACTTTGCTTTTTAAAGTTGGTTTTCCACTATATGTTGTGGTCCGGGCGCAGGTTGGAAAAGAATTTCCAGACATGAGACAAAACGGGAGGGCAATAAAGTTTCTTAGAATGGGAGATGCTGTTAGAACAGCTCAAGGGAAAACTGACATTGAACAGGGGTCCTTAGTCCACTTTTATACCCAGGATACAAGGAGTGGGATAGGGGTCTTGTGGGTTGTTTGCTGATTGGATGAGGCATGTACACTGGGTGTGGGAAGAGTAGGGCAAACACCTTCTCCCTGTGGGGTAGGAGGGGAGACAGGTTATACTGCTCAGGAGGCCCTGAAATCCATGAATAGTTACTACATGGGTGGGGGGTGGAGGACGATCAGGGTCTGGTTTTTCTGTTCCTGCATTCCAAGACCCTCCTTGGTTTTATCTGCTCTTTAGACCTTGGGTCACCACACTACACATTTTCTGATTAATTCAGATCACGTTGTAAGTTATTCCTTTCACATGTTTTGTTATATACTCGTGTGATCAGTATTTTCACAGCGAAGGAGTCCTTAGGAAGTGCTGTGAGTTGTACCGTGAGATACGGGGCCTCTGTGAACCGAGAGGTACCCCCAAAACCCACGGCCACCAAGGCTGCGTGAGTGAAGCAGGGCTGCGTCACCCACGAAGGGCTCGGCAGGGGCATGTAGAAGATGCTCACGGCGTCTCATTGATGCCACATGGCCGCCTTCTATTCAGTGATGCAGAATAAATGCAGGGGACACAAATGTGGCTAAATCAGAATCCAGGCTACTTCATCTGGAAACAGCCCCTTCCGAAACATCAGCAAGGGGCAGCCCCACCAACAGCGACCTCTGATTCAGGACTGCGTCTCTGCGGATGGTACAGACAGACAGCCCCTAGCAAAGGGCTGCAGTCATCCCACAGCCTCACACCTTGGAAACCCTCATTTCCCATTGTTCTCGTCATGCAATCATCACAGAGGGCTTTTGCAACCTACGAAAAAATTCCTCTCTAGGTCTCTTTCAATTTCTCATCCTATATTCCTTAACAACTTCTACTGAGTTGTACAGTTGTGGTGAATTCTGTGGAACAAGATGGAACAATTAGTGGAAGCTGAGCGGGGAGGTGGCTGCCAGAGGGTAAGAGCCATCCCATCTTCCTCCTGGAAATCTAAGCGCTAGGAGGCCTTGGCTCAACACTTCTCAGGTCTCTTCTACCGCAGCTCATGGATGTTTTAATTGCAAAAATTAAATAGAAGTCAAGAGGAGGGAATAGAGACACACGGTTGTTTTAATATTCCCAGTTCTTTAAAAAAAATTTTTTTTGTAACTCCCATGTAATAAATCCAATAGAATGTGGCTGGTTTTCATCATCTTGTCAGGCTGAGAAAGGTCCCTGACATCTACAGTCCAGGACTCAGCACAATGAAACTGAGACCCTCTAGTCTAAAATCGGGTTTGCTGGGCTCAGCAGTAAAGAATCCGCCTGCAAAGCAGGAGATTCAGAAGAACCAGGTTCGATCCCTGAGTCAGGACAATCCCCTGGAGGAGGCAACCCACTCCAGTATTCTTACCTGGAGAATCCCACTGACAGAGGAGCCTGACAGGCTACCGTCTGTAGGGTCGCAGAGAGTCGGACACGACTGAAGCGACTGAGCACACTCACACATATTCTAAGAGCAGTCATGGTAAATGTGCACCGACTGACAATCTGGTTAGGAGAAAATGCTAAAGGAGTGAAGTTAGGGTACCCAGAAAGGAAAATAAGCCTCTTCTGGTTTTCACCTCCTAATTTAAAGATTGGCCAGATGACATTCATCCCTTTGAGGCCATGGACCAGTATTCCAGGTGAGTCCGCACCTTGTGTGTGCTTGAGCACTTCCTAGAGGAAAGGCTGGCCGGCTTGCCACCCACCCTCTGGCTCCCCTGAGGACCACCCTAAGAGCTCCGCAAGCAGCTGACGGAGGTCTGAGCAAGGAATCGGCTACTTGCCAGACTGCAACCCCAAACTCTGCACACAGAGCATCCTGGCCTCGGCTGTGCAAGCCTCCAGCTTCTCAGCAGATCTCTTCCCCTGTGAGCCCTTCCAATCCTTGTTCCCTGAATCCTGGCTCTTCTGGGGAGCATTTTAATTCTACAAACAGAATGGCAGAGGTCACACTCAAAGCTGCCTCCCCTGCAAGCTCCTGACATATCCCCCCTAGGACCGTCTCAAGATCCCCCCCAGGACCGTCTCAAGATCCCCCCCAGGACCGTCTCAATATTCCCCCAGGACTGTCTCAAGATCCCCCCAGGACTGTCTCAAGATCCCCCCCAGGATTGTCTCAAGAGCACCTGTGGGGGCCACTGCCCTGTCCTGGCTGCTCCAGGCCAGGAGGGCCTCCAAGCAGAGTCAGAGCAGCCTCCGCTATCACCCACGACCCCTGACCCCTGGCCTGACCCACGACCCCTGAACCCTGGCCTGGCGCAGACCTCCTGTCCCAGTCTGAGGTCCAGGAAACACAATTACTGTGATCAGTGTTGTCGCTTCCTCACCGGCTACATCATCAACCAAGCCACAGACCCCATCCTGTTTTCTCCAGAGGTAAACTCTTTTTAGAGTGTATCCATAGAAAAGTTAAGATCTGATCAGGAGAACAGATCAGGGGTATGTGTGCTCGGTCACTCAGTCGTGTCCAGCTCTTTGCGATCCCATGCACCATAGCCTGCCAGACTCCTCTGTCCACATACAGGTGTGGGTAGCAGTTCCCTGCTCCAGGGGATCTTCCCCATCCAGGGGTCAAACAATGCCTCCTGTGTCTCCTGCATTGCAGGGGGCGTCTTTACCTCTGAGCCACCAGGAGGCCCAATAGACCAAGTGATGATTGCAAAGATGACTCCCTGCATACCCCAGGAAGAGGGGGTGTGCCACATCAGAAGTGGGTGGGTACAGGCACCACTAGAATTGACCAGGGAGAGGGAAACTGTAGCAAAAGCTTTTATTGTGATTTCCATGGGAGTGTGGACCTTAATAAAGAAAAAAAAAAAGAAAGAAAGAATCATGTGTTTTATCGGCAAAATGATTTTATTTGGGAAGAGCAGAAAATTGCAATTCGGGATGAGCAAACTGTGGTGAAGCACACGCAAGTCCAGAGAACAGAGGAGGGGGGTTGAAAGGAGGAGACTGGGGAGGGTGTGGGGTCAGTCACTGGCAGTGGGCGGCTTGCGTCGCGGGGTCAAAGGGAAACCTTGCTTCCTGCTGAGTCTGTAAGTCTCAGGGCTTCCTGACTCCATTCTGAAGGACGTTTCCTTTATCCCTGTTTATAGAAGGAGGGGCAGGGCAGGCCCCAGATGGGCCAGTCTGGATAATCTCAGTGGACTCTGGGCATCGAAGCCATCCCTGATTTTCTGGTACAGGGCCCTCAGGAGTGATGAGGGCTGGTGAGCAAGGACCTAAGAGCGTGAAAGTCTCATAGAGGAGGTGGTCAGGGGCAGGGGCTCTGAACCCGTCAGTATGCATTTTAAATCACTCTCACTGGCAAGCAGTTCACTACTGATGGACAGGGCTTTGCAAAACCTGGGAGGGACAGTCCCTCCAGAATCACCAAGACCCCAAAGGTCGAAGAATCAGGGCATAGAAAATAAAAGACACGGTTCACACATTAACTCAGAACCCAGCCACAAAGCAGCCACAGTGTTCTGCCCCTCCAGCCAGCCCTGATTCTGAAAGCATACACACCCCTTAGCCAGGTCTTTAAACCTAACAGAGCACTCTTAAGAAGACTCCCCCCGCGCAAAAAAAAAATCAAAGGATCGGAGCAATTAGCTGAAAAGAATCACCGGTACATCAAGGATATGACTAGCATCACATAACAGCCGGGACTTGATCGGCGGTGCCCTAGGCTTGGAACACGTTAAGAGCTCAGCGCTGGGCTAGAGATCCGAGTCTTATTCCATCTGATAGAAGACTTGTCTTCCTCCCACTGCGACAGAGGAGGGGCACCCCCTCCCTTCAATCTTGACCCAGGCGCACAGGCTCCGCCACACTGGGTAAGGGCCACTGTCACCGGGAGTCGGAGCTGACTGCAGACACACACCATGACCCAGCATCTCAGCACCTGCTGTTCCCGACCCCCCGGGAACTCTGCTCAGCGTCTCCAGGGACACCGGCCAGAACATCCTGGCCTCGGTGAGATGAGATGGCAGAGATTAGCCCGAGGAGGAACACAGGGTCGTTGTTTGGGTCCTTCTTGCCTTAAAAGGCAGAGCCAAGGAAATGATGAGGCTCCCAGAACACAGGATCACGCCAGGATAACATTAGCCAGAAGAGGTGGATAGAAACCGATGGGACGGTTCTCTCACTGCCCGGAGCTCAGGCAGGCTAGAACCCGGACACCGGGCGGGGATTCAGGGCCAATGGATGGAGCGTGGTGAGGGTTTACCTGGCCACACCAAGTTGCTGTTCCCTCCTTAGAAATATTTGATACTCCCTTAACATCAAAACCCTGTACTTGCAACATTACGTCCCTCGCCATAAATGGTTTGGAATGAACAATGTAGAGATCAGATGATCTATGTACTTGGAATCAAGACTTGAACGTGAATTTAGCCTCAGCAGCCTCTCCTTTCTAACGAGTTGACGCATGTTTATGGGGATGTGTTCATTTAGAAGGCTTGCCTCACATGCCACACACCAAACCAAATTTTCCATGTGTTGGGAAAGAATCCAGATTTGAAGAAAGGACGCAGGATGGAATCGTGTAAGCAGAAGTGACCTAAGTTCGTTCATGGTTCACTGTCAGTCGAAGAAAGAGGAAATTCCAACAGATCACAAGAACAGCACTGGATTTGTAAGTCAGGCTGTAAAGGGTTTTTTTTGTTTGTTTTTAAAAATCTATTGCTTATGGTTTTAAAAAAGCCCTTTAGGATCTGTTCTGTTATTTTTAAAGAAAAACACCTGCTTTTTCGGCGTTTCTCATGCCTCACGCTCACCACTTCTTCTGTGGTCCAGCCCTTGCCTTCCCCCAGGAGGACGGGCACCTTTGCATCTTTCAGAAAATTGACTTTGAGGGAAGAAGGGAGGGCAGGAAGTGTGGCTATTGTTTTGCAGGCATGCCCTTAACCTTAAGAAGAATTTCAAACATGCGCAAAGCCATTTCCTTTCTTTCCTTCCGTGTTGTTGAGCTATGATTGACAACGCAGCACTGTGGAAGAAGTTTAAGGCACGTGACCTGACTTACGTGTCTTGTGAAATAATATTACCACAATAGGTTTAGTTAACGTCCATCATCTCTTACAGATACCAAAAAAGAAAGAAAACGTTTTTCTTAGTAATGAGCTCTTAGGATCTATTCTTTTAACAATTCGGAAATCTACCCTATGGTGACATTAACTATCCTCGTCGTATCCTACCTTACAACCCTGGGACTTATTTCTCTTATAACTGGAAGGTTGTAACTTTGTACCATCTTCCACCCACACCCCACTCCCCCACCTCTGAAAACCACAAATCTGATCTCTTTTTTCTATGAGTTTGGTGGCTCCTGTTTTTCTTTAATTCCACACGTAAGTGAGATCATGCAGTGTTTTTCTGTCTCCAGGCATTTCCTTTTGACAGGTTATTAACAAGGCAGAGGACAGACCGGTCCTCTGAGAACATGCAAGGTGCATCTCTGCAAATTGATGAAATGTGCCTCCTGAGGTGCAAAATTAATGAAAAATATAAACAATTAGGGAAAGGCAATAAAAGTGAACTATGGTCAGGCCAGGCTCAAGCTACACATAATTTTTCAGGGAAGGCGCTCCAATTTCTGTGCACATCTGAAACATCAGACAGATTCACAGAGCTAAAGGAGAATGAGGAGGTCGCCATGTTCTGCTCCTTTCTTGCACGTGAATCATCCCACTACTAAAATTGATTGAGGGTTGTACACACGCCTCTCACAGGCAGAGACAAACCTCAGGTTGGGCAACTGAAAGGCGTTTTGATAGGTGTCACTGGCTTTGTGCATACATGCGTGCTAAGTCACTTCAGGCATATCCAACTCTTCTGCGGCCCTACGGACTGCAGCCCTCCAGGCTCCACTGTCCATGGGATTCTCCAGGCAAGAATACTGGCATGGGTTGCCATGCCCTCCTCCAGGGGATCTTCATGACCCAGGAATTGAGCCCCCTTCTCCCACGTCTCCTACACTGGCAAGTTCGTCACCACTAGCGCCACCTGGGAAGCCCACTGGCTTTGTGCTCTTGGCCAAATCAGATGCAATTAGTTGGTATTCTCTCTGTCCCTAGTAACAGTGTCACCTCTTCACTTTCAGCTTTCTAAACCACTACTCAGGTGCAAATATGTGACAAGGGGTGCTCTAGAGACCCAGGTCACCACCCACTGGGACACCAACAGTATCCACAAGATGCCAGATCCAGCTTTTGCTGACGTGTCTAGTTCTCGATGGTAGCACCTTAGCCTGGAGAAGGAAATGGCAACCCACTCCAGTGCTCTTGCCTGGAGAATCCCAGGGACCGGGGAGCCTGGTGGGCTGCCGTCTGTGGGGTCGCACAGAGTCGGACACGACTGAAGCGACTTAGCAGCAGCAGCAGCACCTTAGCCCAGAGCTGGTTTGCAAGTGACAGATGGAAATGTCAAGGCGCATGGGTTCTGCTGCCCTGCAAGCCCTCTGGCCCCGTCGTCAGGGCCCAGCTAGGTCCAGGCAGCCTGGTCCAGAAGCTTCCCAGAGGGAGCCCCTCGGCTATTAACCCTTGGGCACACTCCCTGGGCTGCTCATTTTAGCTCTGAGTGTATGCGCCACCCACTACCCGCTGTGTTTTCCCCAGGTGAAAGCATTCCCTTTGCAGCTGAAGTTAGCACTGGAAGGGTTCTCAGTGAGAGAAACGCTGGGTACGCGCTGTCATTTCCTCTCGTTTCTTCAGTTCCCCAGCTCTTTACAGGACACTCACCGTGTCCCACTCCAGGCATGGTTCCAGAAACGTAAAACAGTCCGTGCCGTCACCGCATTTACATTCTATCAGGGAATACGGGCCGTTTTAGCAAGAATTGCAGTGAGCGTTGCAAAGCGTGGGTGTGATGGGTGAGAGTGACAGGGAGACCTAACTCAAGGCCGGGTTCAGGAAGGCACCCCTGGAGGAGGCGATAGGACCCCTGAAATCAGTTACAAGCCAGCCGCGTGAGAGGAGGGTGGGGGTCAGGGAAGGCGAGCAAAGACCTTTTAGGGTCAGGGGAGCGATTATATTCCAGGAGTGAAGGGGAGACATTGACAGCCTCTAGGCAGTATTCTTGCCTGGAGAATCCCATGGACAGAGGAGGCTAGCGGACGACAGTCCACAGGGTCAACAAAGAGTCAGACACGACTGAAGTGCATGAAGCCCACAGGCACGCACAAGTGGGACACAGATATGATCAGATCTGCTTTGTTCCAAGGTCACTCTGTTGGCAGGAGGAGACAGAGGCTGAAGGTGAGAGTTGCTGCTGGAGATGACCTGGGTCAGGATGGTGGCCAGGAGGGGATGGAGCAGCAGGGAATCCCAGCAATTCCCTGGTGGCTCAGCTGGCAAAGAACCCGTCTGCAATGCGGGAGACCTGGGTTCAGTCCCTCAGTCGGGAAGATCCCCTGGAGGAGGGCGTGGGAACCCACTCCAGTATTCTTGCCTTGGAGAATCCCCACGGACAGAGAAGCCTGGTGGGTTGCAGTCCATGGGGTCACAAAGAGTAGGATATAACTGAGGGACGAAGCACAACATCAACCAGAGGTGTTCAGGGAGTGGACGCTGAAGGGAGGGGAGGAGAAAATTCTGTCTGGGTGATGGTTCCGGTGCCTGGAATCAGACAGCTGAGGCAAGGGGCAGGCTTAGAGGAAAAGTGATCCTTCCTGCAGACGTTCCATCAGGGACATTGAATGAGACACCACCGGGAAGATGCCCAGTGGGCAGGTGAATGCCTGGGTCAGGAGATCAGCTGGAGGGCTAGCTGGAAGTGTGAAAGCCAGCAGCACGTGGAACCACATGAGTGAGAGAGACCGTCTGGGAGAGAGTGTGGACAGAGGACATCGAAGCCCCAGGCCACCCTCCTGATGGCCATGAGGACCTAGGAGCTGGCTGGCCGGAGCCGCTGCAGGGCCACTCCAATGGGCCACACACGGCAGGAGCTCTAGGATCCCTGAATCGATTTTCACAGGACAAGATCACGTGCCCGCCTGTTGCCTGCCCGCAGCAGTGGTTCCGCCTGAGTTTGGGGCTTTACAGAAAGCTAGATGGGGGGACAAGGTCACCATCTAGCATTGCCACAGTGTTTTGTTTATTTATTGGGCTGCATCGGGTCTTAGTTTCAGCATGCGGGATCTTCCTCACTGCCCTCAGACTCTCTAGCTGCAGTGCGTGGGCTTAGTTGTTCCGCTGTGGCTCGTGGGATCTTAGTTCCCCAACCAGGGATCCAGCTCTTGTCCTCTGCATTGCAAGGTGGATTCTTAACCACTTGCCCATCAGGGAAGCCCCTCGCCTCCACACTTTTAACTCTGGATTGTCACAAAAACACTATTGGCAGTGGTTCATGAAGGTTTTAGTCCTTTCAAAACCGCAGTACCTGCTTTCAACACCAAAGAATCAATGAACTGGACAAGAGTCCACAGATCCATAGAAATGGCCTGTATGTACATCCTTTTGGGCTTCCCAGGTGGCTCAGTGGGTAAAGAATCTGCCTGCAATGCAGGTCACTTGGGTTCGATCCCTGGGTCAGAAAGATCCTTTGGAGAAGGAAATAGTAACCCACTCCAGTACTCTTGCCTAGAGAATCCCACAGACAGAGGAGCCTGGTGGGCTACAGTCCATAGGGTCGCAGAGTCAGACATGGCTACAGCGACTGGGCACTCACACAAGCATCCATCCTTTACCAGTCAAAAAGATCCTACATTTCTCTGAACTCCACCCCCATATGTCTATATTGTTCTAATTATCAAACTCAAAACTTGGAAGTCTGATTTTACTAGAATCTTCAAGTAAGTTGAAATAGGATGCTTATGTTGAACTGTGCAAAGAGTCCTAGAATCACCTAAGCTTTCCTAAGCTTTGTAATCTTGCCAGAAAGCATCCTCAGGCTCATAGACTCTGCTTTTCCCCCTCCAAGATGAAGGCACTCAAGTTATAAATGTCAGTTTTTGTTTTATTTGAGAAGGAGGCATTCTAAGAATTTTAAGCCAACTGTTAAAAATACATCCAAGGAGAGTTTATAATTTTATAGATGCAACACTCAGGAAGCAGAGAGAGAACTGACTTTTCTCTGCAACTGAAATTAACTCTTCTCTTAAGCTCCCTTTTTGTTTCCTTGAAGGAAAAAAAGAAACCTTAAATTTTCCAGTTAAAAGGTAACAATCACTTCCCACTTTAAAGGTGGATAATTTGTATCTAAGCTGTCACTCGAGATGCTCCCCTCCTCCACTCTAGCAGGGCTTGTGCACTGGTTCGTGATTGTGGACTCACTTCTGTCCATCACTTGATACAACGGTCTTTAAATTCATCCTGCACGAACCACTAAATGAACCGCCTGCGCCTTCTGGAACCAGTGACCGTGGCTAAGAAAATGGATTGTATTAACAAGGTTAAGCCAAGGGGGACCCCAAAATTCATGGGCTGTCGTGGTGGGGTACACCTAATAAAACTCTGAGCCCTTTTAGGAAGGGGGAATATTAGCAACAAATAGTCACGACAAATTCATGATTACCTTCCTGTCTCACTCCATCTTTGTTTCTCCGATTAACCCACTCTCCCGCTCTCTACAGAAAATTTCAAATCTTCCCCCACCCACATCCTAGGAACTTCAAGACAGAACTCCCCATATCACAAATTCATCAGGACCAACACCCAGAACAGTGAGGACAGAAGGGCCCCTTCACCTTCAGATCCCAGCTTTATCCATCTCTCAGAATCGTAAGTTCACTGATTACTTCTTCTTCCAACTTAAACCGAGCCCTACCCACTCAAAGCCTTTCCCATCAGTATTCGAATGCGGTCAGGTATCCCACGTCTTCAAGAAATTACTCAATTCCATGTCCCTGGCCAACAACTGCCTTCCCTCCTCGTCTCTGTGGTCGGACTCTTGACAAACTTTCCTAAACTCACTCACCCCACCTCCTCACTTCAAGGCCACTTCTCAACCCACTTCACTAACTCCTTTATCCATCAGCTGTCACTGCATTGACAGTAACCACCATGTCTGAAATCCAACATATAGTTTTCAGTTTGGGACAGTTTTTCTCATCAGTTTTTTTGGCACTGTTCACCACCTGCCCTTCTCGAAACGTTTCTCTCCTTGGCTTCTCCACCCTCCACCCTTCTGCCTTTCTTTCTCTCTAACCATCCTCTCTCCTAACATCCTGGGCAAGCTCATCCTTCTCCACCTTCAGATGTTACACTGTCTCATCCTCAGTTTTTCTCATCTCATGTGCTTCCCCAGTAGCTCAAACGGTAAAGAATCCGCCTGCAGTGCAGGAGACCTGGGTTCGATCCCTGGGTCAGGAAGATCCCCTGGAGAAGGGCATGGCAACCCACTCCCGTATTCTTGCCTGGAGAATCCCATGGACAGAGGAGCCTGGCGGGCTACAGTCCATGGGATGGCAAAGAGTCAGACACAACCGAAGTGACTCAGCACCCACGCCTGGGCAAGATTCCGGTAGGGTGAGCACTGGCTACAGAGGAAGCACACGGGCTGCCTACAACTCAGGTGCAGTGCGACTAAGCCCTCTCTTCTCTGTTTTCCCTTAAACCTCTTCTTCTTCATCTGCAGGCACACACCTTCCCCTAAAGCGAGAATGGTTTTGTTTTGTATTTGTTCGCTTCCCTTTGTTTTGTCAGAATCTAGGATCCCACCAGCTTCAGTTCCAGAGCAGTTGATCATGTGCAACTGTTAAGAAAGGATCTATGAATTTCATAAGATTCCCAAAAGGGTCCTTGACCTTAAAAGTTAAAAACATTGCCTGGAAAATGCAGAATAATGGGGGACATGATCAGGAAGATCCCCTGGAGGAGGAAATGGCAACCCACTCCAGTATTGTTGCCTGGAGAATCCCATGGATAGAGGAGCCTGGTGGGCCACTATCCATGGGGTCACAAAGAGTCAAACACGACTGAGCCATTAACTCTTTTCACTTTGAAGAGAAGAGTGACTTCAAATACTAGGCATCAAAGAGTATTTGGAAACATTCAGAGAATAATAAGGCATCAAGAAAACCCATAGGAAAATGAAGCATGATGTTTCCAGATCTTCCTCTGAAAGATGTTTATTACTTTTATAAAAAATCAACAAGCCACAAAACACCTGACATAAGGGACAAATGCTGTTGATCAGTGCTGCTAACTCTACAAGAAAGATCAGCTTTTATATTTGACCAAAGGGAGGAAGGGCCCTAAGAGGATTGCCAGTGGTGTCCTTGGCAGAACTCTGTGTTAAGGCTTTCGTGTTGAAATTTCTTTTTTATTGTTTTATTTTGTTTATGTGGCTGCACTGGGTCTTGGCTACGGCACACAGGATCTTTATTTCGCTGTGAAGAATCTTTTCTTGCTCTACGTGAACTCTTGGTTGCGGCATGGGGGATCTAGTTCCTTGACCAAGGATGGAACCCAGGCCCCCTGCATGGAGAGTGGGATATCTTAGCCACTGGACCACCAGGGAAGTCCCCACACTGAAATTTCTTGTAGATGCCTTCGTATCTCTACTCTGGTCGTTGTCTCGGCTATGACAGATGGGGAGCAAAAGACGCTAAGTAGCCCATGCAGGCCACAAGGAGACTCTGGGCAACCCAGATGCCAGCCTGGGCCTGTCTGCCTCCAGCCCAGACTGTTGCCACGCTGTACCACTATGGAGACTATGGATTCTGTGACAATAAGAAATGAGCACATCCAGAGATTCCAAATTACTTTAGCAGGAGGAAATCATCATGCAGCTTCCTGTCCTGAAATACATGCCCTCCGTAGGGTCAAAATGAGAAATAAGAGTGTCTGCATGTCTATGTTGGCTTATTTTACAAAAGAAAGCAGGAGGTAAAGCAGAAAGTAATGAACATGACTACATATAGGAAGTAGGTGGAAATAGGATAAAAGAAGAGGTAGGAATGAGACCTTTGTGAATATATCATCTTATACTGACCTTATTTTTGAATGATTTAAGAGGTTTAAGATTTCTTTTAAGAAATGGATGACAAAAACAAATCCTAAAAGTAAACACAATTAGAAACAAATACAGATGTGGATAGACCTAGAGTGAAGTAAGTCAGAAAGAGAAAAGCAAGTATCATATTTACGCATATATGTGGAATCTAGAAAAATGATACTGATGGACCTATTTGCAGGGCAGGAATAGAGACACATAGAGAATGTACATGTGGGCACAGGGGAGAAGGGGAGGGTGGGATGAACTGTGGGATTAGGATGGACATATATACATAATTACATGTGGCTCAGTGGTAAAGAATCCATCTGCCAATGTAAGAGACCTAAGAGACGCGGGTTCAGTCCCTAAATTGAGAATATCCCCTGGAGGAGGAAGTGGCAACCCACTCCAGTATCCTTGCCTGGAAAATTCCACAGACAGAGGAGCCTGGTGAACTATAGTCCATGGGATCACAAAGAGTTGGACGTGGCTGAGCAACTGAGCATGCAATGCACAGATGTGTGTAAAATAGACAGCTACTGGGAAGCTGCTATATAACACAGGGAGCTCAGCACTGTGTTACATGAGATGGAGTGGGAATAGGATGAAAGGGATGGTGGGGGGTGGAAGGGGGTAGGATGGAAGAGGGAGAGAGATGCAAGAGGGAAGGGACATTTGTATACTTACAGATGATTCACTTCATTGCACAGCAAAGAGTTGGCTCAGACAGTAAAGAACCCACCTGCCAATGCAGGAGATCCAGGTTCAATCCCTGCCTCGGGAAGAGCCCCTGGAGAAGGAAATGGCAACCCACTCCAGTATTCTTGCCTGGAGAATCTCATGGACAGAGGAGCCTGGCGGGCTACAGTCCATGGGGTCGCAAAGAGTCTGACACCACTGAGTGACTTTCACTAACACAACGTGGTAAAGCAACTATCAGTTCAGTTCAGTCACTCAGTCGTGTCTGACTCTTTGTGACCCCATGGACTGCAGCACGCCAGGCCTCCCTGTCCATCACCAACTCCCAGAGTTTACTCAAACTCATGTCCACTGAGTCGGTGATGCCATCCAACCATCTTATCCTCTGTCGTTTCTCCTCCTGACTTCAATCTTTCCCAGCATCACAGTCTTTTCAAATGAGTCAGCTCTTTGAATCAGGTGGCCAAAGTATCAGAGCTTCAGCCTCAGCATCAGTCCTTCCAATGAATATTCAGGAATGATTTCCTTCAGGATGGACTGGTTGGATCTCCTTGCAGTCCAAGGGACTCTCAAGAGTCTTTTCCAACACCACAGTTCAAAAGCATCAATTCTTCAGCACTCAGCTTTCTTTATAAAGCAACTATACTTCAATTTAAAAAAAGAATGTAGGGAAAAGAAATTTTAAACAGATAACATGGCCACATAGAAAAAAGGATGAATTCAATAAATTGGAACTCTGTACTTAGATTTTACTAGTGGGGATAGTTTAAAGTTAAAAAGAATTATGATTTTTAATTTCACCTCAGGGGTTTCAACAGTACAAAGAATACCTGTACTATTAACTAAAAGTAGTTTATTCAGATGCTGCTGCTGCTAAGTTGCTTCAGTCATGTCTGACTCTGTGC
Organism: Bubalus kerabau; assembly: GCF_029407905.1. Taxonomy (NCBI): domain Eukaryota; kingdom Metazoa; phylum Chordata; class Mammalia; order Artiodactyla; family Bovidae; genus Bubalus; species Bubalus kerabau. The sequence continues at coordinate 196,187,214 of NC_073625.1, read as the reverse complement.
AACTCCAGAGATGGCAGCCCACCAGGCTCCCCCATCCCTGGGATTCTCCAGGCAAGAACACTGGAGTGGGTTGCCATTTCCTTCTCCAATGCATGGAAGTCAAAAGTGAAAGTGAAGTCACTCAGTCATGTCCGACTCTTCACGACCCCATGGACTGCAGCCTACCAGGCTCCTCCATCCATGGGATTTTCTAGGCAAGAGTACTGGAGTGGGGTGCCATTGCCTTCTCCATTATTCAGATAATAGAGGATATTGATAGTCTGCTACCATCTGTTTCTTTCCCAGAGAAATTAATGGGTTTTATAGGGTAAAAGGTAGAAATGTCAAGACTGTCTTTGATTGGCAAGTGTTCTATTAGAGAATTTTTGGAAGTGGGGAAACATTCTGATTGATTTTCAAGTGCATTTGGCAGTCTTTGATTGGTTAACTCTCCACTGGTACATGCTGGGGCTTTCCCGCCAAGTCACAGGGGTTTTTCTGTTTCAGCTGGAAGGATATCTGATCCTCTTGCTTTGAGGTCTGAGTCTGGTACACACAAATCCTCAGTAGACTTGTGTGTGTGTGCTCAGTCACTAAGTCATGTTCAACTCTTTGCAATACCATCGGGCTTCTCCGTCCATGGGATTTTCCAGGCAAGAATACTGGAGTGGAGGCCATTTCCTCCTCCAGGGGATCTTTCTGATCCAGAGATCGAACCTGCATCTCCTGTGGCTCCTTCATGGGCAGGCGGATTCTTTACCACTGCGCCACCTGGGAAGCCCCTTGCTGGTGTCATCATTCCTAAACTGCTTTGTGTGCTTGTAGGAAAGAGCCAGTGATAAATGTGTAGACTGTCGGGAGCCCAGAACTGTGAGAGACACACGCGGAGTGGGAGAGGTTGAGGAAGAATTCTACAGTTTGTGATTTGATTTGAGGCTGTCTCATGATTTCTTTAAAAAAGAATCAAGGTTGCTTGATGTCTCCAAGCAACATTCTGGAGCTGGTAGCCAGTGCTCCAGACTCGTAGAGAATAAGACACTTGTGTGGAAGACAAGGCAAGGATGGACAGGCTTAGGAGAGCTGGTGGGAAAAAAATGGACGATATAGTGGGAAAGATAAACGGTAAGCAGGTATTTGTTGGCAACTAAGTTACAACACCCAATGGCAACATCTTCTGGCCATGATGATTCAGCCATGCTCCATTTTATTTCATAAATTTAAGTATAAGGCCCTTACAGGAGTTACAAGGGCTTCCCAGGTGGTGCTAGTGGTAAAAAACCCACCTGCCAATTCAGGAGACACAAGAGAGGCAGGTTCGATCACTGGGTCAGGAAGATCCACTGGAAGAGGAAATGGCAACTCACTTCAGTATTCTTGCCTGGAGAATTCCATGGACCAAGGAGACTGGGAGGCTACAGTCCATGGGGTGCAGAGAATCAGACACCACTGAGCATGCTTGCATGCAGGAGGAGTTATAAACATCACAATGAACACATAATCCCTCTTTTAAAAAATAGATATAATACTGCGGCAGTTGAATATATAGGCTCTAGGGACTGACTCCTTAAACCAGAACTCTGGTTCCACTAATGAGCCACTGGTAGTCTGTTAGGGCTGCCATAACAAAATACTGCAGATTGAATGGCTTAACCAACAGAAACTTATTTTCTCACCATTCTGGAGGCTGGACGTTTAAAAGCGAGGAGCCAAGAGGGTTAGTTTCTGGTGGGGCCTCTTTCTCAGCTTGGGGACATCCACCCTCTGGCTGTGTCCTCACGTGGCCTCCTTTCTGAGCACAGGTGGAAAGAGACTAGAGCTCTCTGGTGTCTCTTCCCCCAAAAGGACACCATTTCTTTTGCATTAGATGACTTTGTTTAACTTTAATTCCCTCCCTAAAGTTCCTATTTCCAAACACAGTCACGTAAGAGGGTTCAGGCTTCAGTACAGGAATTTCAGAGGCACACAGTTCAGTCCATAAAACTATGTGACCCAGAAAACTATTTAACTTCTCTTTGTCTTAGTTTGCTTCTATGTAAAATAGATATCGTGGCACCACCCACCTAAGAGGGCTGTTGTAAGATGGTATTGGTTGACGAATGTAAAGCATTTGGTGCCTGGCAGACAATAAACAGGCTTCCCCAATGGCTCAGCTGGTAAAGAACCTGCCTGCAATGCAGGAGACACATAAAACATGGGTTCAGTTCTTGGGTCGGGAAGATCCCCTGGAGGAGAGCATGGCAACCCACTCCAGTATTCTTGCCTGAGGATCCCATGGACAGAGGAGCCTGGCGGGCTACAGTCCATACAGTTGCAAAGAGTCACACATTACTAGGTAGCGACACACACAGACACACACAATAAAACTCAGTAAATAATGTATATTACTTAATTCAATACTTGATTTATGAATTTATCAGCTACTTTGGTGAAAGCAGATTGGGGGCGGGAGGAGAAGGGGACGACAGAGGATGAGGCTGGATGGCATCACCAACTCGATGGACATGAGTTTGGGTAAACTCCAGGAGTTGGTGATGGACAGGGAGGCCTGGCATGCTTCGATTCATGGGGTCGCAAAGAGTTGGACACGACTGAGCGACTGAACTGAACTGAACTTGGTGAAAGCAGGATTAGGAGTACACATGTAGAATGTCTTTTTTAGACACTTTTTTTTTAAGTACATTTCAATATCTTTTTGTGTAGCTAGAGATAAACTTCACTGGCCATCCAGTTACTTCAGTAACAGAAAAAGCACAACTGTTTACTGAAGGTATTTTTAACCTGAACATAAGGCAGGACTTGTTATTTAAATGATCAGCAATTGGCAGAGCCTCCTGAACTAAAACCACTATTATGGCAAGATTATTCTGCTTCTTTTTGACACTGGACCTGGTAAATCACCAACATCCTTCTCCACACGAAGACCTATAAACATTAGTGCAGAAAACTTTATTACTGCACTAATTCAGTGCAGGTTTATTAGAATGAGAACCAAGAGTCAAGTAAAACATTGCATCATATAGCCTGGTATTTGAAATAAAAAGGCAAAATGTCAGCAGTTAATTCTCTGTTTCTGAGCATTGGCAATTTAGATTTATTTTACAGAATTCCAAAGTGTTGAGGGTGGTTCATATCCATCTTATTTCATCTTATTTCATTGGAATCACATTCTCCAGGCCTTTGTGCTGCATTTTTTATCTACTAAGAGAATACCTCTGGCTTTTTTCAGGGGTCTCTCTTGAGGATGGCTTTCATCGTATTGCTATTCTGCACGAAACGTCTCTTGTCATTATCTGTCACCGTAAGTCTAAAAATAGGACTTTGTTAAATCTCCATCTTGCAGGGCCTTACCCGTGTTGGCTCAGGGCTTATCAAATCCCTCAGCTGGGCCTCAGCTTGGTTTCCCGGCTTTCAGGCTTTCTGTTCAACACCACCACCAAGCCTTGCCTCCTTCACCACTCCTTACTCTAACACCGTCTTATTGAAGGAAGGAAACACCACCAAAAGAGATGAGCTGTTTCTATTCACTTCCAAGTGAGTTAAAGTCTTGGAAGATTAACCAGAAATTGGCTCAGACAGTAAAGAATCTGCCTGCAATGCAGGAGACCCATGTTCAATCTCTGGGTCAGAAAGATTCCCTGGAGAAGGAAATGGCAACCCACTCCAGTATTCTGGCCTGGAGAATCCCATGGACAGAGAAGCCTGGAGGGCTGCAATCCATGGGGTTGCAAAGAGTCAGACATGACTGAGCGACTAACACACACCAGAGAAGTTCTCAGTAGAGAAATTAAGTGCAATGATTTTTTTAAGGCACAAACACACACACACAGCCCTACCCCTTTGGGCTTTGGGGAAATAACTTAGACCCGACAAGCTTTGGCAGAAATCAAGCAGCCTTCTCAAGCACAAAGTCAAAAAGGCTTGCCTGGCCCAAGAACATGCTGAGAGGCCCTTTCTCCTCCAATCCCGCTGGCCTCCATGCTGTCTTGTAATGTCAGTGTCCAGCTGTTTCTCTTGAGATGGCGAGGCCAGATTCCCCAGGGATGGGATGTGAGTGGTCTCCACTGCTCAGTCTCTTCACCTGTAGAACAAGAGTAGCGTCACAGCACCTGCTCACGGCACTGGTACGAGGATTAAGTGAAATAGACACGGTAAAGGCCTTAGAAAGCCCCAGCTCAGAGCAACTACTTAGAAGTGTGCCATGAAGGTGACAGCAACATGATAACGCAGAATAAGAGAAACGGAGACTGTCATTCAGAGCACAAGCCTTCCAACCGCATCCCCGTCTCTGACTTCATCTCACCCTCCTCTGAGTTGACACTCAGTGGTGGCATCTCCCAGGCTTATTTGCACAGAAAGCAGTCAAGGAGGCTGAGTAGGCAGCATTCTACTCTACAGAGACCTAATTTCTGACTCACTGTCAAGGAAACAAAAAATGCATGAAAAGTTAGTTGAAAGGTGGCAAACACAATCATGCACTTCTGTTTAACTCCACCAGCTAGAACATGGAGCCAAGGAGACAGGAATAGAGGTTAGACCCCAGCGGTACCAAACCTCCCTCCCCACCCCCACCAGACATTCCAAATCGGATCCAGTAGGATCCAATCAGATGTTGGTCTTGACGAGTCCTTGGTCTTTAGGCCAGGGTCTTCACTTCTGAAAGTGCCAGTCAGAATATCTGAGGCTGAACTGCTACAGGAATGAAAAGATGGATTGTTGGTCCCTTGAGGCTAGGAATGCAGTACTTAGCATATGGGTTACACTTAATAAATATCACCCGAAAAAAATAGTGGTTAGTTCTGAGAACAGAATAGCTTCAAGAAAATCATTATAGCCATTTTGAGCCAACAGATGCTCAAAAACATTTTAATGACAATCCAGCTCTTTGGGACCCCATGGACTGTACACTGCATGGAACTCTCCAGGCCAGAACACTGGAGTGGGTAGCTGTTCCCGTCTCCAGGGGATCTTTCCAACCCAGGGATTGAACCCAGGTCTCCTGCATTGCAGGCGGATTCTTTACAATCTGAGCCACCAGGGAAGCCCAAGAATACTGGAGTGGGTATGCTATCCCTTCTCCAGTAGATCTTTCTGACCCAGGAATTGAACCAGGGTCTCTTGCTTTGCAGGCAGATTCTTCACCAGCTGAGCTACAGGGAAACCCATAAATGGTAGTACAAAGCATAATTATATAGATTAGATTGTCACAATTCTTTTCTACTGTTTCCAATTCTTTACATAAAAAGAGTAAGTTCATATAAACAACAGGGACCTACTCTATAGCACAGGGACCTATTCAGTATCTTGTAATAAACCACATTGGAGAATACTTTGGAAAGAATATATACACATATAACTTAATCACTTTGCTGTATACCTGAAACTAACACATTGTAAATCAACTATTCTTCAAGGGAAAAAAAAAAAACAGTTTTGAAAACACAGAACAAGAAGGGCCCTTGCACAAAAGATAAGCAGGCTAATACTACAACAAAAAATGGAATTACTGATTGAACCCAGGTCTCCCGCATTGCAGGCAGACGCTTTACCGTCTGAGCCATCAGGGAAGCCCTTTTTAAAATATAGTACTTAATAAGTACAAAATAATGTATGTCACATATTATGTTACAAAGTATTGCTGGTTCAGTCACTCAGTCGTGTCCAACTCTTTGCGACCCCATGAACCGCAGCACACCAGGCCTCCCTGTCCATCACCAACTCCCAGAGCTTACTCAAACTCATGTCCATTGAGTCGGTGATGCCATCCAACCATCTCATCCTCTGTCATCCCCTTCTCCTCCCGCCTTCAATCTTTCCCAGCATCAGGGTCTTTTCCAGTGAGTGAGTTCTTCGCATCAGGTGACCAAAGTATTGGAGCTTCAGCTTTAGCATCTGTCCTTCCGATGAATATTCAGGCTTGGTTTTCTTTAGGATTGACTGGCTTGATCTTCTTGCAGTCCAAGTGACTCTCAAGAGTCTTCTCCAACACCACAGTTCAAAAGCATCAACTCTTCCGTGCTCAGCTTTCTTTATGGTCCAGCTCTCACATCCACACATGACTACTGGAAAAACTACAGCTTTGATTATACGGACCTTTGTTGACAAAGTAATGTCTCTGTTTTTTAATATGCTGTCTAGGTTTGTCATAGTTTTTCTTCCAAAGAGTAAACATCTTTTAATTTCATGGCTGCAGTCACCATGTGCTGTGATATTAGAGCCCAAGAAAATAAAATCTGTTACTGTTTCCATTATTTCCCCTTCTATTTGCCATGAAGTGATGGGACTGGATGCCATGATCTTAGTTTTCTGAATGTTGAATTTTAAACCCTTATCGGCCCCCTAGTGGTAACATTCCAGAGTCTGCAGGTGACTGGTTTTGTATTTTGTCCAGAAGTCTTGGCTGTAAGCAATGGGAAGGAAAGGCTGAACTGACTCCATCTTCACCAAGCCCAGAAATCCCATCCCTTACTTTTTATTGAACTTACTTTGGATAAAATTTAAATGTTTGTAATTTTCTGGTATCTAGTTCACATTGTAGCTGAGAGTCCTTCCCAGATAATCTGACATAACGCAGGAAGCAGAAATCTCCCACTTTCTTTTCTAAGGACCACAAGCCATCTTTTAATTTAATGATACATGTCAGACATTTCTAATCAACATTTCTCTAGAGTTCCTTAGGTCCATCCTCTTCACTTAACAACAGGTATCTGAGAGGAACCTCCTACGGTGAAACACTTGCTAAATGGTATGGAGATAAAAAAAAGATAAAGAAACCTCGAGGCATTCACAATCCGACAAGGACACCAGATGACAAAGAAACCAGAAGCTTAGCCTGAGTTGCAGAAGCTGTGAGAAGGCTGGGATGGGATGTCACTGTGCTGTCTGTCCTGCTAGCCCTGGGTTCCTAGTCCCAATTCAAGAGGGGTCAGTCCCAGTGAAAGTGAAAAAGTCGCTCAGCCGTGTCCGACTCTTTGCGACCCTGTGGACTATACAATCCATGGAATTCTCCAGGCCAGAATACAGGAGTGTGTAGCCTTTTCCCTTCTCCAGGGGATCTTCCCAACCCAGGGATCAAACCAAGGTCTGCGGCATTGCAGGTAGATTCTTTACCAGCTGAGCTATGAGGGAAGCCCATCAGTCCCAGAGGAGGTAGAAAAGGAGATAATAAATCGGCTCTGATAAGACAAGCAAGATGCTGCTGAAGAAAAGGCATTCCAGATAAAGCAAACAGCACAAATACAGGCATAAGAATTAGAAATGCAAACAGCAAGACAGCCCAGAGTAAAGCCTGTGCCCCCCAACTTGGAGATCAGATTTTTCAGGTTTTGCTCATTTCGACAAAAGAAGCATCTCGTTTTCCACGGATTACTTCGCTGGCTTAAGAAACCTACCTCAGGATAATGTAATGATCTTTCTGATACGAAAAACAAACACAACTGCGTACGCACTGAATCTTCTTTTTTTCTGGATTCAAGAAAGTCTCCTCTTATTTTATTGTTTCTATGTACGTATAGATTTGTTGTTGTTAGTCCTGTCTGACTCTTTTGTGACCCCATGGACTGTACCCGCCAGGCTCCTCTGTCCATGGCTTCTCCCAGGCAAGAATACTGAGGTAGATTGTCATGCCCTCCTCCAGGGGATCTGCCCGACCCAGGGATCAAACCCACTTGGGGTTTCTTGCTTGGCAGGCAGATCCTTCCCCACTGAGCCATCTGGGAAGCCCACATATACAGATACACGGTATCTAAACATTCACCTGCGTGGTACATATACATTCATCATTCCTGTTTTCCTTTATCAGTGTTGCCAATATTTGTATGCTTTTCATATTTCATCTTCCTTATTAAAGAAATAAAATTCTGCCTCCTCTGCTCACACTCATTCCAAAGCCTAAAACAAAATCCATGAAAAATTGTTCTCAGGGTCAGTCACACTTCAGTGAGTTAAGGGACACTGAAAATCACAAGGGCTCCATTGTCACACACTGATGCAATGTTGGCAGCTCCATCTTAGTCGGTTTTATTTGGTTATTTTTTCAACAACAGTAAAAATCACATTTTTTCTAAGAATGGACTGGGACCAATGTCAATATGTAAGACAGGAATCTTTCTAAAGGGAATGAAAATTCACGGCTTACACTAGAAATACTTTTTAATACTGTTAGACAAATACATTCATATTCTTTTTTTATCTCTTCTACAATGAATTAGGACACCATAAGATGGATAAAACTTGGAAAAGCATCCATGAGCATTTGTTTAAACCTCACTTAGTCATGTTTTTAAATTGGAGGAGATTTGCTTTACACTGTCGTGTCAGTTTCTGCTGTACAACGTGAATCAGCTCTGTGCTCACATATATCCCCTCCTTCTTGAGCCGCCCTCCCACCCGCCCCCATCCCACCCTCCAGGCCATCACAGAGCACAGAGCTGAGCCCCCTGTGCCAGACAGCAGCTTCCCACTAGCTATCTAGTCTACACACAGTAAAAGCTGGCTTAAAACTCAACATTCAGAAAACTAAGGTCATGGCATCTGGTCCCATCACTTCATGGCAAGTAGATGGGGAAAAAAATGGAAACAGTGACAGACTTTATTTCCTTGGGCTCCAAAATAACTCTGAACGGTGACTGCATCCATGAAATTAAAAGAGGTTTGCTCCTTGGAAGAAAAGCTGTAACAAACCAAGAAAGAGTATTAAAAAGCAAAGACATCACTTTGCCGACAAAGCAAAGGTCCATATTGTCAAAGCTATGGTTTTTCCAATAATCATGTACAGATGTGAGAGTTGGACCATAAAGAAGGCTGAACACCAAAGAATTGATGCTTTTGAACTGTGGTGTTGGAGAAGACTCTTCAGAGTCTCTTGGACTGCAAGGAGATCAAACCAGTCCATCCGAAAGGAAACCAAGCCTGAATATTTATTGGGAGGACTGATGCTGAAGCTCCAACACTTTGGCCACCTGATTCAAAGAACCGACTCATTAGAAAAAACTTTGATGCTGGAAAAGAGTGAAGGCAGGAGGAGAAGGGGATGATAGAGGATGAAATGGTTGGATGGCATCACCAATTCAATAGACATGAGTTTGAGCAAATGCTGGGAGATAGTGAAGGACAGGGAGGCCTTTTCGTACTGCAGTCCATGGGGTTGCAAGGAGTCAGTGACTCAGTGACTGAACAACAACAAAATCTTATTAAAGTGGTGCTATGAAAATGTATTTGACTATCCTACTGAAATTCAATACACACATTCATTTGTTAGGGCTGACATCACAACGCACTACAGACTGGGAGGCTTAAACACCAGAAATTCATTGTCTCATAATTCTGGAGGCGAGGCATTCAAAATGAAGGCGCTGGCAAGGTTGGCTGCTCTCTGCTCAGCCTGTGAACAGAGGTGGCCATCTTCTCCCTGTGTCTTCAAATAGTCTTTCCTCTGTCCTTGTCCGTATAACTAATTTCTTCTCATAATGACACCAGTCACAGAGAATTAGGACACCCCCGCATGGCTTCATTTTGATTTAATTACCTCTTTAAAGACCCTGTCTTCAAATGCAGTCACAATCTGAGGTTCTGGGGGGGTTGGAACAACATATGTATTTGGGGAAAGGGGAGTACAAAATTTAGCCACTGGTTGTTTCAACAAATGATCGAAGGAAAAAGGCTATTTTCATTGGGCAAGATCTGTGCCTGGTCAAAAAAGAGACATGTTTTGTGAATGGGGCTTTCTAGGGAACTGCTAGAAACTTCAAATAATGACAGTTCTGAACATGAGACTGTGAAAGAGCTCCAATTCCGTTCCCACCCCTCCAGGAGTTGCTCCCTGCTCTTTTGCCCCACAATTGCCGGCTACTGGGTTTGTTGTTTTTGTGTGTTTTTTAATTGTTGTCCGTGCTGGGTCTTCACTGGTGCCCGGGCTTTTTCTCTAATTGGAGCAGGCAGGGGCCACTCTCTGGGTGCCGTGCATGGACTTCTCGTTGTGGTGGCCTCTCTGGTTGCAGACCATGGGCTCTGGAATGCGCAGACTTCAGCAGTGGTGGCTCACACACTTAGTTGCTCCTCAGAAGTGGGGTCCTCCCGCACCAGGGGCCAAACCCATGTCTCCTGCATTGACAGGTCAATTCTTTACCACTGAGCCCCCAGGGGAAGCCCAAGCTATTGCTTTTTAAGGCTAACATAAGCTGAGCAGGGGGACATTGAAACTTTGCCAAGCTCAGGGTTCTTACTGAGATTCCGCCATTTTTCTTGAACAAACACTCCTGGAGTTTATTTACAGAGTTTTGAAGAATTTGTCTTGTCAATTTCTCCCAATGTTCTCGTTACCTTCATGGAGGAGAGGGTTTTCAGAAGTCCCTTCCCCATCACTGCCGAGGACATCCTCTTGGCTGCTTCCTGCATTGTTTCTTCACACCTGTATCTCAAGTTTCTGATTCTCTCTTCAGCCAATTCCAATCAGATGTGAAACCGATTGATTTTAATATAAATTTAACATATAGAGTTTAATTTTAATTATTGTATTTTTAATTTCTAGTTCCATTTGGCTATTTTCAGTTCAGTTCAGTCGCTCAGTCGTGTCCAACTCTTTTCGACCCCATGAATCGCAGCATGCCAGGCTTTCCTGTCCATCATCAACTCCCGGAGTCCAACCAAACCCATGTCCACTGAGTCACTGATGCCATCCAACCATCTCATCCTCTGTCATCCCCTTCTCCTCCTGCCCTCAATCTTTCCCAGCATCAGGGTCTTTTCAAATGAGTCAGCTCTTCGCATCAGGTGGCCAAAGTATTGGAGTTTCAGCTTCAACATCAGTCCTTCCAGTGAACACCCAGGGCTGATCTCCTTTAGAATGGACTGGTTGGATCTCCTTGCAGTCCAAGGGACTCTCAAGAGTCTTCTCCAACACCACAGTTCAAAAGCATCAATTCTTTGGCGCTTAGCTTTCTTCGCAGTTCAACTCTCACATCCATACATGACTACTGGAAAAACCATAGCCTTGACTAGACAGACCTTTGTTGGCAAAGTAATGTCTCCGCTTTTGAACATGCTATCTAGGTTGGACATAACTTTCCTTCCAAGGAGTAAGCGTCTTTTAATTTCATGGCTGCAGTCACCATCTGCAGTGATTTTGGAGCCCAGAAAAATAAAGTCTCTCACTGTTTCCACTGTTTCCCCATCTATTTCCCATGAATGATGGGACCGGATGCCATGATCTTAGTTTTCTGAATGTTGAGCTTTAAGCCAACTTTTTTTACTCTCCTCTTTCACTTTCATCAAGAGGCTCTTTAGTTCTTCTTCACTTTCTGCCATAAGAGTGGTGTCATTTGCATATCTGAGGTGATTGATATTTCTCCCAGCAATCTTGATTCCAGCTTGTGCTTCCTCAAGCCCAGCATTTCTCATGAAGTACTCTGCATATAAATTAAATAAGCAGAGTGACAATATACAGCCTTGATGTACTCCTTTTCCTATTTGGAACCAGTCTGTATGTAAATTTGGCTATTTACATAACCAGAAATGAAAATCTGGGTGGATATTATTTTATGTGCCTGCCTCTGTTTTCTAGTCATGTTAAAATAAACATATGCTTCTTTTATGGGAAAAAAAGTTATAGTTGTTTTATCATCTTTCCTTTTGACTTCCTGTCTGCTCCTCACTTTGAGCCCTTATAACCCTGCCATCACCTGCCTTCCCCCAAGACTTCCAAACACATCTAAAGACTTGCTAACTCCAAAGAGAAACATTCTTTGAAAAATCAAAACAAGATGCTGTTGTTCTTTGCTTTGCAATGCCTAGTAGCCTTGTAAACTTGTTTTAGAGGCATGGGGTGAGGGGACCAAATCATTGGCGAGTCAGGAAAACATTGAAGGAGGGTAGCATTCAGTTTGGAGGATCAGAGGAAGAGCAAAGGGCTAAATGAGGACTGTGCAGGCTCAGACTCTGCCAGCTGCAGCAGGTGAGTCCTTTAGTCCCTGCCTCCTTAAGTCCCGATCCGTGGGGCCATTTTCTTGTTTTAGCCATGAGAAGTCAATGCACTGTGGTGGGAATATTTTGTAGATCTGAACCCTTCTGTGTAAAACCTATTTGTGTCCTACTGTCCTCACCCCAACTGCATCCAGCATAAAGCAATTGCTTAACACATGTTATTAACTGTCCTAATGGACAGTATATGAGTGACTGGTTGCTCCCCTGGATGAATGAACACGAGGAGGCAGTAGGAATATCGTGAGTCCTACGGAGCTTCAGCTTTGTGGTCTCTTTATTCCATTTTTTAAATGTTTAGTTATATTTTTATAGAATTACATGATATAATATGGATGACGTATATAACCTACTTCATATGATATGTAATGAGGGCTTCCCCCGTGGCTCAGTGGTCAAGAATCTGCCTGCAATGCAAGAGATGCAGGTTCGCTCCCTGGGTCAGGAAGATCCCCTGGAGGAGGGCATGGCAACCCACTCCAGTATTCTTGCCTGGGAAATTCCAGGGACAGAGGAGCCTGGTGGGCTGCAGTCCATGGCATCACAAAGAGTCAGACTCTGCTTAAGTGACTGAGCGTGCATGCACACATACTATGTAATATGCTGTTGCTGCTCGTTGTTCAGTCCCTCAGTCATGTCCGACTCTTTGCGACCCCACAAATTGCAGGTCGCCAGGCTTCCCTGTCCTTCACTGTCTCCTGGAGTTTGCTCAAACTCATGTCCACTGAATATGTAATATACTTTATATAGAGATGAATATATTAATATTCTTCTACCTGAAGTCTCTTTATTTTCTTCTGATTTTAAAAGAAAATAAACGTTTTCATGGGCCCCTAAAAACAGGATGGGCTTTTAGCACTGAGCTTACTGAGCTGACGGGAAAATCAGACCTGAAGGGATGGCTGAATGAATGCTCCCAGTTCCTGAGAAGTTTCATAAGAGAATTCTTTGACCTCGTGGGGGCAGAAAAATGCACCAATGGCATTCCCCTATCTCACCCCAAGCCGTTGCCTGGTTTTCTCTCCTTAAGGTAACAGGTGGGATTTCCCTTGTTCTGCCTTTTCACATGTAAAAGGAAGTGACTCCTGACTCCTGGGCTGCCAGTAGCTCACATGGCATTTTTGTGCAAATTAGAAAAAGTTTTCTTGTCTATAAGCAGGAAGGGCGGGTGAGGTGGGGAGCGACTTTGTTACGTTATTGCATGAGCGAAAGACGCCTCCACTAGTCCTAGGGAAAGCGCAAACTCGGATGGGTTTCCTTTCCGGCCTTATTTGGGGAACCACTGTCGTGGCCTACGTGTCAGGGACATAGGCCTCCAGCTTAAGGGCATGTAAGTGTAGTTCATATGTCAACTTTCTTTAAGTCTGTGGCTAGAGCACTCAAATCCCAGCAGGACCCAGGCAAAGCCTCTGAAAGCAATGTCAGATCGCAGTCATGACCTCAGGTGAATTTGGAGCAAAACGTGGACAAGGCACAGCCACACGAGTGTGCACCCGTGTGCGTGTGCACACATGCTGTCCTGTGACCTCGCAGGCAAGCGCTGCCTGCTGAGGGCCAGAACTCCCACCTTGCTCCCTGGGACTCTGCGGGAGAGCACATGCATATAGTAGCAACTAGACGTCTGTGACGGGAAACACTCCTCCTTAGCTGTGGCACTGTTACCGAGTCCAAGCTTGAACTGCTCAACAGGCCAGCAAATCGAGAGAGAAGTTGTCTTTGTTTGGAAAGCCAGCAAACCAAGAAGATGGTGGATTAGTGTCCCAAAGAACCATCGTACCTGACTTAGGATTCAGGCTCCTTTTATATTAAAAGGGGAGGGTTTTAACCCTCAGTTAAACTCAGTTGCTCAGTTATGTCTGACTCCTTGGGACCCCGTGGACTGCAGCAGGGAACCCCAGCTTCCCTGTCTTGCACTACCTCCTGGAGTTTGCTCAGACTCATGTCCATTGAGCCGATAATGCCATCCAACCATCTCATCCTCTGTCACCCCTTTCTCCTCCTGCCTTCAATCCTTCCCAGCAACAGGGTCTTTTCCAATGAATCGGCTCTTTGCATCAGGTGGCCAAAGTATTGGAGCTTCAGCTTCAGCGTCTGTCCTTCCAATGAATATTAAGGACTGATTTCCTTTAGGGTGGACTGATTGGATCTTCTTGCAGACCAAGGGGCTCTCAAGAGTCTTCTCCAGCACCACAGTTCGAAAACATCAAACTTCTCAGAGGGGGAATCCTTTCTTCTTGCAGCTGTCCACATAGTTCAGGTCATGACCTTCCTGTAAACTCCAGCAAGACAAACGTTATTCTCTGCTCTGCAACTTTTTATCTCTATACCAATAGGACAATGTTATGCCTTCAAAGATCAGAAGTTTGAAAATGGGGTCTCCTGTATATTTCAGGCTATCGGCAACATTCGTAAGTTACAGCAAAAGCAGCAGAGTGCAAAGGTTAAAGGAAGCAGATAAAATATGGAGTCAGATCTGTTCCTCCCTGTTACAACAGCCTATGCAGGTCACAGTCTCAACACTACACACAGCAGTACTGCCCAGCTCCCTGAGCCCCCTGGTCAGTGGGAAGCCTGCACATGCACACACACACACACACACACACACACACACACACACTCACACACACACACACTAATGCTTCTACTCTCTCTGCAGGGATGACGTGCCAAGCTCGAAGCTCCTACATCACCAGTGAGATCCTCTGGGGGTACCGATTCACACCTGTCCTGACGCTGGAGGATGGGTTCTACGAAGTCGACTACAACAGCTTCCACGAGACCTATGAGACCAGCACCCCATCTCTCAGTGCCAAAGAGCTGGCCGAGTTAGCCAGCAGGGCCGAGCTGCCCCTGAGCTGGTCTGTCTCCAGCAAACTCAACCAACACGCAGAACTGGAGACTGAGGAGGAGGAAAAGAACCCTGAGGAGCAGACAGAGAGGAATGGTGACGTGGCAAACCTAGAGAATGAATCCAAAGTTTAGTCCCCGGGCCCGGGGCCGCCCCTTCTCCTCTCCAACCCCCACGCCCCACCCCTGGCAACCTTCCCTTGTCTCTCATTCTCTTTCTTTTCTGTCTCTTACTCTGTTCTTTCCTTATATTTAAGTTTGGCATTACCAGGAAACAAATCTTCAAGGTGTAAAATATCTACCTGCCCTCTCAGTTAATTCAGATTGACGAGGTAGCTTGCAGATTGGGTTAAGGTGATATATGCCCTCATTTGTGGCCCCAGCCTGGTCTCCTCCCGGGATAGGGCACATCTGACTAGAGATTTACGCTACTCCCCTGCATGTGTTGTAAAATAGCAGATCACTCAAAAGAGTGCATCGAAGAGTTTCCCTGGGATATGACGAGGAAGGTCTCTGGTGCCTATTCATTCATGCAGTGAGACATGGAGTCGAGCCCTCTGTTTTACACATCTCAATAAATTTCATCCATGGGGCGAGGTGCTTGCCCTCTGTGGGCGTTGCAGTTATAGGACCCAGGTGAGGTGAAGACAAAGCACTGTACATATATATGCCTTATTTAATTATTTTCTTTTGCAGTTAGTAATAAAACCCAGCATGTACAAAAGTACTGTAGAACACAACTTCTAAATACTGTACATAGATGTAAAATCAATGTAGGTTTAGATATATAACTTTAGAAATAAGATTTAAAAAAAAATGATCCCCAAAGTACAGTAGGCATTTCTGTTCTGATGTCTCTGTTTTCTGGATTTCTTTGATCCCATCGACCGATGGCCCGTTAATGCATGGCCTTTGTTCTGTGTCCCAGACTGGCAGCCGTTTGGGTACCTCACTGTTCCCTTTCGTTGACTCTAATAAGCCATAGGTCAGGGGGAAGTTTGGAGGTCCAGTAGATGGCAAAACCCATCACCAATATGCTGATATACTGTGAAATGTTTACAAAACTGAGGTCTCTTTTTTAAGACTACAAGAACCTCACTGACTAGCTTGGGGCAGAATTTCAGGAGGAGAACATGCTCTGGCATGCCACCAATGATGTGCATTTTTTTTGTTTCTTGTGTGTGTGTGGTTTTTTTTTTCCTTCTATTTTTTGGGGGGTGGGGTGGAGGGATAGAGGTGACTACTCTGCGAAGCTTGTGAGATCTTTGTTCCCTGACCAGGGATTGTACTTGGGGCCCTGACAGGGGGAGGAGTGCCAAGTCCTAACCATGGGACCACCAGGGAATTCCCATCCCTGTGTTGATGCTTTTCCAGTGAGTTTCACCCTTTGTAGGACCGTAATTTGAGAACCTTTTCTTCTACAAAACCACTGACTCTCCCACTGTTTCCACTCTATAATCACAGTTTAAAGACGAGACATGGTAAGTTCGTAAAAGATGGTTTGGGGCTAAAGTCACGAAATTCACGATGGCATGCAGTGGGCAAAATATATTACAATCACTGCTCTCACACACCTTGACTCCATCTGACACCCTTCCTGTACCTAGGGGCTTAGCCGTCAGAATTCCTTGCATTGGTATTTATGATGATGATGATGATGATGATAACATTACCAGAGCTCAGTATTCAATGATTAGATCAACAATCTTGGTGATGGTCTAATAAAGAATCGCTCTAGAGTATGCCACAGGTTAGAGACTATAAATTCAAAGTGTCTCCCAGTCAAAGAAAATGACCACAAACATGACAGTCGTAATTCGTTTTAATCTGCAAAGGTAAATGAAAAAAGAAAGAAAGAAGAGAGGAGAGAAGGAGGGAAGGAAGGAACAATATTTTGTGCCGAAAATCTAATTTTCAAAAATGAAAAATATTTCAAATGAAAAAATAAGAGAAAGAAGAGAATCTTAGACAAAACCTCAAGGGCAGGTGGAGATTTTGCACTGAAACAGATCTTTCGCATTAATTTTGCACTTATAACCTGTGTGTTCCCTAACACAACCATCCATCACAGATATTCATTGACTGGATCCAAGTTCATTTTCAGCTCCTACAGCTGTGCTCAGTTTGAGGCTTTGCACCGTGGAGGTTGCAGAGCTCAAACTAGCTGCCCCTCCCTGTTGCCCTTACCTTCCCTAACCAGATAGCACAGGCCTTCACTGTAGTTTGGGGACCTCGTGTACTAAAAAGCATGTCCCAGAGATAAGGAAAGTAACTCCTAAGTTTGACATGGCGGGGGAGGGAGGGTGTCTCTCTTCTCCCACTTCTGACACCTTGTATCAAGACAATTATGTCTTGGCTCTGATCATATGGAAAACAAAACTGTTGGCCGTAGCTCTTGCCTCTTTGCCAACATTTCACTTTTTGCATTGACTATGTGTTAGTTTTTTTCATTCCACACACTCCAAAAAGGAGGTTGTAGTTGAGGAGGAGGGAGCCCCGTGTGTTTCTTGCCAGGCTGAAGGAAGGCACTGTGGCCTTACCTCACTGTAGCCTTAGAAAGGGCACTCTTGCCTTGGGGACGCTAACCCTGCAGCATCACGGGAGTTGCAGGGAAAGGCATGGTAGCACAAAGCAAGATCAGCCGGGGCTGCAAGAAATCTGCTGACGTAGCTGCTGGAGACTCAGCGGGCCTTTCCAAATGCTTTACTAAGGCTTGAAGGACAAAACACAGACTTGTCTGGTTGGGGTGGGGCCCCGTGCGCACAACTGAGCAAAGAGCCTTAGCAACTCTTTGGGCAGACACAGTGTCAGTTCTGTGTCTGTGACAGGACACCCATGTGTGAGGCCTTCCCCCTTTTCTCACTGTCTTTGGTGTCAATGTGGTTGGAGATGGAACACGAACCAAATCTCGTTTTTGTAATGTGAGCCTCTGAATCTTTAAATGATGATGCTCCAGAAGAACCTTTTATTAGAATGTCCTTATCAAACATGTCTATTTTTCTACAATTGTTGCTAACACAGTTTAACAGTGTATTTTGTGTCAACTGTTAAGATTTGGAACTGAAAGAAGCTCATTAAGACTGAATTTTCTAAGTAGCAAGTATTGAAAGGTGTTTTTCATTGACAGTCCAGCAAAGCTGACTACAGTTTCTACCCATTCTCTTCCACCATATCCAGTCTCCAATCATTCAGTCCCTTGTTTATTTCCATAGGAAATCCAGCATTATTGAAATAAATAAGCCTATTTTAATCCTTCAATATTCATAATGAATGAGGATCACTCTCAACATGATATTTTGATCTGTCTGGCGGCATATTTGAGTCCCTTTCCCATAAAAGCATGGCTGTATCATTAGCCAGATAAGAATTTTAGGCTAAAGGGTTACAACTTGCCACAGCTGACCCCAATCTGGAGAAAAGACAGACTCAGCTGGAAGCATGACCTCCCCAAGGGCTGCTGAGACCCTCAGATTCTCGTTGCCATCCACCCCAACATGCTTTCCGACTAGATCACCTGTTTATGTCAGCTTTATGTAACGAATAAAATCATTTATGTTTCTGGATGTCCCATGGGCAAGCTATACTCTTTTGGATTAACACCCTTGCAATCCCTGTAAGGTCAGGTCATTGCTTTTCAATCTCTTCAAAATATGGCCTTCTGGCCTGGTTTGGTCCAATACATAGACACTCTAGGTCCGTGGGAAGGAAATGTCTCTTTCCCCACCCCCTTCTTCCATCCAACCCTCTCTTTTGCTGTTTCCCTCATTCTCCAGTTCTAGTTCCATCGATTTAGTTTAGTATCTTATGTTCCTGAATATTAATTCCAGCCGCTGTATCTAAAAAGTTCAGCCTATTTCTAAAGCACAATTTTCTCTTGCCAGTTTAACCAAACGAAGGCTCTAAAATGTCTATTTCTCATGATACTCTATAATTTTAAAATTATTTATGACTTTATTTAAAAGCCTAAGTTTTGAAGTTTCCAAGCAACATTCCTGTTTTTCTCTCCCTAAGTTTTCTTACTTTTCTCCCCCTTTGCTTTTGTATTTAGGTTTAAGTCACTATCTTTGGGATATTCAGAAAGTGTTTATGAATGTGGGTGCCAGTGGACAAAAGCTCCATTCAAAAACTATTTGAACTCACCGAAAGAATGTGAAATTTTTTGATTTTGGTTAGCTAAGTGATTCAAGATAAAAAATAAAATAAAATATAGTCATTTCCAAAAAGCTTGCCAAACTAGTCTGACTAGTTTTCAGTCTTGCCGTGACTTGGGTGATGCTCTGATTCAAAAGAGTCCTAAGGGCAGTTGAAAGTTAAATGTTTACACAGATGGTGAGCTTTGTCTATCATTTCTTTTCAGTGGATGGCTATGAGGTAAAAAAATATAGACAGTAGATACCTAATAAATGTTTCATTGATGTTGCATTACAATAGAGGCAATTAATAACATCTTGTTTCTAGATTTTATGGCCAACCTGTATTTATGCAAATGTCATCCTTTAATTCAAAATGGAGTAAAATGCACCTCAGAGAGCTTCTGGATGTAGCGTCATCTAGAAGTCAAAACTTGGTCAGGCTACTATTTGATTTTGACAAAATGCAGTCTGGACGATAATAGTAAAACAGCAGTACACCCTACACTGTGTAGTGTTTTGGAGCATTCAACGTACTTTCATTATTATCTCATTTAATTCTAATTACCATGAGAGCTTGAATATTATAATTTACACTTTACGGATGGAAAACTAGGGTTTGGGCAAGCTGAGTAATATCCTTGAGGCCGCAAGTCCAGTTAATTACAGATCCTGGTCTCAAATCCATGTGCAAAATAAAAGAAAGCAAAGGATATTTAGTGACATGTAAAAATTACGTCAAATTCAAATTTCTGTATCCATAAAGAAAGTTTTGTAGGAACACAGGCACACCCATTTGCTTCTGTGCTGCTATGACCCCTTTCACAATACACAGCAGAGTTGAGTTAATTAGCCAGAGGTCCCATAGCCAGAAGACTTAAGTATCTACTATCCGACCCTTTACAGAAGAAGCTCGCCAACCCCAGTACTGTACTGTTAAATACTATTAGTACCATTAAATACTATTGCATATGGTACTGTACTATTAAAAGATTCCTGGGCAACTTAGAATAATGATGATCTTTTCCAGTATAAATCTATTTCCAGTATTGTGCATAGGTTTATTTGAGGAAAAATAACTTATTTTTTAATAAGAGACAACTGCTTCACAGTTGTCTGTTTCTTTGAGCTGAGTCTCAAAGAAAAACTGTTTCCTTATTATAACCATTTCCCCAAGGGTGGTAAATAGAGTAAATAGTGAGGCAAGATTCAGTGGTAACTTCAGAAAGTGATATGGTAAAACTACTATATTAAAAATTAAAACTAATGAGTGATTTTTTTAATCAGAATTCCCAGCTATTCCTTCACTGAGCTATTGCTTCACTGACATTCACAGGAGTTTAAATACGGAGATGGCTGGGCCCCAAGTCTCTGTGGAGTGGGATGGCCTGGATTTGCAGTGGTTGCCACATGTCCAAACAAATTCTCCTCCCTACCTGCCTTCCCTCTCATGCCTTCTTGGAACAGAACTACCTAGACTACTGACCTGTCTCTCCATCTTTCCCTGCCAGGTTCTTCTAGCCCACAGTTGATCAATATGATAAGAACCCTGAGCCACCATTCCTGTTTAGTTGCACATGTTCTGGCTCCCTCTAGTTACTCAGCTAAAAGGTTAACATGCGAATAAAAACCAACAGGTCCTTTGGAAAAATGCTCAGGGAGAAACAGAGGGGTAGTAAAAGAATTGGTGTGTTGTTTGCTGCTTTCTGAATCTGAAGTACAAGATAAAGACTGGTAACTACAGAAATATTGGATCGAAGAAATTCAGACATTGGGGTTTTGAGATAAATCAATATTAAATGACACTCTTTAGTATCACCAGACTGAACTCACTTGCATTCTAAGGGAACATTTTCAAAGCCAGACATAAGTCAGCCAAGTCAGGTTTTTCACCCATTTAGTTCTACTGAAAAAATACATCAAGTTCTCTTACAAGTGCTTTCCTGGAAGTTAGGTGAGAAAGAAAAATTTTTGTAATAAATTATTGTGATATTGCATTGCTGACAGGTAAATGATGGAAACTGGGATGGATTTGGTCCTGTGTTTGAAACTAGGCGATGGGATCTGCAATCATGCAAAAAGCTCGCAATCTTGCAGCTGTGTGGAACAGCATAATAACTAAGGGGGAGAGAAAATATCTCAAAGTTCAGCACCATAAAACTTAAATAAATGTTAAAAGGAGTCAAACTTTTACTTGGCCCCATTACCTTGGTGAAAGAAAGCTTCATGCAGCCACCTAATTCAAATAGAAGAGGGATGGGGGAAGGAGGAAAAAATACTTTAACACTCACAAGAATAGTTCACTGAAGTAGCAACATGACTAAGTGATTGAGATTTATCACCAGTGAAAATGGTACTTAAAAATTATTCTTAGACACCACACCCCTAGACATCCATTTTAACGTGCTCTGTGGTCAGTTAGAGAATTGTGACCACATAGGCAACAGAGCTTGATTTCAGAGAACTAAATTGTTTCTGCTCAAAAAGTGTAATCAACCATTTCAAGATTAAGGCTACCCACCCCCTGTATTAACACCAATTGTGAATGCTATGATATCAACCAGTCAATCTTTATAAGAACATGAAGGGCTGGTTCTCTCAGGCAGTGTAAATATCTGCTACCAACAGGCACTAGTAAAATAAGCACCTAATGCATCATCATACCTAAAGTTCTAATACAAAACATAAAATATCCAACCAGAGGAACAAGACATCCCAGGAGCCTAAGATGGAACCTTGGGTTACTAAAACCCCAGTCCAAACTGAATGCCTTATGGAGTACATCAACGCTGGGTCTATCACAGCTAAACACAGCTAGCAGAACTGGATCAGCTGGAGGGCAGAGATCTGGGTTCCCAACAGCTGTGAGTTTGGAACCTCTGGGTGTTTAACCGGGCAGCTTAGAGAGAGAGTTGGAATACTGTTCACAGATTCCTTCATAGCAAGTATCCTTCTGGCATCATCCCTCAGCCTGGCTGACTTGGGGGACACATATGAACCACACCTTCCCTTGCCCCTTGGCTCAGCCTTGGGTAGTGCAGAAGCCTTAGTCATATTCACCACCTCCGTGGGTGAGTCCTTCCCTCCAGTCCTGGTTTCTGCCCATCTAACTGATGACAACTCCCCCAGAAGCGTCTGCTGGGAACACTGCATCTTTTGAGCTTGACTTGGCCAGCACTCTTGACCCCACAGAGCACCCACATGGCTCAGAGATGATAACCCTACCTAGAAGAACTGAAATAAGACCTTCTGAGTCCCCTGTGCACAGGGATGCCCCTAACATATGTAACTCAAAATTAAGCAGTAGGCAACCACTCCAGTACTCTTGCCTGGTAAATCCCATGGACGAAGGAGCCTGGTAGGCTGCAGTCCATGGAGTCGCTAGGAGTCAGACACAACTGAGCAACCTCACTTTCACTTTTCACTTTCGTGCATTGGAGAAGGAAATGGCAACCCACTCCAGTGTTCTTGCCTGGAGAATCCCAGGGATGGGGGAGCCTGGTGGCCTGCTGTCTATGGGGTCGCACAGAGTCGGACACGACTGAAGCGACTTAGCAGCAGCAGCAACACATAAAAAAGAAAGCGTAAAGTCCCAGAGAGTTCTCATTTCCATGGTGATTACCTCACTGCTTTATTTTCCTTTTTCCCTAATTCTTCAGCCTCTAGAAATTGTTGCGTTTTGGTATCCCAGGGCCTAGAGTACATACTTGATTGGCTCATCCAGCAATTTTAGCCATCTCCCAAGATGATCTGACCTGTCCCCTCTTTTTAAGTGAGGAGTCTTGATGTATTCAAATCCACCCCACAACCAAAAAAAAAAAAAATGCCAGCCAGGTCAAAAAATTTTGCATCTCTTTCCCTTCCTCTGGAAGAGCCACCAAATGTGACAGAAAAGTCAAGGATCTTCTTTTTATTTGCAAGGAACATGTCTGGATTGCCACACTTGGAGACCCAACTTAAGCTGTCCCCCAGGTGCCCACAGAGCTTTCACATCACTGCAAATGGTCATCCAAGCACTCTACCCAGCTCCTCTTTCTGAATTTCCTTCCTCAGCAACCTCCAAAAGCCAGATTTACCAGCACCTTCCTCTGAGTGTTCATTCCATTCTTGAGCAGCAACTGAGAACCTATTGTGAGCCTGTTAAGTCTCTTCCGTCGTGTCCGACTCTGCGACCCTGCGGACTGTAGCCCACCAGGCTCCACTGTCCGTGGGGTTCTCCAGGCAAGAATAGTGGAGTGGGTTGCCATGCCCTCCTCCAGGGGATCTTCCTGAGCCAGGGATTGAACCCACGTCTCTTACTTACATCTCCTGCTTTGGCAGTCGGGTTCTTTACTGCTAGTGCCACGTGGAAAGCCCATTACTGGGGTTAATCCTATCTCTTACTTCATTGTCTACCACCAGTTTTAATTGAACATGTAATATATTCATGATCGGATTACCTGAGACCAAAATGTAGAATATTTTGCTCTTACCCCATAGACGTGAGACATTGAGGGCTCAAGTGTGATGCCTGGGCATTTTGACATCAGCCCATAACTGAATGGAACATCAGTGAAGTCTTGTGCCCAAGAGAAAGCTGGACTTTTCCAGGGCAATTTTCTTGTCCTTGTGACTAGGCTGGCCAGCTTGCCAAAGATAGTTACAAATATCTTTATTCAACCTGATGATTCTTTACCTAAAATGAGAGCCATGCAGGAACGATGGTGAGCTCTCACACGCATGCAGGTTTCTGAAATAGTGACTCAGACACCTGCCTGTGAACAGTGGTCTTTCCTCTGCCACCATCTGCACAGACTGTGCCCTGGGGAAAAACCTAGCCCCTGTGTGGTGCCTGGTTACCCAGATCATGCATGGCTGCTGTCATGGCAACCACAGCCTACCAGCATGGACCGCTCCACGGAGTCTTTGATGAGAAGTGGCAGAGGCCCCAGAGAGCTGAGGCTCCCAGGAGTGCTCCACCTGGAGATAGCCTTGGGGGAACTGAAGATACAAGGGGCAGTGCCCAGGCAAATGGGTATTTATTCAGCATGCCAGGTGTGAGGTATTCCTATCTCACATTCCTAGGATGGCACACACTTAGGAGGCCAAACGGCTCCTTAAAAACCTATTCTTCAAGCCATCATCCCCATGTGCACACTCTTGCAGTCGAATCACATTTGCCTTTAAAAAGCTCCCAAAACCAAAACTAAATTCACATTTTCTGATATATGTCCAAAAAGCCTCCATCTTATTAATCTCTACATAAAAGATAAAAGTTTGGTCCAAAACAAATAGTCAAATAGTGCTTCAATAATAAACTCAAGGACAAACAAAAGAGATTTTTAAATTTTACTAACAAATTTTTTTAGAAAACCTAATTTCCAATCGGAAGGGTTCATTTTTGCCCCCAGGATGCAAAGTCCTCTCAACATCATTTCTCCTTGAACTTGCCATTGTCCATGTGGCTTTGAACCTGAGAAAAACTCCTTTCAGTTCAGTTCAGTCGCTCAGTCATGTCTGACTCTTTGCGACCCCATGGACCGCAGCACTCCAGGCCTCCCTGTCCATCACCAACGCCCAGACTTTACTCAAACTCATGTCCACTGAATCAGTGATGCCATCCAACCATCTCATCCTCTGTCGTCCCCTTCTCCTCCTGCCTTCAATCTTTCCCAGCATCAGGGTCTTTTCAAATGAATCAATTCTTTGCATCAGGGGGCCAAAGTGCTGGAATTTCAGCTTCCACATCAGTCCTTCCAATGAACATTCAGGACTGATTTCCTTTAGGATGGACTGGTGGGATCTCCTTGCAATCCAAGGGACTCTCAAGCGTCTTCTCCAAAACTCCTTTACATCGGCATGAAAGGTGAAGTGGAATTTAGCTCTGAAGATTTTAGAGTTCAGTTCAGTCAGGCTTGGTGACTCCAACTGGAATAAACTATGCTAACCAGAAACATCTCTGTAGCAATCTCACTGGACACTGACCTCAGGGAAACTTTGGAGGCAGTGATGCTCAAGATGAGAACTTGCTTTTAGAGGGAAGGTCTTAATGTTCAAATCTCTAAGTCATGCCCACACTCTGCAAGTCAGACCAGACCAGATCCCAGAGTCTGTACTTCACTTGGTCATCTGGCCACATTCAAATGGGGTGCTAGGGGAAAAGTGAGAATTTATCACGACCTGAGCAGTTTGACTTCCATCTTACTTTCTAACATGATTACAACAGGTACCAGCAAGATGTGTGGCCTCTTCTGTGCTTCCTGTTTGTATCCTCATGTGATTTTTTTTTCCTTTTCTAAAAGAAAAAAGATTGTGCTAAACATTACACAATGTAGTGGGAGTTTTCAGTCTTTCATAACTAACACATCAGCTGACAAATGCAACACCCCCTTCCCCGCATACATATGTACATATACACAAATATACAAGCACTTAAACACACACACACACACACACACACACACACATCCTTCCCAATCAGTTATGAGGTGGTCCACATAAGTGAATTTCCAGAAATCCAAAGCCATCAGAATCACAACCACTTCTCCCCTGCCCCTCTCACCACCACTGTGGTATTCTTCCTTAAATATACCATACGTTGCCCTGAACTCACAGGCAGTGGGTCAGGAAGCAGCCTTTTATTTCACTAGTACATAGGAAACCTGGATTCAGTTCGAGGAAGAGTAGGATTCTGGCCCCGGTTCCATCCCTGGAAGGGCCAGATGGTCTTGACTAAATCAATGAACTGCTCTGAAACTGTTTTCTCACCTTTTTTCCAAATCAACAAACTTTATTGTCTTACTTAGAGTAACTTTAGGTCCACAGCAAAACTGAGGGAAAAATACAGAGACTTCCTGTATATCCCTGTCCCCACAGTATACAACCTCCCCCATTATCAACATCTCCCAGCAGAGTGGTTACATTTGTTACAATTGATGAGCCTATATTGATTTATCATCATGCCCAAAAGTCCAGTAGTCTACATTAAGGTTCACTCTTGGCGTTGTATGCTCTTGGCGTTGAACACCGTTTGAGTTTTCAGAAATGTGTGGCATATAATGAACTGTATCCACCATGGTAGCATCATACAGAATAGCTCCACTGCCCTAAAAACCTGTGGTCTGCCTTTTAATTTCTCCTTCCTTCTAAACCGTGGTAACCACTAGTCTTTTTACTGTCTCCTCAGTTTTGCCTTTTCCACAAGGACTAATAGCTGGAATCATACAGTACATAGGCTCTACAGATTAGCTTCTTTCATTTACTAATACACATTTAAATTCCTCCACATCTTTTCATGGCTTGGTAGCTCATTTCTTTTTAGGGCTGAATAATCCCACATTGTCCCGATGTACTACAATTTATTTACCTATTTACATCCCGAAGGATGTCTTCATGGCTTCCAAGTTTTGACAATGATGAATAAAGCTGCTATAAATATCTGTGTGCAGGTTTTTTATGTGGACATTGGTTTGGGGTTTTTTTTTCCATTTGGTTAAATACCAAGGAACATGAACGCTGGATCATATGATAAAGCTATGTTTAGTGTTGGAAGTAACTGCCAAGCTGTCTTCGAAAGTAGCTGGACCACTTTGCATTCCCACCGACCACAAACGATAATTCCTCTTGCTCCACATTCTTGCCAGCATTTGGAATTGTCAGCGTTTTGGATGTTGGCCATTTTAACAGGGACACGCTGATGTCTCATTGTTTCCATTTGCGTTTCCCTGATGATATATGATATGGAGCATCTTTTTGTATGTTTATTTGCCACTGTACTTCTTCTTTGATGAGGTGTCTGTTCAGGTAATTGCCCACTTTTTAAAAGCTTTTATTGGAATATAGTTGGTTTACGATGCTGGGTTAGTTTCTGTTGCATGGCAAAGTGAATCAATCATACGTATACATAGAGCCACTTTTTTTAGATCCTTTCCCATGTAGGTCATTACAGAGTATTGAGCAGAGCTCCCTGCGCTATCCAGTAGGTCCTTAGTAATCTATTTTGTATATGTTGGTGGTGGTTTAATCACTCAGTCATATTCGACTCTCTGCGAACCCAAGCACTATAGTCTGCCAGACTCCTCTGTCCATGGAATTTCCTAGGCAAGAATACTAGAGTGGGTTGCCATTTCCTTCTCCAGGGGATCTTCCTGACCCAGGAATCGAACCCAGGCCTCCAGTATTGCAAGTAGTCTCCTGACTGCCTGAGTGAGGAGAACTGACTTTACTGACTGAGCCACTATTTTGAACACAGTAACATATATACGCCAATCTCAATGTCCCAATTTATCCATTTCTCCCTCCCCTGGGTAACCATAAGATGGGTTTTTGCTCTATTTCTGTTTTGTAAATAAGTTCGTCTGTACCAGTCTTTTAGATTCCACATATATAAGCATTATTATATGATATTTGCTTTTCTCTGACTTACTTCAGTCAGGGTACCAGTCTCTGGGTTCATCCATGTTGCTGAAAATGGCATTATTTCATTCTTTTTATGGCTGAGAAATATTCCATTGTATATATGTATCACATCTTCTTTATCCATTCCTGTCAGTGGACATTTAAGTGGCTTCCATGTCTTGGTTGTTGTAAATAGTGTTCTAACAAACACCGAGGTGAGTGTATCTTTTCGAATTACAGTTTTCTCTGGTTGTATGCCCAAGAGTAGGATCACTGGATCATATGGCAACTCTATTTTTAATTTTTTAAGGAACCTCCATACTGTTCTCCAAAAGGGTGGTATCAATTTACATTTTCAAGAGTGCAAAAGGGTTCCCTTTTCTCCACACCCTCTCCAGCATTTCCTGTTTGTAGATTTTTTTTGATGATGGCCATTCTGACCAGTATTGTGTTGATTCGCATGTCTCTGACAATTAGTGATGTTGAACATTTTCACATGTGCTTTTTGACCATCTGCATGCCTTCTTTGGGGAAATGTCTATTTAGATTTTCTGCTTATTTTTATTGAGTTGTTTGATTCTTTGTTATTGAGCCAGATGAGCCATTTGTATATTTTGGAGATTAATCCCTTGTCAGTCGCTTCATTGGCAAATATTTTCTCCCATTCTGTGGGCTGTCTTTTCACTTTGCTTACGGTTTCCTTTGCTGTGCAAAAGCTTTTCGGTTTAATTGAGTCCCTTTTGTTTATTTCTGTTTTTATTTCCATTACTCTAGGAGGCGGATCAAAAGATCTTGCTTCAGTTTATCTCAAAGAGTATTCTGCCTACGTTTTCCTCTAAGAGTTTTAAATTATCCAGACTCACATTTAGGTTTTTAATCCATTTCGAGTTTATTTTTGTGTATGGTGTTAGAGAGCATTCTAATTTTATTCTTTTACGTGTAGGTGTCCAATTTTCCCAGCACCTCTTATTGAAGAAACTCTTTTTGCCCTTGTATATTCTTGCCTCCTTTGTCATGCTGCTGCTGCTGCTAAGTCGCTTCAGTCGTGTCCAACTCTGTGCGACCCCATAGCCGGCAGCCCACCAGGCCCCGCTGTCCCTGGGATTCTCCAGGCAAGAATACTGGAGTGGGTTGCCATTTCCTTCTCCAATGCGTGCATGCATGCTAAGTTGCTGCAGTCATGTCTGACTCTGCGACCCTATGGACAGCAGCCCTCCAGGCTCCTCTGTCCACAGGATTCTCTAGGCAAGAACACTGGAGTGGGCTGTCATAGATTAGTAGACCATAAATGTGTCTGTTTAATCTCTTTGCCCATTTTTTAATCAGATTACTTTCTTATTTTTGAGTTTTAAGAGTTCTTTGTATATTTTGGATAATAGTGCTTTATCAAATGGGTCTTTTGCAAATATTTTCTCCCAGTCTGTGATTTGTCTTCTTACTCTGTTGACAGTGTTTTTGCAGAGCAGAAATTTTTAATTTTAATGAAGACCAGCTTATCAATTTTTCCTTCATCAAATATGCCTTTGGTGTTGTATTTTAAAAGTCATTGCCATACCCAAAGTCATGTAAGTTTTCTCATATGTTCTCTGGTAGAAGTTTTATAGTTTTGTATTTTATATCTAAATCTATGATCCATTTTGAGTTAATTTTGTGAAACATGTAAGGCCTGTGTTTAGATGC
Source organism: Bubalus kerabau (assembly GCF_029407905.1). Taxonomy (NCBI): domain Eukaryota; kingdom Metazoa; phylum Chordata; class Mammalia; order Artiodactyla; family Bovidae; genus Bubalus; species Bubalus kerabau. The sequence goes on along the minus strand of NC_073625.1, from coordinate 196,158,229 downwards.
ATTTTTTTTTGAAATATGAATGTACAGTTTTATTCCAGCACCATTTATTGAAATAATTGTCTCCGTTCCACTGTATTGCCTTCACTCCTTTGTCAAAGATGAGTTGACTGTATTTATGTGGGTCTATTTCTGGGCTCTCTAGTCTGTTCCACTGATCTAGTTGTCTGTTCTTTCACCAATGCCACACTGTCTTAATTACTGTAGCTTTATAATAAGCCTTGAGACGGGGTAGTGTCAGTCCTCCAACTTCATTTTTCTCCTTTAATATTAGGTTGGCTACTCTGGATCTTTTGTTTCTCTGTACAAACTGCAGAATCAGTCTGTCAATTTCCACAAAACAACTTGCTGGGATTTTGACTAGAATTGTATTGAATCTATCGTTCACTTTAGGGAGAACTGACATCTTGACGATGTTGACTCTTTCTATTCATAAACATGCACTATCTCTCCATTTATTTCTTTCATCTTTATATCTTTCATCAGAGTTTTGTAGTTTTCCTCATGTGTATTTTGTTAGATTTAAACCTAAGTGTTTTATTTGGGAGAGTCTTCATGTAAACAATGGTGTGCTATTTATTTCAAATTCTGCTTGTTCACTGCTGGCATATAGGTTTTGTATATTAACCCTGTATCCTGCAACCTTGCTATAATGGCTTATTAGTTGCAAAAAAATTTTTTGGTTGATTCTTTCAGATTTTCTATATAGAAAACTACGTCTTCTGAAAAGAGAAATTTATTTCTTCCTTCTCAATTCCTCTAAGCACTTCTTAGAAGGCATCACACAAGTTTTGATAAGTTGTAATTCCATTTTCTTTTAGTCCAAAATATGTTTTAACTCTCTTGAGATTCCTATTTACCTGTATGTTATTTAGATTATGTTGTTGCATTTCTAAGTATGTTGAGATTTTCCACCTATCTTTCTGTTATTGATTTCTAGTTTAATTTCATTGTGGTCTAAAACAGACATTGCATGATTTCTACTCTTTCAAGTTTGTTAAGGTGTGTGTTACAGCCCAGAACGTGGTTTATCTTGGTGAGTGTTTCAGTTGAGATTGAGGAGGAAATGTGTCTGCTCTTAGTCTCATCTTGCTCAGCAAGCCTTTGAATCCCACACTTTTTGCTTCTGTGACTCTGAGTTCTGGTCTGCATCACCATCAGATCTGGTGTACTCCATCCTTACACTAACTAAGCCCAAGATGACTTAGATTTAAGTCTTAGATGCTTTTAAGAGTTTCACTGATTCCTTTGCAGGTGGCAGTGAAATTTCATTACCATCCATGTGCTTGTCACCAGCACACCCTCACCAACTACATTCTTCTCTCTTTTACTTCCTGTAGCAAATAGACAAGCTATAAGTGTGAGTTGGATGCCTTCTAGACAAATGTTCAGTTCAGTTCAGTTCAGCCGCTCAGTCGTGTCTGACTGTTTGCAGTATTACTAAATAAGCACTATACTCTTCTCTACAGTAAAAAAAAAAAAAAAAAAAAATGCCCCAAGGAAATATAGTGTCCTCGATAGAAAATAAGTGCATGCCCACATCTTGCATGTTCATTCATGAACAGCTCGAGCAGCCCCAGCAGGTTATTGACAACTTACTTTTAACCTGAATGCTGCTCTACCTTCCCTGAAGCATGCATCCAGGACCCCAGGCTAGCCAAAAAAAAAAAAAAAAAAAAAAAAAAATTAATACTAAACAACACAGAACATAATTAAGGCGGCAAAAAGCTTAAACCATAATAACATTTTCATTCAACTGCTTTATTTCAACCATATCACCCTCTTCCTCTCTTATTTGAAAGATAATTCATGATATTTGCCTTTTCTAACAAAATAGCACAATAATAAGGCCAAAAACATTACTATGGCCCTATAAAATGTGAGGTGGTTCTGTGAGCCATTTCACAAGATAGAAAACTATTCTGGAAAAGTCAATAGATCAAAAGTCCTCAGCAGTGCCTAAACTTTAATAATCTTTTTAATCTGAACCTGTGAGATTGAGGAGAAGTCTTAATCTGGTTTGAGCGTTGCATGTTTGTTGACATCCATGTTTCTATGGACCCGGAAGTTCTCAGTCCTACCACCACATAGAACTGTCAGGAACTAATGTATAAAACAAAACGCAGGGGCTCCTGGGACCAAGTCATCAAGGTAAGGTGTCACCAGGGTGCACGTTGGTGTTCCAGGTACAGCATTTCTATTTCTGTTCCTAGAAAATGCTGTTTTCTAAACAGAGAGTCAATTCTGTTCCCAGAAAGTCTTTAAAACTTGAGTTTTTGATGAATCTCACCAACAGAGAAATAAAATGTTTCATTTTCAAGGTGCATGAAGTTCACCAATGCTGGGAGCAGGCATACACTTGTATTTCCATTCTCAGGGATGTAAGTCACTGACGAGATAAAGAAAAAACACCACTCAAAATATTCTGGAAGTGGATGCCCCATAGTTAATTGTCCTAAATCTACATGTGCTGGACTGAGTATTGGCCATGAACGGTTGCAGTGCAGTGGGTGATGTCCCAGGCAAGTTACCCTGAAGACTCTAAGAAATGGTGACTTTCTCTGCCCTCAATAAGCCTACAACCAACCTCATGGCTACCAGCTCTCAACATGTGACAACACGTGCTGAGTGCATCAAGCCACACGGAAGCCCAGTGAGCAAATATTGACTCGCACTTTACAAATGAAGATATTAAGGCATAGAGGGAAATTAACATACTCTAGCTTTCAGAATAAGACAACCTACTATAGAGGGTATACCAACTGTTCTGAAATTTAAAGAAAGCAGGTCGGCTTCCATGTAAGTCCTCGGGAATGGTTTCCTGGGAAAGGAAGGGACGGGACATTCGTCCTGATATTTCTCGAGACTAAATGGGATTCGGAATATAGAGATCCAGGAGGGAGGGCTTTCCTTGCAGTTTGAGGAGTCAGCATGAGAGAGGGTCCAAAGCTAGGCAAACACAAAGCAAGACTGGGAGATGGGAGCCAGGTCAGCCTAGATGCAGAGAGAGAACTTATTGTAGGATTTGATAAAATATGCATTTTGAAAACTGGTGCTAAATTGTAGAAGACTTAGGATTCCAGGTTAAGGAACACAGATCACAGAAAAAATAGCACAGTAGCATTTATTAGTAAATCCACTATTGTGCATAAAAGGCTCTGAAGGCTTTAGGATTGAGTTTTTTTTTTTAAAGAATGACTTTTACAGGGGAAAAAAAAAAAAAAAAAAGCAAAATGTCCTTGACCACACTGTCAAGCGAGTTGAAATGATTCAGTGAATCTGTGGAAAACAATAAATCATTGGTAGAATTTCAATAGCATTTAGTAGTAATCTACATGTCCAGCAAAATCATGAAACAGGGGTAATTACAAGAGAGATTTACAGATACTAAAAATACAATGCAAAAAATGAAGTTTTCCTTGAGCAAAACCAATGATCCTTTAGTGATGAACCGGAAAAAAAAAAAAGAAAAAAAAAAAAAGAAAATGCATTTTTCCAAAATCCTACAAGTCTTCTGACTCTTGCTCCTGATAAGTAACTAGATCAGCTCCTGAAGTCAATATCGCCAACCTTTCCGCCACAGTTTTTGGGAAGGAAAGCCAGGTAGGGCACAAGCACTGGTTTGGCTCCTGACCACCTCTCAGTCCTTTTGTAACTCAACTCCAAGTACATCTGCGACGGACACCAAGGCGAAAGCATGCGGCGCGCGAAAGCACAAGTTATGTACTGAGAAATCACTACAATGCCAAATTTTTTTAGAATAAAAAAATATATATCTTTAACAACTCGCTGTGTTAGGGTAACTGTTTACATATTGAGGTGTTCCTCCTTTTTTTTGACTGGAACAATAAAAACAAAATTTGATATGGTCTTGGTTTCTTCTTTGTGTGTGTGTGTGTATGTGCGTGTGTGTCCAAAAAAGTCAGCCTTTTCTACAGGTGGGGACAGGAGTCATTTTTGAAGCACCATAACCTGTCACAGGATCACCCAGGAAGTCAGACCTCCCGCCCGTATAAATCAAGAACCGTATCATGGCTTCAGAATAACTCAGCCTCTCTCTCTCTCTTTCTGTGTGTCTCTTCCTATGTCTCCCTCCCATCTCCCCTCTTCCTCTGCCCATAGTCAGATCCCAGCAACAGGTCAGCCCTGCTCCTTCCCATACCTGTCCAACCGGGTGGGACCCATCCAATACCTGCTAGATCTCTGTACCTCATGAAATATTCAGTTCAGTTCAGTCGCTCAGTCATGTCTGACTCTTTGCGACCCCATGGACCACAGCATGCCAGGCCTCCCTGTCCATCACCAACTCCCAGACTTTATTCAAATTCATGTCCATTGAGTCGGTGAAGACATCCAACCATCTCATCCTCTGTTGTCCCCTTCTCCTCCTGCCCTCAATCTTTCCCAGCATCAGGGTCTTTTCAAATGAGTCAGCTCTTTGCATCAGGTGGCCAAAGTATTGGAGTTTCAGCTTCAACATCAGTCCTTCCAATGAACTTTCAGGACTGATTTCCTTTAGGATGGACTGGTTGGATCTCCTTGCAGTTCAAGGGACTCTCCAGAGTCTTCTCCAACATCACAGTTCAAAAGCATCAGTTCTTCAGCACTCAGCTTTCTTTATAGTCCAACTCTCACATCCATACATGACTACTGGAAAAACCATAGCTTTGACTAAACAGATCTTTGTTGGCAAAGTAATGTCTCTGCTTTTTAATATGCTGTCTAGGTTGCTCATAGAAGGCAATGGCAACCCACTCCAGTGCTCTTGCCTGGAGAATCCCATGGACAGAGGAGCCTGGTAGGCTGTAGTCCATGGCATCGTGAAGAGTCGGACATAACTGAGCGACTTCACTTTCACTTTTCACTTTCATGCATTGGAGAAGGAAATGCAACCCACTCCAGTGTTCTTGCCTGGAGAATACCAGGGATGGGGGAACCTGGTGGGCTGCCATCTCTGGGGTCGCACAGAGTCGGACACGACTGAAGCGACTTAGCAGCAGCAGCAGCAGCAGGTTGCTCATAACTTTTCTTCCAAGAAGTAAGTGTCTTTTTATTTCATGGCTGCAGTCACCATCTGCAGTGATTTTGGAGCCCATGAAATATTACCATATGTAAAACAGATCGTCAGTGGGAGTTTGATGTATGACTCAGGGCACCCAAAGCCCGGGTTCTGTGATGACCTGGAGGAATAGGGTGGGGGAGAGTTGGTTCAGAAGGGAGGGGAGACATGTATGCCTATAGCCAATTCATGTTGATGTATGACAAAAACCATCACAATACTGTTAGGTAATTATCCTCCCATGGAAATTCTTTTAAAAAAACTGTAACAACAGCAACAAAAAGATGGAAGGAACCTCGGGACTCCCAGCAGTTCACAACTGCTTGCTGCAGCTCTATCTTTTTTGGATTTTTTTTTTAATTTAAATTTATTTATTTAATTAGAGGCTAATTACTTAACAATATTGTATTGGTTTTGCCATACATCAACATGAATCCTCCACGGGTGTACACGTGTTCCCCATCCTGAACCCCCCTCCCACCTCCCTCCCCATACCATCGCTCTGGGTCATCCCAGTGCACCAGCCCCAAGCTTCCTGTATCCTGCATCAAACCTGGACTGGCGACTTGTTTCATATATAATACTATATGTGTTTCAATGCCATTCTCCCAAATCATCCCCCCCCCCCCACAGAATCCAAAAGACTGTTCTCTACATCTGTGTCTCTTTTGCTGTCTCGCATACAGGGTTATCGTTACCATCTTTCTAAATTCCATATATATGTGTTAGTATACTGCATTGGTGTTTTTCTTTCTGGCTTACTTCACTCTGTATAATAGGCTCCAGTCTCATCCACCTGATTAGAACTGATTCAAATGTATTCTTTTTAATGGCTGAGTGATACTCCATTGTGTATATGTACCACAGTTTTCTTATCCATTCACCTGCTGATGGACATCTAAGTTGCTTCCATGTCCTGGCTATTATAAACAGTGCTGCGATGGACACTGGGGTACACATGTCTCTTTCAATTCTGGTTTCCTCGGTGTGTAGGCGGCGGGGCGACGGTTGGGGAGGGGAAGGACACTGAGGTGCCCGCTCGCTCGCCTCGGCCCTGACATCGTGTCAACCTGGATTTATTTGTTTGGGGGGACCCTGTAGCATGCAAGATCTTAGCTCCCTGACCAGGGATGACCCTTCCCTCCCCCCAGCGGAAGCACAGAGTCCTACCCACTGGACCACCAGGGAATTCCCTTATGTATCTTCACTAGAGGACTTCAACAATATCTGACAAGGTCCAATGCTGAACTCAAGAATCATTCTTAAGAGAGGGTTTTCCATGGTCTCAGTTTTCCACTTTGCAAGGGGTTGGCTCTGGCCGAATCTGGTACCTCAGCTCTGACTCCAGAGGGCTTGGCCGCCCGCCCTTTCCAGGGAGGCACAAACCAAACCTGTGAGTCCAGCCCAGGCGCCTCGCACCACAACATGCATGGGATACGCTGTGTGAAATACACCTGGGTCAGTTCACCAGTGATGGCGGATGGGCAGCCATCACCCACAGCACAGGGGCCTCGATGTTCTCAACCCGGGGTCACAGAGGGGTGGTCACAGGAGGACAGCCCCATGAACTGTTGACGGTGTTACAGGAACCTTTCCATTTGACCTGGGGTATTTCCCTTTTTCTAAAAATGCAGTGCACTAAAACTATTTTAGGAATGGAGTTAATATGGCTCATTCATAAGAGAGCACCTTCCTGTGTTTCTGGATGTGATACCTAAACGCTGGCTTCTCTCATTCTCTCTCATACCCTCCCACCCTCTTCCTCTCTGTTTTTTAAAACAATTTTACTCTACAAATATGTTCATGACATTTTTAACAAATGTCTTGGGCAATTGGTAAATGTGTGTGTGTGTGTGTGTGTGTGTGTGTGTGTGTGTTCCATCGCTTCAGTCATGTCTGACTCTTTGCGACCCTACGGACTGTAGCCTACCAAGCTCCTCTGTTCATGGCATTCTCCAGGCAAGAATACTGGAGTGCATTGCCATGCCCTCCTCCAGGGGATCTTCCTGACCTAGGGATCGAACCCACATTTCCTGTGTCTCCTGCACTGCAGGTGAATTTTCTACCACTGAGCCATTGCAGAAGCCTTATATACATATATATACACACAAGCACACATACCTGGGTTATGTCTTTTCCCAGAGGCTGTGGGACATAAGATAAAGCTCTCAGGACGTCGATGTAATCTCATCCCACCTTTCCTAGTCTGACCCCCATCCAGTCTTGCTGCTGCGCCTGGCAGTGTTACTGACGTGTCATCTGCATCCCCCAGCCCCTTGCCCATCCATCCACTTAGTGCTTCCCAGGCCCAGAGAAACCCACAGGGATGCTCCCACCCCTTCAGCTGCCCAAGAGAAGAACCCCTGTCCCTGCTGACTCCCCTGGAACCACCCTCCACATTACCCTGGAGGGATTGTATAGAACAATTCCCCAGCCAAACCCATAGCTGGAGCATCCTCATCTACTCTGGTGGTTTCCAAACTAAACTGCAGAAACTTTTTTCTGACAGAAATCTCAAGCAGGAGCTCACTACTTAAATCAGACAGAAGTGGAGTTGCCTGGTTGTAGCAGGAGGGATGGTTATGAGCCCTGTCCCTCACCAAATGCCCTGGGCCTCTGTCCTCGGGGCCCAGGTCAATAGTCACTGCTGTGCAGCATCACATGCAAACTCCTTGCTGGGCGCATAAGGATGGGCCAGTATGCCACCCCACAGGCCCCCTTTATCAAATGTCTACATTCACCAACAGGGCACGCCCTCCCAGGCCACCTAGACCTTGAAAACATTGCTTTTTCCTCCTGGTTAGAACTGGACATGGAGCAACAGACTGGTTCCAAATAGGAAAAGGAGTATGTCGAGGCTGTATATTGTCACCCTGTTTATTCAACTTATATGCAGAATACATCACGAGAAACGCTGGACTGGAAGAAACACAAGCTGGAATCAAGATTGCCAGGAGAAATATCAATAACCTCAGATATGCAGATGACACCACCCTTATGGCAGAAAGGGAAGAGGAACTCAAAAGCCTCTTGATGAAAGTGAAAGTGGAGAGTGAAAAAGTTGGCTTAAAGCTCAACATTCAGAAAACAAAGATCATGGCATCCGGTCCCATCACTTCATGGGAAATAGATGGGGAAAGAGGGGAAACAGTGTCAGACTATTTTTCTGGGCTCCAAAATCACTGCACATGGTGACTGCAGCCATGAAATTAAAAGACGCTTACTCCTTGGAAGGAAAGTTATGACCAACCTAGACAGCATATTCAAAAGCAGAGACATTACTTTGCCAACAAAGGTTCGTCTAGTCAAGGCTATGGTTTTTCCTGTGGTCATGTATGAATGTGAGAGTTGGACTGTGAAGAAGGCTGAGCGCCGAAGAATTGATGCTTTTGAACTGTGGTGTTGGAGAATACTCTTTAGAGTCCCTTGGACTGCAGGGAGATCCAACCAGTCCATTCTGAAGGAGATCAGCCCTGAGATTTCTTTGGAAGGAATGATGCTAAAGCTGAAACTCCAGTACTTTGGCCACCTCATGCGAAGAGCTGACTCATTGGAAAAGACTCTGATGCTGGGAGGGATTGGGGGCAAGAGGAGAAGGGGATGACAGAGGATGAGATGGCTGGATGGCATCACTGACTCGATGGATGTGAGTCTGAGTGAACTCCGGGAGTTGGTGATGGACAGGGAGGCCTAGCATGCTGCGATTCATGGGGTCACAAAGAGTCGGACATGACTGAGCAATTGATCTAATCTGATCTGATGTGAATCTGAAGCCATCCGGGAAGCTCAGACACCCTTCCCTGACTCCCCTGACCCTAGCAGGCTTCCAAATCTCTATCCTGAGAGCTCATAAACTAGCACTGGACTGCACATTAACCCTTCTTGTTTGTTGTCCCCAGCAGACAACAAACCCCTTACAGCCAAGGATTGTCTTACCTATCTGTCCCCAGCACCTTCCATAATACTTGGCACTTAGTTGGTGCTCAATGCTTTTTTGTTGGATGGATGAGTAGATGAATGGATGAATGGATGGGTGGGTAGATGAATGGATGGATGGATGAGTGGGTAGATGGGTGGATGGATGGATGAGTGGGTGGGCAGATGTTTGGATGGATGGATGAATGCATGGGTGGGTGGATGAATGGATGGATGAAGGAGTAGATGGATGGATGAGTGGTTGGGCGGATGTTTGGATGGATGGATGAATGGATGCATGGATGGATGGATGGACGAGTGGGTGAATAGATGTTTGGATGGATGGATGGATGGATGGGTGGGTGGATGAATGGATGGATGAAGGAGTGGATGGATGGATGAGTGGGTGGACGGATGTTTGGATGGATGGATGAATGGATGGATGGATGGATGAGTGGGTGGATGGATGTTTGGATGGATGGATGAGTGGATGGATAGATGTTTGGATGGATGGATGAGTGGGTGGATGGATGGATGAGTGGGTGGATGGATGGTTGGATGGATGGATGGACATTTGGATGGATGGACAAGTGGATGGATGGGTGGATGAATGGATGAGTGTGTGGACAGATGTTTGGATGGATAGGTGAATGCATGGGTGGGTGGATGAATGGATGGATGAGTGGGCAGATGGATGTTTGGATGGATGGATGAGTGGATGGATGGGTGGATAAATGGGTGGATGGATGGATGGTTGGATGGATGGGTGGAGGAATGGACAGATGAATGGATGGGTAGGTGGATGAATGGATGGATGAATGAGTGGATGGATGGATGAATAGGTAGATGGGTGTGTTAGGGAATGAGTGGTTGATGGATGGAGGAGAAAGAGTAGTAACATTCATGATGTGCCATTCAGGTGATGATAGCAGACATAGAAACCCCTATTACTGCTTTCACAGCTATGTTATATTTTGAAAATCTCTCTCTCTTGGCCAACTGAGAATGATCTGGTGCCTCCATCTATGGTAGAATGGTTCATTCTACCAAATTACCTCATCCAACATTTTGACAAAACATACTGCACTGCTCACATCCTAGCACACCCTAATGAGTGATTTCTGTGAAACTTATTAGTTTGTATTTTTAAAAGAGGTCCACTTGTCTGATCAGTGTTCATCATTGTGGCCTGGGGGTTTCCAACCAGTAGGCTATAATGCAGTCATCTAAGGTCAATAGATAGCCTACAGAAAGGCAAGTGCTTTCCCATTTATCACACGGCAGACCACCAAGCGAAATGAACACTGGATCCAGTGGGACTCAGGGCAGCCATCATCTCCCACTGCTAATGCTTCCCTGAAGGTCACTTTTGTTTTTATTGTCATTTAGTCATTATGTCATGTCTGACTCTTTTGCAACCCCATGGACTGTAGCTCACCAGACTACTCTGTCCATGGGACTTCCCAGGCAAGAATACTGGAGTGGGTTGCCATTTCCTCCTGCAGGGGATCTTCCTGACCCAGGAATAAAACCTGAGTTTCTTGCAATGGCAGGTGGATTCTTTACCACTGAGCCACCAGGGGAGCCCCGAAGGTCACCTTAGGCTTTCTTTAGCCAACACGATGCACACCTCCTTTTACACGTTTTGATCATATAATATGATCTTTCTTCTCTTACAAGGAAATAAAGTATTTGGTACCTTCTCAACAAATGCTTGAGTTACAATCTTCCTAAATCACAACTTCATGTTTTTTCTTCCTCAAAGTCCTGAAGTCATCTCTAGAAGGAAGACTTGAAAGCTAAATCTCATCCATAAAAGTTGCTTTGAGCAGATCAGACTCTGCTTCCCTGCACTCCAGCATCAAGGAAAACCAAAGACAAGAAAATAAGAAGGTAAGTTCCTCAAACCACACTGTCCCTCCCAGAGCTGGGTAAACAAGAGACAGGGCCACGGTCAGTACAGTTTAGGTCTCTGTTCCAGCTTCTTCCCCACAGGCCAAAACTTGTTTCTCCAAAAACTTGTTTTTCCACTTCTGTAGACGCAGAGTGAACAGTTTATTCCCTCTCTTTTTGGACTCCGATTATATGACGGCACAACCACAACAACAAAACCATCACTCAGTAGTACATTTACATACAGGTGCAAGGAATTCCACATCTGTTATTTCACTTAATCTTGCTCAGTTGCCCAGTCGTGTTCGACTCTTTGAGACCCCATGGACTGTAGCCTTTCAGGCTCCTCTGTCCATGAGATTCTCCAGGCAAGAATGTTGGATTGGGTTGCCAGTTCCTTCTCCAGGGATCGAACTCTCATTTTATGCATTGGCAAGCGGATTCTTTACCGCTGTGCCACCTGGGAAGCCCACTTAATCCTTATAGCCCTGCGAAATCAGTAGTATTAGTCCCATTTTCTAGCTGAGAAAACAGAGGCTCAAAGATTATAACACTTAGTCCTAAATGACATGGCAAGCTATTAATAAAATGATAATATTGAACTGAAAGCTATACTGCCAGTTACATGTTAAACTCTGGGAGACGATCCAGCAAATTCATGTTGAGAGGCAGAAATGGAAACCACAACCACCCATCACTACCCATGCGGTGATGGGGTCACTAGGCTCCAGCCGGGAGGGGGCAGCAGAAGCTTAGCCAAGGAACCAAGACCAGCAGGGGCTCAACAGCGGCAGACGATGAAGGAAACCAGCTGACGTGGGTCAGCAGGGTCCCGCCACTAACTCCAGGTCTGGCTGAGTCTCTCCCCAGACTGGCCATCAAGCAGGGCATCCAGCAGCCCAGCGGCAGGCAGAGACGGGGCAGGCTGGCCAGAACCTGTCTGGTCCAGGGACACTTGTCAGCTGCCTAATCAAGGGGCCCAAACCCCTGAGGAGCCCACACCCTGTCCACTGCGACCCCGCCTCTGGCCTCATCTCCATCCCACGGGACTTCTTTCTCCCCAGGGATAGGCAGGGATTTCTTGGGACCAGGGTGGTGTCTGTCACACGCCTCCTATCTCACGTGCTGAGCACATGTGAGCTCAGCTGGCTTCTGATAAGTGATGGAACTTGGGAATCCCCTGTGTTTACTGTTCCAGTTGCCCTGCCCCCACCCAGACGTGGGGAGTTGGGGCCTCCTGCAGGCATCTGTACCTGCGCTGGTCCCCGCCAGACGCACCTCTTCACCTTCACCTGGGAGAGCGGCTGGAATCTTTATCCACCGCTTCCTTCCCTGAGAGCTCGGTTGGTAAAGAATCAGCCTGAAATGCAGCAGACTGCTGGGAGCGATCTCCACCCATGGCAAAGGTCATGAGGAAGGAGGCTTGGCATACACAAAGGCAGGATCGAGCCTCAGGAGTCCCCCTGGAAATTCTCGAGCATCTACCCCCAAAACCAGAGTCTGCCTACTTTTGGCTTTGTGCTTTCACCTACACCTCTGACTTTATGGGGGGCTGTCCCCCACTACCTCTTTCTGAAAAAAGAGTTAGCTTACAGCTCCAGTTAATAATTCCTGGGTGTGACAGTGTTTCAACCTACAAACTCCTTTGGAAATCCTCTAGCCTGCCTGAATAGGTTTTTCCGGCCACATGTGATTGTTCAGAGCCTCCCAACTGTGAGAGGCAGGAGATGTTCTAAACTGTCTAAATACAGAGTCCTTTGAGCAGTTAAAAGATTGATTAGAAATTGTATTGGTGAAGGGTTTTTCACTTATTGGGCCAATGTTTGCTGCTAAGTCTCCATATCCCTTACCTACTGTGTCCTTGGCAGTGTACTGATTGATATAATGGGTGTATAGAGATGTAAGTAGTAGCCTCAATGTTTGTAACGTTGGACCCTTGAGTTAATTCTTTTCTTCATTGAGCCCACCTCACCTTTGCCCTATAGGAATGCAGCTTTGTCCAATGCTTTTTTGGAGGCTGGTGCCTGACTTTGGAATAATCACCTTCAGAGAAAAATAAGTTTCTTAAAATGTTAACAGGCCTCCTGGGCCAGAAGATGATGTAAATCACCTGAACTTTTGCATATGATAAGTTTGAAAGCCTGGCTTCGATTAGAACCAGGAACTGCTGTCCTTGCATGACTCCACCCCTTCCCCCATTATCCTCTATGCAGAACTTAAGGTATAAAAACTACTTTGGAAAATAAAGTGCGGGCCTTGTTCACCGAAACTTGGTCTCCCCATTTTGTTCTTTCTCTCACCTTCTGGCTGAATTATTCAGCCTCTTTTCTCCACTGAATTTCCTCACTGAGCTATCCTTATTTCAGCCTCTTTTCTCCACTGAATTTTCCTACTGAGCTATCCTCATTCTATTACTCTTTATATCTTTGATAAATATTTAAATAAATAGGTCGCCTATGCCGTCTCTCCTTCGAATACCCTGGATCAGCCGGGGCTGGACCCCGGCAGCAGACCTTGGTTTGATTCCTGGGTTGGGAAGATCTGCTGGAGAAGGGATAGGCTACCCACTCCAGTTTTCCTGGACTTCCCTTGTGGCTCAGCTGGTAAAGAATCCACCTGCAATGTGGGAGACCTGGGTTCGATCCCTGGGTTCAGAAGATCCCCTGGAGAAGGGAAAGGCTACCCACTCCAGTATTCTGTCCTGGAGAATTCCATGGACTGTATATCTATGGTATCACAAAGAGTCGGACATGACTGAGCAACTTTCACTTTCACTTTCTTACTGGAGCCACTTTTCACCCAGCCTCCTCCCCAGCCCAGCCAGGTGACCAGTCTTATCTCGACAAAAATGCCCCAGGTAAGTGCTGCTCCATGTGGAGCCACCCCAGACTTAAAGCCTTCACGCAGCTGTTGGTTTGGCTCAGGAAGTTGTGGGTCAGGAGTCAGGGAGGGCGAGCAGGGATGGTGTATCTCAGCTCCAATGAGCTGTCCGCTGGGTGCCCAAGGCCGTTCCTGGTCACTGGACACAGGCTTTGCCACCCCCATGGGCATCTCCAAGTATCCCACTCCTTACAAGACAGGTGCTTCCAAGAGGCAGGACGCCCACCGTTCAGTGGAGGGCAGCACCTATGTTAGCCAGCAGGGTTCTTGGATTCTTGACTCAGTAGAAATTCTTAAGAGGCTCTGGGTCTGGAAGATCCCCTGGAGGAGGAAGTGGCAATCCACTCCAGTATTCTTGCCCAGGGAAATCCCACAGCCAGAAGACGCTGGCGGGCTACAGTCCATGGGATCGCGAAGAGTCGGACACAACTGGGTGACTGAGCAAGGATTAAATGAGATAACAGATACGGAATTCCTCGCACCTGTGTGTAAATGTGCTCCAGAGGATGGTTTCTGCTGTGACTGTGCCATCATATAATCAGAGTCCAAAAAGAGAGGGAATCAACTGTTCGCTCTGAGTCTACAGAAGTGGGGAAGCAATTGGGCTGAGCACAAGCACAACAGACCAGACTGGGAATTTGGATAAGGCTTTACTGGGACCCTGGGACATTTGAAATGACCCTGATGCTGGGAAAGGTTGAAGGCGGGAGGAGAAGGGGACCACAGAGTGTGAGATGGTTGGATGGCATCACCGACTCCATGGACATGAATTTGAGTAAGTTTTGGGAGGTGGTGATGGACAGGAAGGCCTGGCGTGCTGCAGTCCATGGGGTCACAGAGAGTCGGACACAACTGAGTGACTGAACTGAACTGAAATGGGACTCGTGCTCCAGCAAGAGGGATCAAGAACAAGTAACAGGCTCCCTTGCTCACTCCCCGAGGGAGGTGAGCTGGCTCCTTAAATGGGGTGGGGGGAGGAGCAGATGGGTGGGTCAGGCCCAGAGGGGTGGCTGAGGGGGCCTGCCCACCCCCTGGCTGGTGCTGTGGGGTCACAGCGCAATACCCTGCTTTTGCTCCCAGCACCGCAGAAATGGCAATAAGTCTGTACTTGGCCCCAACTGTGCCTGCCTGCAGTTCTCTTTAGTCCATTATAGTTTCTTTGTATCTATTCCTGGAGGAGAACTTTGTCCAGGCGCAAGCACTCCAGTAAAGACCCCGGGTCCCAGCCTGTCTCACCAGGAGCTGAACCACTGGTCACCACATTCTGTTGGCCCAAACAGTCACAGTGCCCACCCCAACCCCAGAGCCGAGGAGCCAGAGACTCCGCTCTGTCATGGCGGGGGGATGGGCAGGTTCACTACCCACCGTCACCCAATTAGAAAAACCCTACCTGCCTGCATTGCAGAGCACTGCGGTTTCCTTCCAATCCACCTGAAGCTCCATCTGGAAGGACCCCGTGAAAGGTTTAACCCTTCAGCCCAGGTTACATGATGCCACCGCCCCCTTCTAAGTCCCAGCAATATGCACTGAGGCCCCTGCTTAACTCTCTCCACATTCACACCTTCTCGTTCTCTCACCAAAAAAAAAAAAAAAGCAACAAGAAAAATAGAACCTTGTCATATTAATAACATTCCAGTTAGAGCATCAGAGTGTCTGCCCCATGACAATGCAACAGGCAAGACCTGTTCAGGTCATTCCTGAGCTTTTCACCTGTGCTGAAATCACAAAGAGCAGCCTTATAAAATGATCTTCGTAACAAAAAAGAAGCCAATGCACAGACACAGAGAACAGACCGGTGGCGAGAGTAGGGGAGAGGGAAGGAGGTGAGGGGCAGAGTAGGCAAAGGGGATTAGGAGGTACAAACTGTTCTGTATAAGATAAGCTACAGTGGGACTTCCCTGATGGTCCCCTGGTTAAGACTCCAGGGGCCTGGGTTCGGTCCCTAGTCAGAGAACTATATCCTGCATGCCAAAACTGAGACCTGGAGCAGCCAAATAAATAAATATTTTTTTTAAAAAGCTACAAGAGTATATTGTACAACATGGGGAATATAGGCAATATTTATAATAACTATAAAATATAATCTTTAAAGTTGTAAATCACTCTATTGTACATCTGTAACTTACCTGATATTGTACTATATTGTACACCTATTATATTTCAATTACCAGCTTCCCAGGTGGCACTAGTGGTAAAAAAAAACCAACCTGCCATGGCAGGAGACAAGAGACGCAGTTTTGATCCCTGGGTTGGGAAGATCCCCTGGAGGAGGGCATGGCAACCCACTCCAGTATTCTTGCCTGGAGAATCCCATGGACAGAGGAGCCTGGCGGGCTACAGTCCATGGGGTCACAAAGAGTCAGACACGATTGAGCGACTTAGCACACAGAGCACATATTTCAGTTAACAATTTCTTAAATAATAAGTTAAGCTGAATCACACACACAAAGAAAGATCTTTACTTCTGTGAGATGCGTAACAGGCCCTAACAAGCCCTAGACGGAAGAAGCCCAAGATAAGAAATCCAGTCAGCTGCCCAGCTGGCCCTAGGACACAGCTTGACCAAGTAATTGATGTCAAACAGGATCCCAAACAGTCTGGGGGGTCTTGTCCACTCCTGGAAATACCAGAGGCAGACCACCAGCACCAGAAATGCAAGAGACACAAATTAGTGGGGACCACCACCCCTTCTCTGCCCCACAAGGGTCGCCAGCAGCCAGAGGAGAACCAGCCTTGGGCTGTGCCTTCACTCACTCTGAGCCAAATGGGACACTCACTCACCTGCAGCTCCCATCTCTGAGCACAGAGAGATGAGCCTTCAAGCGCTGCAATGCTGCATAAACCCCTAGGGCATATGAACAAAACACCACGAGTTCCTGAAAGGAAGGGATTCTTGGCCATAATTGCTTTCCAGGTCCTGATCCCTAAGGGCTGCCAAGACCTGGAGGTCTGTTCTGTGTGTACAAAACCAGTAGAATGACCCCCCCCTCTACAAATCCCAAGAGGGCATGCAAACAGATAACAGGGCTGAAAGCGGGGAGAACAGAAAAACTTTGGCTTGAGCATTTTTGGAGCCCCACCAATTCCTTGATTTATAGGTTGCGGTTATCTCTATGCTGTTTTCAAATTCAAAATGTTTTGCTTTTAAACATTCTAGCATTGAAAAAAAAATTATTTACCCTCTCAGGAGCCACAGCATTCAGATGTGGCTTTGGTTTCATCGTAGGGTACTTGGGATGACAGGGGGGAAAAGGAAGATGTAGAAAGATGAGTCTGGAAGAAGTCAGGGAAATGCCAGCGGAGAGCAGGGAATTTCTGAGCTGACCCTGGGGGAAGAAAACAGAGGAAAATTCTCCAGTCTAGTCAGTCTGTTTGGGGGCCTGGATGAAAGAGCTTCCAGGCCACCCAGGCACAAGTGTGTGCTTATCCCTTGCTGACCCCGAAGTTAACACCTGTAGTAGATTGGATTGTGTTTCCCAGAAAGTCATGTCCACCTGGAAACTCAGAATGTGACCTTGTTTGGAAATAGAGTCTTTGCAGACATAATTAGTTAAAGTTAAGATAAGATCATTCTTGCCAGGTGGCACCAGTGGTAAAGAAAAAAAAATCTTCCTGCCACTGCAGGGGACATAAGAGACATGGGTTAGATCCCTGGGTCGAAAAGATCTCCTGGAGAAGGAAATGACTATCCACTCTAGTATTCTTGCCTGGAGGATCCCTATGGCCAGAGGAGCCTGGAGAGCTACAGTCCATAGGGTCGCAGAGTCGGACACGACTGAAGCGACTTAGCGTGCATGCAAGATGAGATTATAGAGGACTTCCCTGGTGGTCCAGTGGTTAAGAATCTGCCTGCCAATGCAGAGGATAGCAGTTCAGTCCCTGGTCTGGGGAGATCCCAGGTGCTGAGGAACAACTGAATCTGTGCTCCACAACTATTGAGCCTGTGCTCTAAAGCCCACAAGCAACAACTACTGAGCCTACAATCTAGAGCCCATGCTCTGCAACAAGAGAAGCCACCGCAAAGAGAAGCCCACACACAGCAACTAGAGAGAGCCCTCACAAAGCAATGAAGACCCAGTGCAGCCACAAATAAATAAATAAAATATCCTTATTTCAAAAAACGAGATCACGGGGTAGGCCCTCAATGCAATGGCTAGTGTCTTTCTATGAAAAGGAAAAGACAGACTCAGAGGGCAAGGCCAAGGGAAGACAGAAACAGGTTGGAAGGATGGTGCCACAAGCCAAGGAATGCCGGGAGCCACCAGAGGCTGGAAGAGACAAGGAGCCTCCTCCCCCAGAGCCTCCAGAGGGCACCCAGGATTGTCAAGACTCTAATGTTGGACTTGTGGCTCCAAAATAGCATGATAATACAGGCCTGTTAGAACTTCCCAGGTGGTCCAGTCGTTAAGACTCTGCACTTCCACGGCAGGGGCACAGGTTCAATCCCTGATCAGGGGACTAAGATCCTGCATGCTGTGCAATGTGGAAAAAAATTTAAAAATACAGGTCTGTGTTTTAACCACCCCATCCATGATGACTTGTTCCAGCCTCCCCTGGGAACTGAATGCAAAGCCCAAACCCCCGTGTGTCCAGTCAGTAAAGGGAGGGAAATCCAGAAAGAGAAGCACCCACACACAGAAAGGCAGCCACGCTGTCAGGTCCAGAACCGTTTGTGTTTTCCCTGCTCTCAGGAGACCCCCAAGGTCATGATTCTCCAGTCTGAACAGGAGTGATTCGATCCATGTCTGGGCTCCACCAAGAATATTCTGCAGGAGAGTCCCAAAGGCATCAGGACAAAGATGATTCCCCATGGGAGTTTTCCATATGACAGGCACCGTTTGCAAGCTTCATAGGGAAAGAACCAAAGAGCACGTGACCTCTCTTCCACCCACAACAACCAGGCGGGTGGTAGCTACTGGTATCCCGTGGAACAGCGAGGAGACGGGAGCACCAAGGTTACAGGTTGCCTTCCAACCTATCACTTAGAGGTTCTTTGGAGGCTATGCCAGGGTCAAACCCAAACTGTCGGACTCTGGAGGGGAAGGCTCTTCTCTTACTATCCAGGCTAACTGTCCCCAAAGCAGAGGGCATTGAGAAGAAAGCAGGGGCTGAAACCCACATGGGAATTCCCAGTGGCCACTGGTGAAAAAGGACATTCCAGGGAGAGTCTCCCTGTGAACAGGAGAGGGCAGCAGGGAGGCAGAGGGGCCGGGGACAAAGGACTCGGGGACCTGCCGTTATCCACCAGAGGGGATGACTTGCATAACTTGGAACACGGTCAAAACATACACCACTTGTAGAGTGCTCAGCAGCCTCCACCGTTCAGCAGATAAATGGTGCTGAACCTTGCAGGCTGTCATCCTTCAAGGAGATAGTGAGATGACTGCAAAGGTTATCCACACTCCAAAGCGGAACACGGAAGTGCTCCAGAAAAGGAGTGTTGGCTCTTCCTGCCTGGATCTGTGTTTAGTTATGCTTTTCTGGCGCATTTTTAAAAAACAGAAAATACACAGTGTTGACAAAGCTATGACAAACCCAGACAGCGTATTAAAAAGCAGAGATATTACTCTGCCAACAAAGGTCTGTATAGTCAAACTATGGTTGTTTCAGTAGTCATGTGCGGATGTGAGAGTTGGATCATAAAGAAGGTTGAGTGCTGAAGAATTGATGCTTTTGAATTGTGGTGCTGGAGAAGACTCTTGAGAGCCCCCTGGACTGCAAGGATATCCAACCAGTCCATTCTGAAGGAGATCAGTCCTGAATGTTTATTGGAAGGACTGATGCTGAAGCTGAAGCTCCAATACTTTGGCCACCTGATGCGAAAAGTTGACTCATTTGAAAAGACCCTGATGCTGGGCAAGACTGAAGGCAGGAGAAGGGGACCACAGAGGATGAGATGGTTGGATGGCATCACTGACTCGATGGACATGAGTTTGAGCCAACTCTGGGAGATAGTGAAGGACAGGGAAGCCTGGCGTGCTGCAGGCCATGGGGTCGCAGAGTTGGACACGACTGAGTGAACGAACAGAAACACAGTGTTGAGATTTGTTTTGCCTTCCCTTCTGGCTGCAATCCATCCTGCAGGGCTCGCGGTCTGTCTGCAGGAAGCCAGAGCACAGGCTTAGGAGGGGTCTCTGTAAAAAGCAATCTCCTCTTCTCATCCATAGATGTCCTGGGACCCCACGAGGGAGAAAGGGGTCTGGGGTCCTTCAGGAGGTCTTCACACCCAGCAGGAAGGAGGGCAAGGGGCTCAGCTCCACTACGAGGAAGGCAAAGGCATCCAGACCTCGTGACTCTGGACCCCAGAGCCAGGGCAGTTTGTGCAGGACTGCTGGGCCACGTCACCTGCTTCAGTGGCTCAGGACACGCTAGGCTTACACACACTTCCATGGGCTGTTCTAGGGGCAGGACCAGGGCTCCACCAGGTAAGCACCAGGGCTCACCTGGGGGCAGGAACAAGGCTCACCTGGGGGCGGGACCAGGTCTCACCTGGGGGACCAGGAATCACCTGGGAGACCAGGGCTCACCTGGGGGCAGGAACAAGGCTCACCTGGGGGTGGGACCAGGACTCACCTGGGGGCAGGACCAGGGCTCACCTGGGGGACAGGACTCACCTGGGGAGAGTACAAAGCCCAGATGGGTCTGGAAACACACCGTGCGACCTACTGCTTGTCAGAGGGCGCTGATGCATCCCTGACTCCATCTAGCCATACATGGTTTCCTTTTCTCTGAAATCCTCTAGCACATGGAGACCCTGCATTGTAAAGACTTGTATCAGAAGGATAGAGTCCCATCCTTCAGGCCATAAGGACACGCGGAAGGTTGAATGTTCCCTTTCCAGTAGCGGCAGTCAGAAGCAGGACCCAGACCTTTCCCCATCGGTTCACCAATCCCTTGTGGCTCAGCTGGTAAAGAATCCACCTGCAATGTGGGAGACCTGGGTTCGATCCCTGGGTGAGGAAGATCCCTGGAGAAGGGAAAGGCTACCCACTCCAGTGTTCTGGCCTGAAGAATCCCATGGACTGTATAGTCCATAGGGTCGCAAAGAGTCGGACGCTACTGAGCAACTTTCACTTTCACCAACACCACTTCTGTGCACAGACTCACACCCAGGATGGTGCTGTTCTGTGTTAAGCCCTGGAGGACACAGCAGCACAGGTTACATGCAGCTGCTCTGGGCTCTGGGGGAGGCAAGTGCAAGTCTGCCACACTCTGTGCATCTCACGAAGTCACTCAACCTCTCTGAGCGTCAACCTCAACCTATCTTGAGTAGTCTTGTCAGGATGGATGGTGAGAGAAAGTTTAGCTAAGTGCCTGGATCACATCAGGATTCAACAAGTACAGTCAAGAAATAAACCATCAGTTCCCTTTCAAGTTGCTGCAATGGAAAAATCCAAGTTCCCTACTGGAATGTCCACTCAAGAGAACCTGAGCGGAGAATCCCAGAGAAGGGACAAAGGAGTGACTTGTGGCTATTCCACAGCCCATCGTTCCACCCTCCTCGCCAGACTGAGACCGAGTCAAACTGTGCTTTGTGCTATCTCCCTGGCTCTCCCTGGTGCCGCCCCGCAACCAGGGCCAACCTTGGCACTGCACAGCGTGGAGAGGGAAGACTCCCCAAATACAACTTCACTTTTTTCCCTGACCCTGAAAAGTTTGGGAACACCTCCCCAGAGCCGAAACAGTCCCTCCCGGAATGTGGTTAAGGGGAAAGCCAACCCACCCCCACCCGACCATCTTGACTTTCCAGACTGCAATGTCAGTCTCCTGGAGGAATTGCTCAGTGCAAGCAACTTCCTCTAAGTCTAGAGTCTTAAGCCCTTCACGCATCCATCCTTCAAAAAAAAAGAATTGGGACGAAGCAAAGCAGGCTGCCCACCTGACCGTGGTCAACACAGGAAGTCCTGCTTGTGGGCACCTGATTCCAGAGTGAGAATCTTACCTTCTTGGCCTCCAAATACTGGGCCCTGGGCTAAGTGCTTAACACGCATTAACTCATGAGATTCCCCACAACCCCTGATGAGCAAGGTTTAATTATCCCCATTTTAGAGATGAGGCAACTGAGGCTCAGAACATATCAGGAACCTGCCCTGGCTTCATGGCTATTAACAGCAAGAAGGAGAGCCAAGAAGCTAGTCTACCCTCAGAGTCAGCACTCACACAAAGCACCCAGGGTGTCCTTCCCACGTGTGTTCAGATCCCTCGATGTCCATGCACCCATAGTCCTAAAGCTAACAGAAATTTCTGGAAGCTCTGAAGGCCCGAATGGCAATAATCTGTCCATAAAATGCTTGTTTCCGGTGGGGAGGGCCGTCAGAATGGCTGACCGCCTCATCTGTCACCCCTAATTAGGAATGTCCCCATTATTAAGACAGAGGAGACTGAAGCAGCCACTTCTAATTATTTCATTAGCAACCCATTGAGCTTCTCACCACCCCAAGACAAATATTTGGGGCATAATTAAATGCCGTCATGTCTTCCGTAAAGTTGCTCTCATGTGAGCTAATTCAGCACGTAAAATAAGAAGATTATGCATATTAGGTGATAAAAATGGAAAATCTTATAGAAAAAAAAAAAGAAGCAACTTCTGCTTTCTAGAAGAGTTCACTTTTCAGAGAGGGGGCCCCCTACCTCTGCGCGGATAGAGTGCGAGACCCCATGCAGCTGAGAACCGGAGGGCTCACCGTTTCATCACTGAGTTTGATCCAGATTAAAAGTGAAAGTGAAGTTTCCCAGTCGTGTCCGACTCTTTGCGACCCCATGGACCGTAGCCTACCAAGGCTCCTCCATCCATGGAATTTTCCAGGCAAGGGTACTGAAGTGGGTTGCCATTTCTTTCTCCTGAGGATCTTCCCAACCCAGGGATTGAACCCGGGTCTCCCTCATTGCAGGCGGATGCTTTACCATCTTACTCAACAGCACAAATCCTTGCAACATACCACACTGTGACTCGTGCCTGGCGGTGCACTCCCTAAGAAACCAAAAGCAGAAGACGTAAGACTGTACCCCGGAGCTTTGAACTGTGGTGTCAGCATGAGAAGGGAGGGGGCAGCAGAGACCCCCCAAGACACCCTGACACCTTCACCTGATGTTATCGAGTTGAGTCAGCAGGATCCCCGCCGTGGCGACACCCTAAGTAAGCCAGCTCGGCTAATTTACCCTGAGGATCAGAGCGCATCAGTATGGGGCAGGATGGGGGTGCAGGGCTGCGGGACTCCACCCTCCACTTGCTCTCCGAGCTCGGGCTGAGGGGCGGGGGCCACTGACAGTGCCTAACGAAGGGCTGACCTGCTCCTGCTGCGTTTTGAGAAGATTCCTCTCAGAGCCGAGGAGTCCGGGAGGCTGAGCAAGGCTGATCACCCAGAAAAGGGCCACTGGATCGCGGCTGGAGGAAGGATAAAAAGTGATGGAGGGACTGAGCGAGGCCTCACCAGCACACGGGAGGGGAGGAAGAGGCAGGAGCTGGGGTGACACGGAACGTGGAGACCACGTGACTGGTGTGGCCAGTCTAAGGGCGATTCGAGGTCAGTTCAGCACCGTCCCTCCCTCTCAGACTTCCAAATGCAAACTCTGCGTTCAATGGAAGCCCTGGGAAGCATGGGGTTTCAACCCTCCACAGAGAAACCCATCCTTTGATTCAGACACAATGCTATGCTGAATGGACCCTGCATCCTCGGCTGATCCCCAGGATGCTGGCTTCCGGCTCAGGCTGAGAGCCGGTCAGGACAGAAAACGCGCTGGGGAGGTTCCTCCGACTTTGCCAAGCGGTAGCTGCAGACCTTTGTCATCACACTGCTGCTGCTGCTGCTGCTAAGTCGCTTCAGTCGTGTCCGACTCTGTGCGACTCCATAGACGGCAGCCCACCAGGCTCCTCTGTCCCTGGGATTCTCCAGGCAAGAACACTGGAATGGGTTGCCATTTCCTTCTCCATGTCATCCTGCTAACCTCTGGCCTTTCTGTTTTATTTTGAAAACAAGTCATGTATGGAGCTAAACCAATTTCTCCCTTTTACATTTGCTGCCAGTGGACACAGCCTTCAATGCTTCCCTGGGGCCAGGACAGAGTTAGTTCTCAGTCTTTTCATCAGAAATGTTTCTTTTCTTTTGTAACTGTTCTGATACCCTGTGTGTTTACCTTTAGAAGCTTATCCAAGCTTTTCTGAAAGTGGGCAAGGATGCTCTACCCTGTGCAGCTGCCTCTCTGTGTCCAAGAGCTCGGAGCAAGGAATCAGACACACAGGAAGCCCACTGCCTGGTGACCCCACCTCACACGCAGTAAGAGCAAGGTCCCTGTGTGGGTCCCATTGTGTTCCCTGAAAGGTGTGTTGAGGTCTTAGCCTATGGGTACCTGTGAACGTGACCTTATATGTAAATAGGGTTTTTTGAAGATAAACTTAAAGTCCTACTGGAGTAGGCTAGGCTCTTGATCTAATATGACTGGAGTCTTTATAAGAAGAAAAGAGACACAGAGGCAGGGGCCCACAGGAATGCACCGGCAGGACATGGAAAGTGACAACCACACAGAGGGATGATGGTTGTGAGATGACGGGGTGTGGATGGGTGGTGGAGGGCAGAGATTAGAATTATGCTGCTGCAAGACAAGAAATGCCAAGGATGGCTGGCAGCCAGCAAGGGAGCAACCGTGGCATTATAAGACCTTGATTTCAGACTTCTGGTCTCCAAAGTGGTGAGAGAACACATTTCTGACGCTTTAAGCCACCCAGTTTGTGATCTTTTGTTACAGCAGCCTCAGGAAACTGATACAGTCCTTCCTCCAGGAGCAGACGCCGCCCTGACCCCCAGGCTCCATATTGGCCCAATGTGCTTGCTTGCTGCTCCTCCCTAGGGTCTCAGAGACCACCACGAGTCTGGCAGCTCTTCCCCAACATCCGACACATGTAGGACTTGTTTCTTCATATCTTTCAGATCTGCTCAGACCTCACCTTCTAAGGGAAGCCCTCCTGACTGCTCTCTATATACAAACCACCCACTCCTGCCCTCTGTATGCTACAGTGCCTACCTGTTACAGACTGAACTGTCTCCTACCCCCAAAATATGCTGAATCCTAAGGCAATGGCACCCCACTCCAGTACTCTTGCCTGGAAAATCCCATGGATGGAGGAGCCTGGTAGGCTGCAGTCCATGGGGTCGTGAAGAGTCAGACACGACTGAGCGACTTCACTTTCACTTTTCACTTCATGCATTGGAGAAGGAAATGGCAACCCACTCCAGTGTTCTTGCCTGGAGAATCCCAGGGACGGGGGAGCCTGGTGGGCTGTCGTCTATGGGGTCGCATAGAGTCAGACACGACTGAAGCGACTTAGCAGCAGCAGCAACCCCTATTTACTCAGAACCTTATTTGGTGATAGAGACTTCACAGAAGGAATCAAGTTAAAATGAGACCATTGTCGGGGGTGGGGGCAGTCCAAACACCATATGGGGGCTTCCCTAGTGGCTCAGACAGTAAAGAATCCACCCACGGTGCAGGAGATGTGGATTCAACCCCTGGGTTGGGAAGACCCCCTGGAGAAAGGAATGGCGACCCACTCCAGTATTCTTGCCTGGAGAATCCCAGAGACAGAGGAGCCTGGTGGGCTACGGTCCATGGGGTCCCAAAGAGTGGGGCACGATTAAGCGACTAACAAAACGACCCGTGTGACTATGTCCTTGTGAAAAGGAAAGACACCCACAAAGGAGAGGGGACGTGAAGGCAGTGAAAGAAGATAACATCCACAAGCAGGAAGGAGACCTGGAGGAGATTCCCCTTCACGGCCTCAGGAGGAACCGACCCTGTCGGCGCTGATGTCGGACCTCTGGCCTCCGGCACAGAGAGGTGGCACTGTCCTGTTGTTTAAGCCGCGCAATCTGTGTATTGGCAAAGGCAGCCCTCACAAACTAACACACTTTCTGATCTGCTACATGCTTCCTTCTTCTTTCTTTGCTCCCTCTTAGAATCCAACCCCACGTGGGCAGGGACTTTTTACACTATATTTTTACACTGTATTTACTCTGGTCACCACGCAAGTGCTTGCAACAATGTCTGGGATGAAGCAGCTGTGTGATAAATACCTGGAATAAACGAATGAATGTGTCCACTGCTCCCTCCATGACTGGCACCACACTTACATCAGGTACGATCCTGAGCGATTTTTTTTTCCTCCTGACACTAAATACGTGATGTCTTCTAACGCACCACTTGTCCGACTCTCCAACACCAGCTGGTGGCCAACAATTCAATTCAATTCTGACACTGTCTACCTAGAGTCAGTGAAAGGGGTCCTTTGGTCCCTAAGACTGTCCCCACTTCAGACATCAGTCACAAGCTCTGGGCCACCCAGTCTTCTGACAAACGGCTGTAAATCAGAGTTACCTGAGGCCCCCTCTGCAGGTTTGATAATCCTCTACACAACTCACAGAACTTCAGGAAGGCGCTTCCTTTGCTACTGTTGTTTTTGCTGTTTAATCACTAAGTCATGTCTGACTCTTTGCAACTCCCTGGACTGTAGCAAGCGAGACTCCTCTGTGCATGGGATTCTCCTGGCAAGAATGCTGGTTCAGATTCAGATTCAGATTAGTCGCTCAGTCGTGTCTGACTCTTTGCGACCCCATGGACTGCAGCACGTCAGGCCTCCCTGTCCAAACTCATGTCCATTGAGTCAGTGAAGACATCCAACCGTCTCATCCTCTGTCGTCCCCTTCTCCTCCTGCCCTCAATCTTTCCCAGCATCAGGGTCTTTTCCAATGAGTCAGCTCTTCGCATCAGGTGGCTGGAGTTTCAGTTTCAGCATCAGTCCTCCCAATGAACACCCAGGACTGATTTCCTTTAGGATGGACTGGTTGGATCTCCTTGCAGTCCAAGGGACTCTCAACAGTCTTTCTAACAGTCTTCTCCAACAGTCCAAAAGCATCAATTCTTCGGCACTCAACTTTCTTTATAGTCCAACTCTCACATCCATACATGACTACTGGAAAAGCCATAGCCTTGACTAGATTGACCTTTCTTGGCAAAGTAATGTCTCTGCTTTTTTATATGCTGTCCAGGTTGGTCATAAATTTTCTTCCAAGGAGCAAGCCTCTTTTAATTTCATGGCTGCAGTCACCATCTGCAGTGATTTTGGAGCCCAGAAAAATAAAGTCTGTCACTGTTTCCATTGTTTCCCCATCTATTTGCCATGAAGTGATGGCAAACCAATGTCTTAGTTTTCTGAATGTTGAGTTTTAAGCCAACTTTTTCACTCTCCTCTTTCACTTTCATCAAGAGGCTCTTTAGTTCCTCTTCACTTTCTGCCATAAGGGTGGTGTCATCTGCATATCTGAGGTTATTGATATTTCTCCCGGCAATCTTGATTCCAGCTTGTGCTTCATCCAGCCCAGCATTTCTCATGATGTACTCTGCACAGAAGTTAAATAAGCAGGGTGACAATATACAGCCTTGACATACTCCTTTTCCTATTTGGAACCAGTCTGTTGTTCCATGTCCAGTTCTAACTGTTGCTTCCTGACCTGCATACAGATTTCTCAGGAGTTAGGTCAGGTGGTCTGGTATTCCCATCTCTTTCAGAATTTTCCACATTTTGTTGTGACCCACATAGTCAAAGGCTTTGGCATAGTCAATAAAGCAGAAGTAGATGTTTTTCTGGAACTCTCTTGCTTTTTCGATGATCCAGCAGATGTTGGCAATTTGATCTCTGGTTTCCTCTGCCTTTTCTAAATCTAGCTTGAATATCTGGATTATACAGTGAAATCTGTATATGCAAATTATACATTGAATATATATATTGTGCATCTGTATATTGAAATTATACATTGAAATTATATTTAATATATTGTATATATTGAAATTATACATTGAAATCTGGATTATAGAGTGGAAGTGAGAAATAGATTCAAGGGATTAGATCTGATAGAGAGAGTGCCTGAAGAACTATGGACAGAGGTTCGTGACACTGTACAGGATGCAGGGATCAAGACCATCCCCAAGAAAAAGAAATGCAAAAAGGCAAAATGGTTGTCTGAGGAGACCTTACAAATAGCTGTGAAAAGAAGAGAAGCAAAAGGCAAAGGAGAAAAGGGAAGATATACACATTTGAAAACAGAGTTCCAAAGAATAGCAAGGAGAGATAAGAAAGCATTTCTAAGTGATCAATGCAAAGAAATAGAGGAAAACAACAGAATGGGAAAGACTAGAGATCTCTTCAAGAAAATTTGAGATACCAAAGAAACATTTCATGCAAAGATGGGCACAATAAAGGACAGAAATGGTATGGACCTAACAGAAGCAGAAGATATTAAGAGGTAGCAAGAATACAGAGAACAACTATACAAAAAACATCTTCATGACCCAGATAAGCACGATGGTGTAATCATTCTCCTAGAGTCAGACATCCTGGAATGTGAAGTCAAATGGCCCTTAGGAAGCATTACGACAAACAAAGCTAGTGGAGGTGATGGAATTCCAGCTGAGCTATTTCAAATCCTAAAAGATGATGCTGTGAAAGTGCTGCACTCAGATCAGATCAGATCAGATCAGTCACTCAGTCATGTCCAACTCTTTGCAACCCCATGAATCGCAGCATGCCAGGCCTCCCTGTCCATCACCAACTCCTGGAGTTCACTCAGACTCACGTCCATCAAGTCAGTGATACCATCCAGCCATCTCATCCTCTGTCATCCCCTTCTCCTCTTGCCCCCAATCCCTCCCAGCATCAGAGTCTTTTCCAATGAGTCAACTCTTCGCATCAGGTGGCCAAAGTACTGGAGTTTCAGCTTTAGCATCATTCCTTCCAAAGAAATCCCAAGGCTGATCACCTTTAGAATGGACTGGTTGGAACTCCTTGCCATCCAAGGGACTCTCAAGAGTCTTCTCCAACACCACAGTTCAAAAGCATCAATTCTTCGGCACTCAGCCTTCTTCACAGTCCAACTCTCACATCCATACATGACCACAGGAAAAACCATAGCCTTGACTAGATGGACCTTTGTTGGCAAAGTAATGTCTCTGCTTTTGAATATGCTATCTAGGTTGGTCATAACTTTCCTTCCAAGGAGTAAGCGTCTTTTAATTTCATGGCTGCAGTCACCATCTGCAGTGATTTTGGAGCCCAGAAAAATCAAGTCTGACACTGTTTCCACTGTTTCCCCATCTATTTCCCATGAAGTGATGGGACCAGATGCCATGATCTTTGTTTTCTGAATGTTGAGCTTTAAGCCAACTTTTTCACTCTCCACTTTCACCTTCATCAAGAGGCTTTTTAGTTCCTCTTCACTTTCTGCCATAAGGGTGGTGTCATCTGCATATCTGAGGTGATTGATATTTCTCCCGGCAATCTTGATTCCAGCTTGTGTTTCTTCCAGTCCAGCGTTTCTCATGATGTACTCTGCATATAAGTTAAATAAACAGGGTGACAATATACAGCCTTGACGTGCTCCTTTTCCTATTTGGAACCAGTCTGTTGTTCCATGTCCAGTTCTAACTGTTGCTTCCTGACCTGCATACAAATTTCTCAAGAGGCAGATCAGGTGGTCTGGTATTCCAATCTCTTTCAAAATTTTCCAGTTTATTGTGATCCACACAGTCAAAGGCTTTGGCATAGTCAATAAAGCAGAAATAGATGTTTTTCTGGAACTCTCTTGCTTTCTCCATGATCCAGCGGATGTTGGCAATTTGATCTCTGGTTCCTCTGCCTTTTCTAAAACCAGCTTGAACATCAGGAAGTTCACGGTTCACATATTGCTGAAGCCTGGCTTGGAGAATTTTGAGCATTACTTTACTAGCTGTGAGATGAGTGCAATTGTGCAGTAGTTTGAGCATTCTTTGGCATTGCCTTTCCTTGGGATTGGAATGAAAACTGACCTTTTCCAGTCCTGTGGCCACTGCTGAGTTTTCCAAATTTGCTGGCATATTGAATGCAGCACTTTCACAGCATCATCTTTCAGGATTTGAAATAGCTCAACTGGAATTCCATCACCTCCACTAGCTTTGTTTGTAGTGATGCTTTCTAAGGCCCACTTGACTTCACACTCCAGGATGTCTGACTCTAGGTCAGTGATCACACCATCGTGATTATCTGGGTTGTGAAGATCTTTTTTGTACAGTTCTTCTGTGTATTCTTGCCATCTCTTCTTAATATCTTCTGCTTCTGTTAGGTCCATACCATTTCTGTCCTTTATCGAGCCCATCTTTGCATGAAATGTTCCTTTGGTATCTCTGATTTTCTTGAAGAGATCTCTAGTCTTTCCCATTCTGTTGTTTTCCTCTATTTCTTTGCATTGATCGCTGAAAAAGGCTTTCTTATCTCTTCTTGCTATCCTTTCTTATCTCTTCTTGAGCTATTTCAAATCCTAAAAGATGATGCTGTGAAAGTGCTGCATTCAATATGCCAGCAAATTTGGAAAACTCAGCAGTGGCCACAGGACTGGAAAAGGTCAGTTTTCATTCCAATCCCAAAGAAAGACAATGCCAAAGAATGTTCAAACTACCACACAATTGCACTCATCTCACAGCTAGCAAAGTAATGCTCAAAATTCTCCAAGCCAGGCTTCAGCAGTACGTGAACAATAAACTTTCAGATGTTCAAGAATGCTGAAATGGATAGCCATTTCCTTCTCCAGGGGACCTTCTCAACCCAGGGATTGAAACTGCACCCTGCATTGGCATGCAGATTCTTTACTGCTGAGCCACCAGTTTATTATAGAGGATACGACTCAGCAAGGGCCAAATGACAGAGAAGCCTGGGGATTTCAGGTGGGACACAGAACTTGCATGCCTTCTCTGGGGATGCCACCCTCCAGCAACTCAGCAGTGTGGACGCTCCCTGAACCCCATTGCTCAGGAGTTTCTATAGAAGTTCCATTACATGCAAGTATAATGATTCAATTACTGGTCATTGGTCATGACTTTAAGCCCCCTGACCGTCTTCTCTCCCCAGAGGTTGCAGGGCAAGGCTGAAAGTTTCAGGCTTCTAATCCCAGTGCAGTCTTTCTGGCAACCAGCCCCCATCCTGCAGAGGTAAATACAAGACCAAGAAACATATAAAAAGATGCTCGATGTGATTAGCAGATGCAAACTATTATATACAGGATGGATAAACAGCAAGGTCCTACTGTATAGCACAGGGACCTATACTCAATATCCGGTGATAAACCGTAATGGAAAAGAATATGAAAAAGAGTATTTATATGTGCAACTGTACAGCTGATGCTAAAATTAAAATTACAACACTGTAAATCAACCATACTTCAGTAAAATCTTTTTAAAAGATGCCCAATATAAATACTAATTAGAGAAAGATAAAACCCTGAAATATTTTATAGCCATCAAATTGGAAAATATTCAGAAGCCTAATGATGTCAGATATAAAGCCCCATGGGATCATTTACACATGAGTATGTGGAGGATAATTTGCTATAATCACTCTGGAAAGAAAAAACTTCCTGTTCAATCCACCAGTGGTGTTTCTAGGGAAAGAAGAGAAAAATTCATGTGGAAGTACCCAAGGTAAAATGGCACAAGGGTAGTTTATTGCCCTGTTTGTCATAGAAAAAAATATACACGGGATAACTTTACTAAAATACATTTTGAAAACAGGCAAAAAATATGGATTCACATATAAGATGTTAATAGAATTTTCAAATGCCATTCTACTGCTGCTGCTTCAGTCGTGTCCGACTCTGTGCGACCCCAGAGACGGCAGCCCATCAGGCTCCTCTGTTCCTGGGATTCTCCAGGCAAGAACACTGGAGTGGGTTGCCATTTCCTTCTCCAATGCGTGAAAGTGAAGTCACTCAGTCGTGTCCAACTCCTAGCGACCCCATGGACGGCAGCCTACCAGGCTCCTCCGTCTATGGAGTTTTCCAGGCAAGAGTACTGGAGTGGGGGTGCCATTGCCTTCTCCAATGCATGAAAGTGAAAAGTGAAAGTGAAGTCGCTCAGTCGTGTCCGACTCCTAGCGACCCCATGGACTGCAGCCTACCAGGCTCCTCCGTCCATGGGGTTTTCCAGGCAAGAGTACTAGAGTGAGGTGCCAATGCTTTCTCCAATGCCATTCTAGATAAACACCAAATTGGAGATGATGGCTCCCCCTGGGTGAGGGACAGGACAACAAAGGGATAGTGGAAGGATATACTGGGAGCTTTGTCTGCATGTACGTTCCTTTGCTTCTAAAAGAAACAGGAGGCAACTATGAAAAAATGCTGGAACTCACTAGAGTTGGGTGGTAAATGTGCTGTTTGTCATGAAGTTTTCTGAATACTTGACATCATTCATATTTTAAGAAAACCATTCAGCAGTATGCCTTTTAATATAATGACTCTTTTTCTCTCTAGCAGTACCTATTTTACTGCCACAGCACACACGCACGCGCGCGCGCGCACACACACACACACACACACCCCCCATCACTTCTCACATCGTGGGCTTTACACTGCCCTAGCATGCACGTGTGCTCAGTCACTCAGTCGCGCCCGACTCTTTGCGACCCCCTGGACTGTAGCCCGCCAGGTTCCTCTGTCTAAGGAATTTTCCAGGCAAGAACACTGGCTGCTGAGTCACTTCAGTCGTGTCCGACTCTGTGCGACCCCATAGAAGGCAGCCCACCAGGCTCCCCCGTCCCTGGGATTCTCCAGGCAAGAAGACTGGAGTTGGAAATGGGTTGCCATTTCCTCCTCCGGGTTACACGGCCCGGGCCTCTGTAAATGGGGAGAAAAGGGTGGACTGACCATTCTCCAGGTTTCTGCCCAGCAGCAGATCATATGAAATATCTTCTCTTTTCAAAATGGGCTACCTCCCGTTGACCACTAGGTGGGACACCAGCTTGCCAGTTGCTGAATAAACAACGATGCACAGAGCGTGCTGGAAACAAGCCTCTGTTTCTGCAGGGAGGACCACCATCAGAGAGCTCTTCGTGGAACAGCTTCACGGTGTGCTTTCCGAGTTTGGAAGCCGCACCCCTTTGAACTGCCGCTGATGGCACTTATTGAAGAGTGCAGTGAGTAATGCGTTGCTAATTTGCACACATTTAAACATATATTCGATGCATTGAAGTTGTCTTTGGTCTGTAATTATTTTTTTCTAGCTAACTGTGGTTGGGAGAGGAATTAAAAAAAAGAAAAACAGAAAGTAGCATTCTTTGGTATCAATTACATGCCAGGAAGCAAACGACAGTTTTGTCTCTCGTGCCCCTCCGGCGTGTCCTTGAAGAAGCATCATTTCATAGTTGCAGAGGAGAAAGCAAAGACTCTGAGATGCCTCGTGCTTCACCCAGCATCCTACACGTGAGCAGCAGATGGAAGCCTTGAAGC
Organism: Bubalus kerabau; assembly: GCF_029407905.1. Taxonomy (NCBI): domain Eukaryota; kingdom Metazoa; phylum Chordata; class Mammalia; order Artiodactyla; family Bovidae; genus Bubalus; species Bubalus kerabau. Next base: position 196,125,187 of record NC_073625.1, on the reverse strand, counting down.
CACCTCTCACTTCCAACAACACTTGCCCTCTGCTGTCGTACTCCCCATTCAGGATGCCTTTGGAGTGAAAGAGAGAGAGAGACAAGGTGACAGAGAGAGAGAGGATGCAGAGAACATATTGAGCATAATTTAAACACTTGTAGGCACAGCCATAAAGGAACAGATTATAAGATAACAGACAAAAAGTCAGTCACCTCCAAGTTCTGCCTGAACCAAGATCCCCAAATAAAATGAAAACTATTGTAGCTTCTTCTTTCCACAAAATGAGTTTTTAAAGGTGTGAAAGGTCTAGAGAGCCATTTCTATATATCTAGAGGGAAAAGAAGGCCCTGGTATGGTCTTTTGAGGGGCTTCCCTGGTAGCTCAGATGGTAAAGAAGCCACTTGCAATGCAGAAGACCCAGATTCAACCCCTGGGTTAGGAAGATCCCCTGGAGAAGGGAATGGCCACCCACTCCAGTATTCTTGCCTGGAGAATCCCATGGACAGAGGAGCCTGGAGGGCTACAGTCCATGGGGCCACAGAGAGTCGGACACGACTGAGTGACTAAGCACGAGCACATGGTCTTTTCACTCCAAATGTCAGATTCTTACAAGCAGTGTGTGCATTTGTGTGTGTGTGTGTCTGAGAGAGAGAGAGAGAGAGAGAGACAGAGATGGGGGGTTGGGGAGGGCTGCCATAGCAAAGTAAGAGGCTTAAAACAGAGGCTCATTCTCATCCTGGAGGCCAGAAGTGTGAGATCAAGGTGCCGGCATGGTTGGTCTCCTCTGAAGGGCTCTCTCCTTGGCTAGTAGACGGCCACCTTCTCCCTGCGTCTTCACATGGCCCCTCCATACATCTCTGTGTCTAAATCTCCTCTTCTAATAAGGACACCGGTCCTGTTGGATTAGGGCCCATCCATATAACCCCATTTAAGCTGAATGATCTCTTTAAAGACCCTGTCTCCAAATACAGTCACATTCTGAGGCATGCAGGTTAGGATGTCAATAGGTATTAATCTAGGGGGCACACAGTTCAGCTCATAGCAGAGAAAATACAAAGCATGAAGGAATCAGGTCAGAGTTTGTGGGATTCTATGAAAAGTCATAGATAGTGACACGGCCTTGTTTAGCCACCTAACTGGGACAGAATCATCCTGTCTAGAAATATCCCAGTTGACTGGCATCAGAGGTAAGTCATCAGTAGACTCTTTTTTTTTTTTTTTTAATCATTTCAAAATAATTATGACAATATTCTGGGGAGATTACTTGAGCTTCCCTGGTGGCTCAGACGGTAAAGTGTGCCTGCCTGCAAGGCAGGAGACCCAGGTTCAATCCCTGGGTTGGGAAGGTATCCTGGAGAAGGAAATGGCCACCCCACTCCAGTACTCTTGCCTGGAAAATTCCATGGATGGAGGAGCCTGGTAGGCTACAGACCATGGGGTCGCAAAGTGTCGAACACGACTAAGTGACTTCACTTTCACTTATTCTGGGGAGATTATGAGGCATAAATTTTCATCTCTCCAAATTTCCCCATCAACTCAAACCAAGCAACAACTGTATCAAAATCAGAGACCTTGTGGGGCTCTCCTGGTGGCTCTGTGGTAAAGAATCTGCCTGCCAATGCAGAGACATGGGTCGATCCCCGATCCAGGAAGATCCCACTTGCTTAGAGCAACTAAGCCCATGCGCCACGGCTTACTGAGCCAACGATCCAGAGCCCAGCTGCTGAGCTGACATGCTGCAACTACTGAAGCCCGTCCCTAGAGCCCGTGCTCTGCAACTGGAGTGGCCTCTGCTCGCCACAGCTAGAGCAAAGCCAGAGCAGCAACAAAGGGCCAACACAGTCAGAAATAAATCAGCAATTTTTTTAAAAAATCAGAGACCTTGAACTTCAACAACAAAATAATTGACAAGGTACGGTGGCATTAGTGAAGTTGCTCAGTTGTGTCTGACTCTTTGCGACACCATGGACTGTAGCCTGCCAGAGGAAGCTGGTATGGGATTTTCCAGGCATGAGTACTGGAGTGGGTTGCCATTCCCTTCTCCAGGAGATCTTCCCAACCCAGGGATTGAACCCAGGTCACCCCCATTGCCAGCAGATGCTTTACCACCTGAGCGACCCAGGAAGTCATGGTGGCATTAGTGGTAAAGAATCTACCTGCCAATGCAGGAGACACAAGAAATGCAGGTTTGATCCCTGCATCCAGAAGGTCCCCTAGAGTAGGAAACGGCACCCCACTCCAATATACTTGCCTGGAAAATTCCATGGGCAGAGGAACTGGGTGGGCTACAGTCTGTGAGGCTACAAAGAGTCATGCATGACTCAGTGACTAAGCCACACACACACACACACACACACACACATGCGTCCCACTGAATTTTGCAAAATGAGCCTGTGGGGTAAATCAAAACACCTACAAGACCCACGTGGTTGTAGACCTATGTGAGAGGAAAGGAAGGGATTCCAACAGCCCGGAGAACAGAAAAACCACAACAGTGCTCGCCTGTATTCACAGAAAGCACACAGGTCCAGGCTGAGAATGGTAACACCCAGTTCACCAGGGGCCACAAGGGGACCATGACACACCGTTCTGACCAGGAAGGAACAGTCTAGAAGCCCTCAGAAATAGTGCAGGCAAGCTTCCTTTCAGGACAAACTCCACACAGAGGATATAGGAGCGAAGGATGCTGAAAACAGAGATGGTGCAGGAACAACATGGGGGAGGGGATCAGAACGTCAGATGTCTGGAAATATAACATTTTCTGTCACTTGGCAAAAGCATCAGAAGAGGGTGTGCTGGAGCCAGGAAGCTACAAAACCTGTCTCGAAGTATCCCTCACTCCCAGAAACACAGAAAAACTCATTTCACTCAAAACAGAAAATGCAGTAGAAGAGGATCGTGACCAATTCTAATATAAAAGTTATTGCATGCTGAAAAGAACACAATACTGTCCCTACAGACAATGAGAGCAAAACAGAAACCTACGCTGCACAGTACAGATGAATTTTAAATGAGACAAAAGGAACTAAGCAAGCAATAGATGCTATTATAGCATAACTTAGGAACTTTCCTGGCAGTGCAGGGGTTAGGATTCGGCTTTCACGGCAGTGGCCCAGTTTCAATCCCTGGTCAGGAAACTGAGGTCCCATACGTCAGGCAGTGTGGCTATAAAAAAAAAAGTGTAACTTAAATCATAACTAGAAACATTTAGAAATAAAAGGTTTGAAAGGACAGATGACAGAATAGGATTAGAAGTATAAGGAAAATTTTCATAAAAAATAAATTAGAACAGACATAAAGAGCAATAAAACAAATAATGACTTAAAAGAAACAAAATATAATGCGGATTCATGTTGATGTATGCCAAAACCAATACAATATTGTAAAGTAATTAACCTCCAATTAAAATAAATAAATTAAAAAAAAAAAAAAAAACAGTTCTTTGCGACCCCATGGACTATCCAGTCCATGGAATTCTCCAAGCCAGAATACTGGAATGGGTAGCCTTTCCCTTCTCCAAGGGATCTTCCCAACCCAGGGATTGAACCCAGGTCTTCCGCATTGCAGGTGGATTCTTTACCAGCTGAGCCACAAGGGAAGCCCTATAAAAGAGCAGATTTTACCAAAACAAAAATGAAATGAAGAGGTTCCACTTTTGGTTAAGATGGAAGAGATCATTGAAGACCACCGCTACAGCACAGGAATGAGAAAGCACTGGATAAGCTTGAAATTGTTTGTTTTTTAGTGCCAATGAAGAACTGTAGATTCAAAGACATCCAAATATACTAAAATCCAGAGCAGGATGGGCCCTTCTTTCATTACTGGGGTCAGTATGGGAGCCTGGATGGGAGGAAGGCAAGTCTGCTGTGCGTAGAGAAGAAACTAGTGTTGACCAGCTGAGCTGTAGGCCTGAATCTGGCCTGCCAGCTGTCTGCCAGCCCTCTCCCATGGAATCTTAGTCAATAGTGGCCAGGAAGATAACATAGGAATCAAAGAGAAATTTTGTGGTATCAGATCTCACAGCCCTTCTGGAATGAGGGTGATCCCACACTCCAGGTATTAGAAAATAGAAGTGAATTATGCTGGGAGGGATTGGGGGCAGGAGGAGAAGGGGACAACAGAGGATGAGATGGCTGGATGGCATCACTGACTCGATGGACGTGAGTCTGAGTGAACTCCGGGGGTTGGTGATGGACAGGGAGGCCTGGTGTGCTGCGATTCATGGGGTCGCAAAGAGTCGGACATGACTGAGCGACTGAACTGAACTGAACTGAAATGAACTTGAGCGACAAGTTCAGTCCCAATTTGGCTCAACTAATGATTGCATTGAAGAGACCGGATTCTAGTCCAAGATTCTTGATTCACAAAACAGCAAGCACTTCTTGGGAACAAACTGTCATTTCTGTCAGTTTTCACTGCTCTATTATACTCAAATTGCAGCAGTCAATTAAAAATAGGAAATATGACCCATAAATAGGAGAAAAAACAGTCAATAAAAACAGGCCCAGGGATGACTCAAAATTGTCATGGGCAAATAAAGACTTTAAATGTATTAATATATGTGTTAACATATTTGGAGTGAAATATGGGCAAAATTGGTGAAGAGATAAGGAACTTTATCAGAAAAATGAAATGAGAAACTACTCTAGTGCAGAGATGATTTCCAGGAATACTCTTCCAGCCCACTGTTCCAGTTCACCTGTCTTGGTGACACAGATACCACAATATATTTGCCTTGAGCATTTCATTTCTTTAATCTCACAGGGAAAAAAAAAACCTGCCTTCATAAGACCGAGAGTTGTTAACTTCTCTGATACTTTGCAATAATACATGTTTTCTTTATCAGGTTCAGTGTTTGAGCTCCTCAAGCACACATTATCAACTGGATTTTTCTTTGAAGAGTCTAATTGCAGACAGATGTTATTAAAATTTGTTCTAGCCTTGTAGCTTTGATATAACAATATTATAAGTACTTTAATATACGTTTTTAAAGATTGAAGTGAGAAACCCAAATACAACAGGAATGCAAAAAGAATTATTCAAAATAAGTTGATAAAATTTAAATATGCCAGTTTAGCTACAATTGGAAAATATGCTTTGAAAGGTTTCAATAAAACACGGGAGGGGGGAGGAGCCAAGATGGCGGAGGAGTAGGACGGGGAGAACACTTTCTCCCCCACAAATTCATCAAAAGAGCATTTAAACTTCGAGTAAATTCCACAAAACAACTTCTGAATGCCGGCAGAGGACATCAGGCACCCAGAAAAGCAACCCAACTCTTCGAAAGGAGGTAGGAAAAAATATAAAAGACAAAAAAAGAGACAAAAGAGGGAGGGACGGAGTTCCGTCCCCGGAAGGGAGTCTTAAAAAGAGAGAAGTTTCCAAACACCAGGAAACCTTCTCACTGCCGAATCTGTGCCGAGCTTTGGAAGCACAGAGGGCAACGTAAAAGGGAGAAAAAAAATAAATAAACAATTAAAAATTGCAGATTGTGAGCCCTACGGTAACTCCCCCAGCAGAGAAGCAGCGCAGACACCTGCACACGGCATTAGCAAGCGGGGGCTGGGCAGGGAAGTGCGGCGCGGGCTGTGTCCCTTAGAGTAAGAATCGGCCCGAATGTCCTGAGCGCTATCTGAGCGAAATAATTTGGGCTAGCAAACCAGACTGTGGGATATCTACCACGCGAAAAGCCAGCCCTAACCTAAGACACTGCCAGGCCCGCGCACAGAACAAAGGACTGAACAGAGATAGCCGGTTGCAGACCATCCCCCTCTGGTGACAGGCAGCCAGAGCCTTAAGGGGGCACTTGCAGCCCAAGAGAGACACTATCTATAAAACTGTAAGCAGGCTTCTTTGCTAACTAAAACTTCTTGGGGGTCTGGACGGTCAACATCTGCCTGAGAAGGTGCACCGGTTTTACACCCAGATAACCAAGTGGCGGGGAGGCGATAAGTCGCAGCATTGGCACTCGCCAAACACATCACCTGAGCTGCTCGGATCTGGGAAGAGCACAAAACGCAGGCCCAACCGAGTCTGCGCCTCTGAGGACTACCCGAGTGCCTGAACCTGAGCGGCTTGGACCTGGGAGCTCAGCCCAGGGCCGGCCTCTGATTGTGCCCGGCGGAACAAACTAGAGCCCGAGCAGTGTGGGCAGGGAGGCTACACGCGCCGTGAGCGGGGGCAGACCCAGTGTGGCTGAGGCATTGCGAGCGCACGCCAGTGTTATCTGTTTGCAGCATCCCTCCCTCCCTCCCCACAGCGTGGCTGAACAAGTGAGCCTAAATAAAATAAAAAAATTAGTGTCCTCCACCGTCCCCTTTGTGTCAGGGCGGGAACCAGACACTGAAGAGACCAGCAAACAGAAGAAGCTATAACAGAGGGAAGCGCCTTGGAAGCTACAGGCCATAGATTAAAACCCTGTGGTTACTACGGACTACATAGGAAGGGGCCTATAGATCTTGAGAAATATAAGTCAGACCAAGGAACTAGCCAAAAATGAACTGAACCCACAATACTCACAACAAAACCAGAGAAAGACCTAGATATATTTTTACTATTTTTACGATCAATTTTTCTTTCTTTTTTTTTAATTTTTTAAAAAAAAAATTTTTAAGTCCTCTATTGTCCTTTAATTTTCACTTTTATAACTATTACTTTGCAAAAAAAAAAGACCCTATTTTTTTTTCTTCAGCAAACTTCATATATATATATTTTATAATTTTTTGACCGTGTTTTGTTTTGTTTTGTTTTCTTTTTCTTCTTTTCTTTAACATTGTATTTTTGAAATTCCAAACTCTACTCTAGATTTTTAATTTTAGCCTTTTGGTATATGTTATCAATTTTGTACCTATAGTTTTTTTCATAATTTCTGTGACTTTTTTTCCCCTCTGTTTCTTTCTCTTCTTCTTTTGTATAACATCGTATATCTGCAATTCCAAACTCTACTCAAGTTTTTTAATTTATGCTTTTTGGTATTTGATATCAATTTTGTACCTGTATTTTCTTTATAATTTTTGCGACATTGTTTTTGTTGGTTTGTTTGTTTTCTCTCTTTATTTTTCTTCTTTTTTTTAACATTGTATTTTTGAAATTCCAAACTCTACTCTAGATTTTTAACTTTTGCTTTTTGGTATTAGTTATCAATTTTGTACCTGTAGTTTCTTTATAATTTTCGCGACCTTGTTTGTTTTTCTTTGTTCGTTTATTCTCTCTTTCTTTTCCTTCTTCTTTTCTTTAACATCGTATTTTTGAAATTCCAAACTCTACTCTAGATTTTTAATTTTAGCCTTTTGGTATATGTTATCAATTTTGTACATATAGTTTTTTTTTATAATTTATGTGACTTTTTTTTTCTTTTTTTCCCTCTGTTTCTTTCTCTTCTTCTTTTATATAACATCGTATATCTGCAATTCCAAACTCTACTCAAGATTTTTAATTTATGCTTTTTGGTATTTGATATCAATTTTGTACCTGTATTTTCTTTATAATTTTTGCGACATTGTTTTTGTTGGTTTGTTTGTTTTCTCTCTTTATTTTTTCTTCTTTTTTTTTTTTAACATTGTATTTTTGAAATTCCAAACTCTACTCTAGATTTTTTATTTTTGCTTTTTGGTATTAGTTATCAATTTTGTACCTGTAGTTTCTTTATAATTTTCGCGACCTTGTTTGTTTTTCTTTGTTCGTTTTTTCTCTCTTTCTTTTCCTTCTTTTCATTAACATCGCATTTTTGAAATTCCAAACTCTACTCTAGATTTTTAATTTTTGCTTTTATGTATTTGTTACCAATTTTGTACCTTTAAGAACCCAATCTTCAGGACCCATTTTTCACTAGGGAACGAGATTACTGGCTTGACTGCTCTCTCTCCCTTTGGACTCTCCGTTTTCTCCACCAGGTCGCCTGTATCTCCTCCCTAACCCCTCTCTACTCTACCCAACTCTGTGAATTTCTGTGTGTTCCAGACGGTGGAGAACACTTAGGGAACTGATTACTGGCTGGATCTGTCTCCCTCCTTTTCATTTCCCCCTTTTATCCTTCTGGCCACCTCTGTCTCCTGCCTCCTTCTTCTCTTCTCTGTATAACTCCATGAACATCTCTGAGCAGTCCAGTTGTGGAGTGCACATAAGGAAGTGACTACTGGCTAGCCCACTCTCTCCACTATTGATTCCACCTCATCTCATTTGGGTCACCTCTAACTCCCTCCTCCCTCTTCTCTTCTCCATGTAATGCTGTGAACCTCTCTGAGTGACCCTCACAGTAGAGAAACTTTTCATCTTTAACGTAGATGTTTTATCAATGGTGCTGTATAGAAGGAGAAGTTTTGAAAATACTGTAAAAATAAGACTGATAACTGGAAGTAGGAGGCTTAAGTCCAAACCCTGACTCCAGGGAACTCCTGACTCCAAGGAACATTAATTGACAGGAGCTCATCAAACGCCTCCATACCGACACTGAAACCAAGCACCACACAAGGGCCAACAAGTTCCAGGGCAAGACATACCAAGCAAATTCTCCAGCAACAAAGGAACACAGCCCTGAGCTTCAAGATACAGGCTGCCCAAAGTCACCCCAAAACCATAGACATCTCATAACACATTACTGGACATTTCATTACACTCCAGAGAGAAGAAATACAGCTCCATCCACCAGAACATCGACACAAGCTTCCCTAACCAGGAAGCCTTGACAAGCCACCTGTACAAACCCACACACAGTGAGGAAACGCCACAATAAAGAGAACTCCACAAACTGCCAGAATACAGAAAGGACACCCCAAACTCAGCAATTCAAACAAGATGAAGAGACAGAGGAATAGCCAGCAGATAAAGGAACAGGATAAATGCCCACCAAACCAAACAAAAGAGGAAGAGATAGGGAATCTACCTGATAAAGAATTCCGAATAATGATAGTGAAATTGATCCAAAATCTTGAAATTAAAATGGAATCACAGATAAATAGCCTGGAGGCAAGGATTGAGAAGATGCAAGAAGGGTTTAACAAGGACTTAGAAGAAAGAAAAAAGAGTCAATATATAATGAATAATGCAATAAGTGAAATTAAAAACACTCTGGAGGCAACAAATAGTAGAATAACAGAGGCAGAAGATAGGATTAGTGAGTTAGAAGATAGAATGGTAGAAATAAATGAATCAGAGAGGATAAAAGAAAAACGAATTAAAAGAGATGAGGACAATCTCAGAGACCTCCAGGACAATATTAAACGCTACAACATTCGAATCATAGGGGTCCCAGAAGAAGAAGACAAAAAGAAAGACCATGAGAAAATACTTGAGGAGATAATAGTTGAAAACTTCCCTAAAATGGGGAAGGAAATAATCACCCATGTCCAAGAAACCCAGAGAGTCCCAAACAGGATAAACCCAAGGCGAAACGCCCCAAGACACATATTAATCAAATTAACAAAGATCAAACACAAAGAACAAATATTAAAAGCAGCAAGGGAAAAACAACAAATAACACACAAGGGAATACCCATAAGGATAACAGCTGATCTTTCAATAGAAACTCTTCAAGCCAGGAGGGAATGGCAAGACATACTTAAAATGATGAAAGAAAATAACCTACAGCCCAGATTATTGTACCCAGCAAGGATCTCATTCAAGTATGAAGGAGAAATCAAAAGCTTTTCAGACAAGCAAAAGCTGAGAGAATTCTGCACCACCAAACCAGCTCTCCAACAAATACTAAAGGATATTCTCTAGACAGGAAACACAAAAACGGTGTATAAATTCGAACCCCAAACAATAAAGTAAATGGCAACAGGATCATGCTTATCAGTAATTACCTTAAACGTAAATGGGTTGAATGCCCCAACCAAAAGACAAAGACTGGCTGAATGGATACAAAAACAAGACCCCTACATATGTTGTCTACAAGAGACCCACCTCAAACCAGGGGACACATACAGACTGAAAGTGAAGGGCTGGAAAAAGATTTTCCATGCAAATAGGGACCAAAAGAAAGCAGGAGTAGCAATACTCATATCAGATAAAATAGACTTTAAAACAAAGACTGTGAAAAGAGACAAAGATGGTCACTACATAATGATCAAAGGATCAATCCAAGAAGAAGATATAACAATTATAAATATATATGCACCCAACACGGGAGCACCGCAGTATGTAAGACAAATGCTAACAAGTATGAAAGGAGAAATTAACAATAACACAATAATAGTGGGAGACTTTAATACCCCACTCACACCTATGGATAGATCAACTAAACAGAAAATTAACAAGGAAACACAAACTTTAAACGATACAATAGACCAGTTAGACCTAATTGATATCTATAGGACATTTCATCCCAAAACAATGAATTTCACCTTTTTCTCAAGCGCACATGGAACCTTCTCCAGGATAGATCACATCCTGGGCCATAAAGCTAGCCTTGGTAAATTCAAAAAAATAGAAATCATTCCAAGCATCTTTTCTGACCACAGTGCAGTAAGATTAGATCTCAATTACAAGAGAAAAACTATTAAAAATTCCAACATATGGAGGCTGAACAACACGCTGCTGAATAACCAACAAATCACAGAAGAAATCAAAAAAGAAATCAAAATTTGCATAGAAACGAATGAAAATGAAAACACAACAACCCAAAACCTGTGGGACATGGTAAAAGCAGTCCTAAGGGGAAAGTTCATAGCAATACAGGCACACCTCAAGAAACAAGAAAAAAGTCAAATAAATAACCTAACTCTACACCTAAAGCAACTAGAAAAGGAAGAAATGAAGAACCCCAGGGTTAGTAGAAGGAAAGAAATCTTAAAACTTAGAGCAGAAATAAATGCAAAAGAAACAAAAGAGATCGTAGCAAAAATCAACAAAACCAAAAGCTGGTTTTTTGAAAGGATAAATAAAATTGACAAACCATTAGCCAGACTCATCAAGAAACAAAGGGAGAAAAATCAAATCAATAAAATTAGAAATGAAAATGGAGAGATCACAACAGACAACACAGAAATACAAAGGATCATAAGAGAGTACTATCAACAATTATATGCCAATAAAATGGACAATGTGGAAGAAATGGACAAATTCTTAGAAAAGTACAACTTTCCAAAACTTGATCAGGAAGAAATAGAAAATCTTAACAGACCCATCACAAGCACGGAAATTGAAACTGTAATCAAAAATCTTCCAGCAAACAAAAGCCCAGGTCCAGACGGTTTCACGGCTGAATTCTACCAAAAATTTAGAGAAGAGCTAACACCTATCCTGCTCAAACTCTTCCAGAAAATTGCAGAGGATGGTAAACTTCCAAATTCATTCTATGAGGCCATCATCACCCTAATACCAAAACCTGACAAAGATCCCACAAAAAAAGAAAACTACAGGCCAATATCACTGATGAACATAGATGCAAAAATCCTTAACAAAATTCTAGCAATCAGAATCCAACAACACATTAAAAAGATCATACACCATGACCAAGTGGGCTTTATCCCAGGGATGCAAGGATTCTTCAATATCCACAAATCAATCAATGTAATACACCACATTAACAAATTGAAAAATAAAAACCATATGATTATCTCAATAGATGCAGAGAAAGCCTTTGACAAAATTCAACATCCATTTATGATAAAAACTCTCCAAAAAGCAGGAATAGAAGGAACATACCTCAACATAATAAAAGCTATATATGACAAACCCACAGCAAACATTATCCTCAATGGTGAAAAATTGAAAGCATTTCCTCTAAAGTCAGGAACAAGACAAGGGTGCCCACTTTCACCATTACTATTCAACATAGTTTTGGAAGTTTTGACCACAGCAATCAGAGCAGAAAAAGAAATAAAAGGAATCCAAATTGGAAAAGAAGAAGTAAAGCTCTCACTGTTTGCAGATGACATGATCCTCTACATAGAAAACCCTAAAGACTCCACCAGAAAATTACTAGAACTAATCAATGACTATAGTAAAGTTGCAGGATATAAAATCAACACACAGAAATCCCTTGCATTCCTATACACTAATAATGAGAAAACAGAAAGAGAAATTAAGGAAACAACTCCATTCACCATTGCAACAGAAAGAATAAAATACTTAGGAATATATCTACCTAAAGAAACTAAAGACCTATATATAGAAAACTATAAAACACTGGTGAAAGAAATCAAAGAGGACACTAACAGATGGAGAAATATACCATGTTCATGGATTGGAAGAATCAATATAGTGAAAATGAGTATACTACCCAAAGCAATTTATAGATTCAATGCAATCCCTATCAAGCTACCAACAGTATTCTTCACAGAGCTAGAACAAATAATTTCACAATTTGTATGGAAATACAAAAAACCTCGAATAGCCAAAGCGATCTTAAGAAAGAAGAATGGAACTGGAGGAATCAACCTACCTGACTTCAGGCTCTACTACAAAGCCACAGTTATCAAGACAGTATGGTACTGGCACAAAGACAGAAATATAGATCAATGGAACAAAATAGAAAGCCCAGAGATAAATCCACGCACATATGGACACCTTATCTTTGACAAAGGAGGCAAGAATATACAATGGATTAAAGACAATCTCTTTAACAAGTGGTGCTGGGAAAACTGGTCAACCACTTGTAAAAGAATGAAACTAGAACACTTTCTAACACCATACACAAAAATAAACTCAAAATGGATTAAAGATCTCAATGTAAGGCCAGAAACTATAAAACTCCTAGAGGAGAACATAGGCAAAACACTCTCTGACATACATCACAGCAGGATCCTGTGTGGATCTGGAGGACCCACCTCCCAGAATATTGGAAATAAAAGCAAAAATAAACAAATGGGACCTAATTAACCTTAAAAGCTTCTGCACATCAAAGGAAACTATTAGCAAGGTGAAAAGACAGCCTTCAGAATGGGAGAAGATAATAGCAAATGAAGCAACTGACAAACAACTCATCTCGAGAATATACAAGCAACTCCTACAGCTCAACTCCAGAAAAATAAATGACCCAATCAAAAAATGGGCCAAAGAACTAAATAGACATTTCTCCAAAGAAGACATCCAGATGGCTAACAAACACATGAAAAGATGCTCAACGTCACTCATTATAAGAGAAATGCAAATCAAAACCACTATGAGGTACCATTTCACACCAGTCAGAATGGCTGCGATCCAAAAGTCTACAAGTAATAAATGCTGGAGAGGGTGTGGAGAAAAGGGAACCCTCTTCCCTGTTGGTGGGAATGCAAACTAGTACAGCCACTATGGAGAACAGTGTGGAGATTCCTTAAAAAACTGGAAATAGAACTGCCTTATGATCCAGCAATCCCACTGCTGGGCATACACACTGAGGAAACCAGAAGGGAAAGAGACACGTGTACCCCAATGTTCATCGCAGCACTGTTTATAATAGCCAGGACATGGAAGCAACCTAGATGTCCATCAGCAGATGAATGGATAAGAAAGCTGTGGTACATATACACAATGGAGTATTACTCAGCCATTAAAAAGAATACATTTGAATCAGTTCTAATGAGGTGGATGAAACTGGAGCCTATTATACAGAGTGAAGTAAGCCAGAAGGAAAAACACCAATACAGTATACTAATGCATATATATGGAATTTAGAAAGATGGTAACAATAACCCTGTGTATGAGACAGCAAAAGAGACACTGATGTATAGAACAGTCTTATGGACTCTGAGAGAGAGGGAGAGGGTGGGAAGATTTGGGAGAATGGCATTGAAACATGTAAAATATCATGTATGAAACGAGTTGCCAGTCCAGGTTCGATGCACGATACTGGATGCTTGGGGCTGGTGCACTGGGACGACCCAGGGGGATGGAATGGGGAGGGAGGAGGGAGGAGGGTTCAGGATGGGGAACACATGTATACCTGTGGCAGATTCATTTTGATATTTAGCAAAACTAATACAATTATGTAAAGTTTAAAAATAAAATAAAATTAAAAAAAAAAAAGAAAAAATCAATAAAACACGGGAGAAATTATAGACTCTAATACAAGGATATATATTAGAAAGAATCCTTTTGACACTGCTGCTGCTGCTAAGTCACTTCAGTCGTGTCCGACTCTGTGCGACCCCATGAACTGCAGCCTACCAGGCTTGTCCGTCCATGGGATTCTCCAGGCAAGAACACTGGAGTGGGTTGCCATTTCCTTCTCCTCTTTTTGACACTAGAATTTATTAAAGCACTGAGAGAAAAAAACACACAAAAATTAATACAATATTTTAAAAGCTATAAAGATAAGAAATGAACAACAGAAGTAATTCTGCTATTGCAAAGAGAATATTAATGAAAAAGTTTAGATGATCCTAAAAGCAGTCAATCATTAAGACAAGGAAATAAACTTCTAGTAGAAATAATAGTTTCTTGAATGATTTGGTATCCTATTAATGAGAAATGAACCATTGACTCACACTGAAATAAGATTTCAACTTTTGCTTCTGTGACATTGATAGTAATAAAGATAATGTGAAACTCCTAACATGTCACTACATAAAGGACATTGAATAGTCAATCACAAGAAACCTTGAAATGCCTTGCAGTCTTAAAGCTCACGAGCGAAAGAAACTCAGTAGAGATGGTCCCAATTTTAACAACAATCCTAAAACTTTACATGACATTACCAATAATGAGCTGTGAAGTTATAATTAATTAAGTAATTAGTTAATCTATGACAAATTGTCAACAATATATATTGATCACAAATGTCAGAGGAAAGATTGAATGACCAATGCACTCTGTCTCTTCAGGTTGGATACAGAGAAAAGGGAAGCCTCCTTCCTACACTCTCCGTGGGAATGTAAGTTGGTAAAACCACTATGGAGAACAGTATGGAGGTTCCTTGAAAAACTAAAAGTAGAGTTACCAGTGATCCCACTCTGGGCAGATAATCCAGAGAAAAACAGGGTTCAAAAAACTACATGCACCCCACTGCTTATAGCAGCGCTATTCACAACAGCCAAGACAGGGAATCAACCTAAATGCCCACTGACAGAGGAATGGATAAAGATCTGCTACTTTATGCAATGCGATATTACTCAGCCACAAAAAGAATGAAATTATGCCATTTGAAGAAACATGAATGGACCTGGAAATTATTACACTAACTGCAGTAAGTCAGAGAAAGACAAAAATCGTATGATATTCTTTATGTGTGGAACCTAAAAAAAAAGAAATTATACAAATGAACTTATTTACAAAACAGAAAGAGACTTGCAGACTTGGAGAACGAACTTAGGGTTAACAGACTAGGGGTAGGGGGTGAAGGGATAGGTTGAGAGTTTGGGATTGACATGTACACACTGCTATATTTAAAGACAGATAACCAACAAAGACCTACTGTATAGCTCAATATTCTGTAATAGCCTAAGTGGGAAATAATTTGAAAAAGAATTGATACACGTAAATATATAACTGAATCACTTTGCTGTACACTTGAAACTAATGCAACATTGTTAATCAACTATACTCTAATATAAAATTTAAAAATGTTAAATCTAGTCTATCTTTTCAAATATATTTTAAAATTGCTGTCAGACAAAGAGGAAAGCAAAGACTATGCAGCAAAAAAAAAAAAAAAAAATAGAGAGGGGGGAAGAGGTGGTGCAGGCAGCTAACTAATAAAATAATGCCTTACTTTCCTGGACTTTCTAATGGGAGGGGGCTTTGGGGGAGAATGGATACATGTGTATGTATGGGTGAATCTGATAGCTTATGGTCAATGGTGTCAGATTCATGATCTCCAAAGAAGAAGGTTTAACTTCTGGACCAGGGACCAGGCTTGATCACTCAAGAGCTTTTGTGTAAGCAGAGTTTTATTAAAGTGAAAAAGGAGAGAGGAAGCTTCTGACATAGACATCAGAAGGGGGGTGGAGAGTGCTCCCCATCCCTAGCCTTAGCAAGGGAATTATATACTTTTTAACTGGTTATTACAATAAATCAAAAGAATGTCTCAAGATTGTAGAGATCTTACTAGACCCACTCCCATAATTTACATTTTAAGATAACAGGATTAGCCAGAAGGGTTTCAGGAAGGAGAAACAGTCCTCAAGCAGGATGCCTTGTTGTTATATAATCCTTACTCAATGAAACTAAGCCATGCCTGTGGGGCAACCCAAGATGGGCGGGTCATGGTGGAGAGATCTAACAGAATGTGGTCCACTGGAGAAGGGAATGGCAAACCACTTCAGTATTCTTGCCTTGAGAACCCCATGAACAGTATGAAAAGGCAAAATGATAGGATACTGAAAGTGAAACTCCCCAGGTCAGTAGGTGCCCAATATGCTACTGGAGATCAGTGGAGAAATAACTCCAGAAAGAATGAAGGGATGGAGCCAAAGCAAAAAGAATACCCAGCTGTGGATGTGACTGGTGATAGAAGCAAGGTCCGATACTGTAAAGAGCAATATTGCATAGGAACCTGGAATGTCAGGTCCATGAATCAAGGCAAATTGGAAGTGGTCAAACAAGAGATGGCAAGAGTGAATGTCGACATTCTAGGAATCAGCGAACTGAATTGGACTGGAATGGGTGAATTTAACTCAGATGACCATTATATCTACTACTGTGGGCAGGAATCCCTCAGAAGACATGGAGTGGCCATCATGGTCAACAAAAGAGGCTGAAATGCAGTACTTGGATGCAATCTCAAAAATGACAGAATGATCTCTGTTCGTTTCCAAGGCAAACCATTCAATATCACAGTAATCCAAGTCTATGCCCCAACCAGTAATGCTGAAGAAGCTGAAGTTGAACGAATCTATGAAGACCTACAAGACCTTTTAGAACTAACACCCAAAAAAGATGTCCTTTTCATTATAGGGGACTGGAATGCAAAAGTAGGAAGTCAAGAAACACCTAGAGTAACAGGCAAATTTGGCCTTGGAATACAGAATGAAGCAGGGCAAAGACTAGTAGAGTTTTGCCAAGAAAATGCACTGGTCATAACAAACACCCTCTTCCAACAACACAAGAGAAGACTCTATACATGGACATCACCAGATGGTCAGCACCGAAATCAGACTGATTATATTCTTTGCAGCCAAAGATGGAGAAGCTCTATACAGTCAACAAAAACAAGACCAGGAGCTGACTGTGGCTCAGATCATGAACTCCTTATTGCCAAATTCAGACTGAAATTGAAGAAAGTAGGGAACACCACTAGACCATTCAGGTATGACCTAAATCAAATCCCTTATGATTATACAGTGGAAGTGAGAAATAGATTTAAGGGCCTAGATCTGATAGATAGAGTGCCTGATGAACTATGGAATGAGGTTCGTGACATTGTCCAGGAGACAGGGATCAAGACCATCCTCATGGAAAAGAAATGCAAAAAAGCAAATGGCTGTCTGCGGAGGGCTTACAAATAGCTGTGAAAAGTAGAGAAGCGAAAAACAAAGGAGAAAAGGAAAGATATAAACATCTGAATGCAGAGTTCCAAAGAATAGCAAGAAGAGATAAGAAAGCCTTCTTCAGTGATCAATGCAAAGAAATAGAGGAAAACAACAGAATGGGAAAGACTAGGGATCTCTTCAAGCGAATCAGAGATACCAAATGAACATTTCATGCAAAGATGGGCTCGATAAAGGAGAGAAATGGTATGGACCTAACAGAAGCAGAAGATATTAAGAAGAGATGGCAAGAATACACAGAAGAACTATACAAAAAAGATCTTCACGACCCGGATAATCACGATGGTGTGATCACTGACCTAGAGCCAGACATCCTGGAATGTGAAGTCAAGTGGGCCTTAGAAAGCATCACTACAAACAAAGCTAGTGGAGGTGATGGAATTCCAATTGAGCTATTCCAAATCCTGAAAGATGATGCTGTGAAAGTGCTGCACTCAATATGCCAGCAAATTTGGAAAACTCAGCAGTGGCCACAGGACTGGAAAAAGTCAGTTTTCATTCCAATCCCAAAGAAAAGCAATGCCAAAGAATGCTCAAACTACTGCACAATTGCACTCATCTCACACGCTAGTAAAGTAATGCTCAAAATTCTCCAAGCCAGGCTTCAGCAATATGTGAACCGTGAACTTTCTGATGTTCAAGCTGGTTTTAGAAAAGGCAGAGGAACCAGAGATCAAATTGCCAACATCCGCTGGTGCCGGGAGCTGGCATATTGCATATTGAGTGCATATTGCATATTGAGTGCAGCACTTTCCACAGCATCATCTTTCAGGATCTGGACTAGCTCAACTGGAATTCTATCACTGCCGGGAGCCAGCGTGAGGAACTCCGCCCATGACAAAGGTCATGAGGAAGGAGGCTCGGCATATGCAAAGGCAGGATCGAGCCTCAGGAGTTCCCCTGGAAATTCTCAAGCATCTACCCCCAAACCAGAGTCTGCCTACTTTCGGCTTTGTGCTCTCACCTACACCTCTGACTTTACGGGGGCTGTCCCCCACTACCTCTCTGAAAAAAGAGTTAGCTTACAGCTCCAGTTAATAATTCCTGGTGTGACAGTGTTTCAACCTACAAACTCCTTTGGAAATCCTCTAGCCTGCCTGAATAGGTTTTTCCGGCCACATGTGATTGTTCAGAGCCTCCCAACTGTGAGAGGCAGGAGATGTTCTAAACTGTCTAAACACAGATTCTTTTGAGTAGTTAAAAGATTGATTAGAAATTGTATTGGTGAAGGGTTTTTCACTTATTGAGCCAATGTTTGCTGCTAAGTCTCCATACTCCTTACCTACTGTGTCCTTGGCAGTGTATTGATTGATATAATGGGTGTATAGAAATGTAAGTAGTAGCCTCAGTGTTTGTAACGTTGGACCCTTGAGTTAATTCTTTTCTTGATTGAGCCCACCTCACCTTTGCCCTATAGGAATGCAGCTTGTCCAGTGCTTTTTTGGAGGCTGGTGCCTGACTTTGGAATAATCACCTTTAGAGAAAGATAAGTTTCTTAAAATGTTAACAGGCCTCCTGGCCAGAAGATGATGTAATTCACCTGAACTTTTGCATATGACAAGTTTGAAAGCCTGGCTTCGATTAGGACCAGGAACTGCTGTCCTTGCATGACTCCACCCCTTCCCCCATTATCCTCTATGCACAACTTTAGGTATAAAAACTACTTTGGAAAATAAAGTGCGGGCCTTGTTCACTGAAACTTGGTCTCCCCATGTTGCTCTCTCTCTCAAATTCTGGCTGAGTCTCCATCTGGAGCGCGGAACCCACCATGCTTGCTAATTATGCCTGGGCTTCTAAGATCCGACCGGGGAGGCCTCAGTGTCTCCTCTCCTTTGGGAGAACGGAAGGATGCCTGCGGCCTACATAAGTGGTGCAAACTTCTTGTCTTGAAGTTTTATTGGTCTCCCGCGTAAACCAAGCTACTCAGCCTCTTTTCTCCACTGAATTTTCCTACTGAGCTATCCTCATTCTATTACTCTTTATATCTCTAATTAATATCTAATTGAAGCTATTGTATCCTGATCCTCGCTGACGCCGTCCCTGCTTCTAATACCCTGGATCAGCTGGGGCTGGACCCTGGCACGCTGGATCATGGAAAAAGCAAGAGAGTTCCAGAAAAAGATCTATTTCTGCTTTATTGACTATGCCAAAGCCTTTGACTGTGTGGATCACAATAAACTGTGGAAAATTCTGAAAGAGATGGGAATACCAGACCACCTGATTTGCCTCTTGAGAAATTTGTATGCAGGTCAGGAAGCAACAGTTAGAACTGGACATGGAACAACAGACTGGTTCCAAATAGGAAAAGGAGCACATCAAGGCTGTATATTGTCACCCTGTTTATTTAACTTATATGCAGAGTACATCATGAGAAACGCTGGACTGGAAGAAACACAAGCTGGCATCAAGATTGCCGGGAGAAATATCAGTCACCTCAGATATGCAGATGACACCACCCTTATGGCAGAAAGGGAAGAGGAACTCAAAAGCCTCTTGATGAAAGTGAATGTGGAGAGTGAAAAAGTTGGCTTAAAGCTCAACATTCAGAAAACAAAGATCATGGCATCTGGTCCCATCACTTCATGGGAAATAGATGGGGAAACGGTGGAAACAGTGTCAGACTTGATTTTTCTGGGCTCCAAAATCACTGCAGATGGTGACTGCAGTCATGAAATTAAAAGACGCTTACTCCTTGGCAAGAAAGTTATGACCAACCTAGATAGCATATTCAAAAGCAGAGACATTACTTTGCCAACAAAGGTCCATCTGGTCAAGGCTATGGTTTTTCCTGTGGTCATGTATGGATGTGAGAGTTGGACTGTGAAGAAGGCTGAGCGCCGAAGAATTGATGCTTTTGAACTGTGGTGTTGGAGAAGACTCTTGAGAGTCCCTTGGACTGCAAGGAGATCCAACCAGTCCATTCTGAAGGAGATCAGCCCTGGGATTTCTTTGGAAGGAATGATGCTAAAGCTGAAACTCCAGTACTTTGGCCACCTGATGTGAAGAGTTGACTCATTGGAAAAGACTCTGATGCTGGGAGGGATTGGGGGCAGGAGGAGAAGGGGACGACAGAGGATGCGATGGCTGGATGGCATCACTGACTCGATGGACATGAGTCTCAGTGAACTCCGGGAGTTGGTGATGGAGAGGGAGGCCTGGCGTGCTGCGATTCATGGGGTCGCAAAGAGTCGGACATGACTGAGCGACTGATCTGATCTGACAGAGTTTAAACTGAGTTGTTTGTTGTGTAATCATCAGTTCCAGGCTTAAAGAAAAAAAAGTTTTATGTGACTAAGACTAAGGAATGTAGAGGAAAAAAAGACATTTGTCCTTTCCTCCTCCTTGAGAATTCCAGACCCCTCTCTCCTCCTCAGGGACCCTGGACTTCTTATCAACCTGCCTAAGAATTGACTCTCTCAAGCCCCTCTGCTGTTCACTTAAAACTATCACAATGTTGCTTGTCAACAGGCTAAATCCCATCACAAAATAAAAAGTTTGGTAAAAAATACAGGCTCCTTAAGAGAAATAAGACTGCCCAAAGAAGGGGTGGCTAACAGAAGCAGCCCAGGAGAGGTTCCAACCCCTGGGGCCTCTGGGGCAGGTGGCAGAACCCAGAAGTGTGGGGGTTTGATCCCTGTGAAGGGAATGCTGATAACGGGAGACCGAACAGAAGGATGAATCTCCCCGCCTCCCTCCTGAAGGAGGCTTCTCAGCAGCAGCACACCTCAGAGCCTCCCCGGAGACAGGGCACAGGACCAAACAGTCAAGCCAGCCTTTCTGGCCAGGCTGGGACCCCCTTGTCTGCTTTCCTTCCTTCTCTGCTCAGTCATCCCCCACCCCTCTGGCTTCTCAGGGATCGTCACACACGTGTACACACATATCCCCAGTAATTTGGTAGCTCGCTGCATCTGTTCTTCAGTTAAAAAAAAAAAAAAAAGACGTATCAAGAAAACTAACCTGGAAGTCTCAATACAAACCTAAGTCAACTCACCAATCACTTAGCCATGTAAAGTGCGCCGAGTATACAGTGAGAAAACATCCTCTTCCTGTGTTCATGCCCTGGTTGAAAATGGAAACGAAAATGCCAGGATGTGATACAGGCTTGGGATAAAGCCCCGCATCCTAGAGAGGTGAGACTTACCGCAGAGAGGCAATGACAGGGAGCAACTGACAGCAAGCGGGTGAGCTGGATTAAAGATGGAATCCAGGGAGCGATGAGCAAAGGGTTGTACAAACCTGGATGTGAGCAATATGAAAGTAAGTTTCAGGGACTTGCTTGGTGTCCAGTGGTTAAGAGTCCGCCTGCCAATGTAAGAGACACAGGTTCGATCCCTGGTCCAGGAAGATTCCACGTGCCGTGGGGCAACTAACCCTGTGCACCACAACTACAGAGTGACCCCCACTCACCACAACTAGAAAAAGCCCAGGAACAGCAACGAATACCCAAAAAGAGTAAGTTTCAAGCAAATGTTGAAATTAGGTCTGGCTGCTAATGACAGAAAATTATCAAAAGCAATTTTTTTCAACACTCTGGAAATTAACCAAAGGCGTGCAGCCATTTGAGGAGATATATTCCCCCCCAAGGCGATGGCACCCCACTCCAGTATTCTTGCCTGGAAAATCCCATGGACGGAGGGGCCTGGTGGGCTGCAGTCCATGGGGTCGCGAAGAGTCAGACACAACAGCGCGACTTCACTTTCACTTTTCACTTTTATGCATTGGAGGAGGAAATGGCAACCCACTCCAGTGTTCTTGCCTGGAGAATCCCAGGGATGGGGGAGCCTGGTGGGCTGCCGTCTCTGGGGTCGCACAGAGTCAGACACGACTGAAGTGACTTAGCAGCAGCAGCAGCAGCATTCCCCCCCAA
This sequence comes from Bubalus kerabau, assembly GCF_029407905.1. Classification (NCBI taxonomy): domain Eukaryota; kingdom Metazoa; phylum Chordata; class Mammalia; order Artiodactyla; family Bovidae; genus Bubalus; species Bubalus kerabau. The sequence continues at coordinate 196,102,927 of NC_073625.1, read as the reverse complement.
AATAACTGAATCTCTGTAAGAAATGTTAACTTTGCAGCATTTTAACCTGCCTTGGGCCCATCTTTCTCTTCCCAGCTGTGGGGCTTGGGGAAAGTTGCTCCTCCAAAAAGCCCCATTGCCAGACTCTGTCATCACTGGCCTGTCTGCAAGTTCTCTTGAAATCCCAGTGGCCACATGTGACAAAGAAAATAGACTCTACACATTGAGTTCAGGAAAGTTTGTAAACAAACAGCAGCTGTTGCCAGCAGAGCCTGGACCATGTGATTCCCAGAGTTTGTACAGCATATGATTTCTTGTGTCCAGTTTGCAACAAAAACATTATTAGACCTGTCAAGACACAGGAAATATGGCCTTCAAGAAAAAAGCAGTCAAGAACTGCCTTTAAGCCCAGACGTTGAACTTACTAAAGAAAGACATTTAACCAGACATTAAATAGATTCAGAGAACTCAAGGAGGCCATGCCTGTGAACACAGCATGAGAACCATGTCCCACCACAGATCATACCGATAACGAGATGAGAATCTTTTTTAAATAAACAAATACAAGGATTTCCCTGGCAGTCCAGTAGTTAAGACTTTCCGTTCCAGTGGGAACTAAGATTCCACATACCTTGGGGCCAAAAAAGCAAAATATAAAATAGAAGCATTATTGTAACGGGCAACTACAAATTGGCACTTACCAAGAGCATTGCCAACTGCTGAACAACAAAGCCATTTGCCATCTGCCTCTACGGAGACTGAAGCCCATGCTGCTACAGCTGTGGACCTTCAACACCCCCTGAGGGAGTTCAGGGTGCAGTGAGGCCCTCTGTGCTCCGGGGAATCTGGTGGGATAGGTCTTTAGATAGTTGGATGTTTTTAGGAACAGATTTTATGATCTCAATCCTTGCATCTCCTCATAACTAGAGAAGCACTAAATCCCTTCATGGGGACATCAGACCCTCATGACTAACAAAAAAACCTTTTGTAAATTGAGTGATTCATGGTATTGAACTCCCCTTTCACCAAAACCTCATACATTGACTTTCCCCTACTGCCGCTTTGGAGCAGTCTCTCAGAGCTATCTGAGATGCTGCCTCCCGGGCTGCAGACCTCCTTTTGCCCCAAATAAAACTTAACTCACAAGTCACAAGTTGTACATCTTTTTTTTTAGTTGACATAACCAATTCAATAAAGACTTTAAAATGGTCCACATCAAAAAAAAAATCTTTACAAAAAAAATATATAAATTCTGGAGCGATGAAGTATGGTAACTGCAAAGAAAAATTGCTGGGTGTGGCTCATGAGCAGATCTGAAGACAGGTGAGTTGAGGTTATGCAGGCGGAAATGGAGAAAATATCTTGGTGAGCTCAAGCTGCTGTAACAAATACCAAAGAGTGGCTGGCTCAAACAGCAGACATTCACCTCTCAGAGTTCTGGAGGCTGAAAGTCTGAGATCAGGGTGCCAGCACGGCTGGATCCTTGGGGAGCTTTCTCTTCCTGGTCCTCACAAGGCATCGAGAGAGACAGAGAGAAAGCTCTGATCCCTTCGATAGCTTACAGTGAACGGTGTCAGATTCCTGATCTCCGAGGAAGAAGATTTAACTTCAGGACCAGGGACCAGGCTTGATTACGCATGAGCTTTTGTATAGCAGAGTTTTATTTAAGTGAAAAGGGACAAAGGAAGTTTCTGACATAGACATCAGAAGGGGGACGGAGAATGCCCCCCTAGCTATTGTTGAAGGGGGTAGTTATATACTTTTTAAGTTAGTTATTACAATAAATCAAAAGAAAGTCTCAAAGTTGTAAAAAATTTTACCAGACCCACTCCCACGGTTACATTTTAGGATAACAGGATTAAAACTTAACAATAGAAAAATCCTACCAGACCCACTCCCATAAAATACATTCTAAGATATCAGGATTAGTCAGAAGGTTTTCAGGAGTTCAATGTGAATAGTGGCTCAGATGGTAAAGCATCTGCCTACAATGCGGGAGACCTGGGTTCAATCCCTGGGTAGGGAAGATTCCCTAGAGAAGGAAATGGCAACCCACTCCAGTACTCTTGCTTGGAAAATCCCATGGATGGAGGAGCCTGGTAGGCCACAGTCCACAGGGTCGCAAAGAGTCAGACATGACTGAGCGAATTCACTTCATTTTCAGTTCAGTTCAGTTTCAGGAAGGTGAAACTGTCCTTAAGAGGTATACACTGTTGTTATATAATCACTAGTACAGAGTTTAACCTAAGTTGTTTGTTGTGTAATCATCAGTTCTGGGCTTAAAGAAAAAAAAGAAAAAAACAGTTTTATGTGACTAAGGCTAAGGAATGTAGAGAAAAAAAGTTTGTCCTTTGCTCCTCCTTGAGAACCCCAGACCCCTGTCTCCACTTCAAGAGCCCTAGAGCCCTTTCTCTTCCTCAAGGACGCCAGACTTCTTATCAACCTGCCTAGGAATTGACTCTCTCACCTTCATTCCCTTAATACGGTACCAGTCCCATAATGGGGCTCCACCTGAATGACCTCATCCAAGCTTGATCTCCTCCCAAAGGCCCCACCTCCAAACACCATCACATTAGGGATGAGGCCTTCCACATATGAATTTGATTGTGTAGGGGAAGGGAACACAAGCTTTCAGTCCACAGCAGAAAGAAAAAAGACTTTAAAAAGAAAATGAGGGGGGAGTGTTCAACAGGGAAGAGACATATGTATACATATGGCTGATACGTGTTGATTACTGCAGAAACCAAGAGGATTAACCTAGAGCCTATTGTACAGAGTGAAATAAGAAAGACAAATAAACATATATTAACATATATATGGACTCTAGAAGATGGTACTCATGATCCTACATGCAGGGCAGTGAAGGAGACAGACACGAACATCTTTTGGACTTAGTGGGAGAAGCAGAGGGTGGGATGATTTGAGAGAATAGCATTGAAACATACACATCAGATCAGATCAGTCGCTCAGTCATGTCCGACTCTTTGTGACCCCATGAATCGCAGCACGCCAGGCCTCCCTCTCCATCACCAACTCCCGGAGTTCACTCAGACTCACGTCCATCGAGTCAGTGATGCCATCCAGCCATCTCATCCTCTGTCGTCCCCTTCTCCTACTGCCCCCAATCCCTCCCAGCATCAGAGTCTTTTCCAATGAGTCAACTCTTCACATCAGGTGGCCAAAGTACTGGAGTTTCAGCTTTAGCATCATTCCTTCCAAAGAAATCCCAGGGCTGATCTCCTTCAGAATGGACTGGTTGGATCTCCTTGCAGTCCAAGGGACTCTCAAGAGTCTTCTCCAACACCACAGTTCAAAAGCATCAATTCTTCGGCGCTCAGCTTTCTTCACAGTCCAACTCTCACATCCATACATGACCACAGGAAAAACCATAGCCTTGACCAGATGGACCTTTGTTGGCAAAGTAATGTCTCTGCTTTTGAATATGCTATCTAGGTTGGTCATAACTTTCCTTCCAAGGAGTAAGCGTCTTTTAATTTCATGGCTGCAGTCACCATCTGCAGTGATTTTGGAGCCCAGAAAAATCAAGTCTGACACTGTTTCCACTGTTTCCCCAAAAACATACACATAACCATATGTAACACAGAAAGTCAATGGGAGTTTGATGTATAACATGGAGAACTTCAGAGGAACATCCCTCCGGCTTGTCACAGGTCTCTTCCAGGTCTCTGCTCAAATATCCCCTCAACACAGAGTCCTCTCCTGATCTCCCTGTGTAAGACAGCAACTCCCAACCCTCACCACCGTCCCCCCACCAGGCACTTCCAGGTCTCCTACTCTACTCTGTTTCTCTCCCTGGCTGTCAGCTACATGATTGCCCATCCATTTGTGTATGGTCTTCTCCCTCTACTGGTAATATGTTCAGGAAGGCTGACATTTTGCTATTTCATCACCAACTGCTGGCCCAGTTTCAGCACCCCAAAGCTGCCCAACAAATACATTTTGAATGAATTAATTCTATCAGCCATCAAGATGTCTGTATACTTGGATCCAGTAAACTCAGTCCTGGAAATTCAGGCAAATAAATTAAGAAAAGAGAAAAGTGATGTGAATGCAAATTTCTGTTGCTGTAGAGTCATTGGTCAAACTTCATGGTACTAAGGGCATTTTGTTTTTGTTGTCTTGTTTAGTTGCTAGGTCGTGTCTGACTCTTTTACAACTCCCTTCAGGCTCCTCTGTCCATGGTATTTTCCAGGCAAGAATACTGGAGTGGGTTGCTATTTCCTTCTCCAGGGGATCTCCCAGACCCAGGGATCAAACCCGGGTCTCCTGCTTGGTGGATTTAAGGTGGATTCCCTAAACCAGTGAGCCACCTGGGAAAGCATGGGGAAGGCTAATGATGAAAAATCAGCATACGGAGTCAGGTTTTTAGGAAACGTTTCTCAGAAGAGAGTCCTGAGCAGAATCTCAAAGGAAGTGGCAGGTTGATTTAGCAGAAGAATGACTCTGGCTGAAGACCTGGGGGAGGAATAGGTCCTGGAGCTTGAAGGTTGAAGGACATCAGTCAGTCATCAGAACCAGGGGTCTCAGGGGAATGGAGTTTGAGAACCAAAGAGAAGTTGGTGGCGGGATAGGAGTGGAGGTCATAGAGCTCGCCCCAAATTCAGTATAAACACCACTGAGCTCTTCTTACAGTAAATATCAGTGAACCTGAAGATATTATACATGGAAGGTACGAATCTTGCAAAAATTGTTTTTAAATGCCTGAAAATGGGTAAAATATGTGAGATTTGTTCTGCCAGATCAGGAAAGTCATCCTGCGGCTCCTGGCAGATCTGTCAAACATACTCCCACCTGGATTTCTAACTCAGAAGCCATGAGCTCAGCAAGGGTGGGACTTCCCGTCTGGAGGACACCTCCACACTTGTTAAGGATCCCATCAGATCATCTGGAGGTTGTCAGCATGTTTGCAGCTCTGTCAGAAGAGATGTGAGAGCAATTTCAACAGAGAGACTGAAAAGCATTCCTCTTTGCGAGAAAAGCCTTCAGACAGAAAAAATTCTTCAGGCCAAAATATTTAAGAACACAATAATAACAAGACACGCAGGGCATGGATTTGCAGCAATCTGGACGGACCTAGAGATGATCATACGAAGTAAAGTGAGTCAGAAAGAGAAAGACAGATACCACCTGATAGCACTTACGTGTGGAATCTAAAATAGGACACAAATGAACTTGTCTACAAAACAGACACACAGACATAGAGAACAGACTGATGGTTCCCAAGGGGAGCGGGTGGGAAAGGGATGGACTGGGAGGTTAGGATTATCAGACACAAACCATTATTATACATAGAATCAATGGACTATAAGGTCCTACTGTATAGCCCAGGGGATTATATGCAATATCCTGTGAGAAACCATAATGGAAAGGGGTATTTTAAAGAAAAGAAAGTGAAAGTGAAAGTGACTCAGTCATGTCCAACTCTTTGCGAGCCCTATAGTTCATGGAATTCTCTAGGCCAGAATACGGGAGTGGGTAGCCTTTCCCTTCTCCAGGGGATCTTCCCCACCCAGGGATCAAACCCAGGTCTCCCGCATTGCAGGCAGATTCTTTACCAGCTATATTTTAAAGAATGTGTGTTTGTATATATATATATATATATGTGTGTGTTCAGTTAAGTTGCTCAGTCGTGTCCAACTCTTTGTGACCCCATGAACCACAGCACAGGCCTCCCTGTCCCTCACCAACTCCTGGAGTTTACCTAAACTCATGCCCATCGAGTCAATGATGCCATCCAGCCATCTCATCCTCTGTCGTCTCCTTCTCCTCCTGCCTTCAATCCTTCCCAGCATCAGAGTCTTTTCCAATGAGTTAGTTCTTTGCATCAGGTGGCCAAAGTATTGGAGTTTCAGCTTCAACATCAGTCCTTCCAATGAATACCCAGGATTGATCTCCTTTAGGATGGACTAGTTGGATCTCCTTGCAGTCCAAGGGACTCTCAAGAGTCTTCTCCAACACCACAGTTCAAAAGCATCAATTCTTCGGCGCTCAGCTTTCTTCACAGTCCAACTCTCACATCCATATATGACTACTGGAAAAACCATAGCCTTGACTAGATGGACCTTTGTTGGCAAAGTAATGTCTCTGCTTTTGAATATGCTATCTAGGTTGGTCATAACTTTCCTTCCAAGGAGTAAGCGTCTTTTAATTTCATGACTGCAGTCACCTTCTGCAGTGATTTTGGAGCCCAGAAAAATAAAGTCTGACACTGTTTCCACTGCTTCCCCATCTATTTCCCATGAAGTGATGGGACCAGATGCCATGATCTTCGTTTTCTGAATGTTGAGCTTTAGGCCAACTTTTTCACTCTCCACTTTCACTTTCATCAAGAAGCTCTTTAGTTCTTCTTCCCTTTCTGCCATAAGGGTGGTGTCATCTGCATATCTGAGGCTATTGATATTTCTCCTGGCAATCTTGATTCCAGCTTGTGCTTCTTCCAGTCCAGCGTTTCTCATGATGTACTCTGCATATAAGTTAAATAAACAGGGTGACAATATACAGCCTTGACTAACTCCTTTTCCTATTTGGAACCAGTCTGTTGTTCCATGTCCAGTTCTAACTGTTGCTTCTTGACCTGCATACAGGTTTCTCAAGAGACAGGTCAGGTGGTCTGGTATGCCCATCTCTTTCAGAATTCTCCACAGTCTATTGTGACCCACAGTTATACACACACATATATATGCATGTATAGCTGAATCACTTCACTGTGCAGCAGAAACTAACACAACATTGTAATTCAACTATATTTCAACTTAAAAAAAAGTTCTGCACTTTTTAACTCCGGTTTTGTTTTGTTACCAGATTTATAAAATGGCTTTTTTACCATGAAACACATTTTTATGATGTAAATGGCTTGATGGCTTTTCTCATAGGTTGGCTTTTTAAACTTGAAGCTTAATTCTTTTTGCAGTGCTATCTTTCAGTTCAATTCAGTTCAGTCACTCAGTCGTGTCCGACTCTCTGCAACCCCATGAATCGCAGCACGCCAGGCCTCCCTGTCCATCACCAACTCCCAGAGTTCACTCAGACTCATGTCCATCGAGTCAGTGATGCCATCCAGCCATCTCATCCTCTGTTGTCCCCTTCTCCTCCTGCCCCCAATCCCTCCCAGCATCAGAGTCTTTTCCAATGAGTCAACTCTTCACATCAGGTGGCCAAAGTACTGGAGTTTCAGCTTTAGCATCATTCCTTCCAAAGAAATCCCAGGGCTGATCTCCTTCAGAATGGACTGGTTGGATCTCCTTGCAGTCCAAGGGACTCTCAAGAGTCTTCTCCAACACCACAGTTCAAAAGCATCAATTCTTTGGTGCTCAGCTTTCTTCACAGTCCAACTCTCACATCCATACATGACCACTGGAAAAACCATACCCTTGACTAGACGGACCTTTGTTGGAAAAGTAATGTCTCTGCTCTTTACTCGTATTTAATTGTTCTGTCATCTCAATAACTATCACTGAAGACTGCAGCTTTGCCTCTGCCCCTCACTTAAGTTCCAAAGTTACTAAGTGGCTTTGAACAAAAGATTTCAACTCTGCCCCTCCACTGTACAGAGGAAATAATCAGATTTCTCAGTTCTAAAGCCATTTTTTTTTTTTTTTTTGGGCCACACCAAGCAGCATGCAAGATGTTAGTTCCCTGACTAGAGGTCAAACCGGCGCCCCTGGCAGGGGAAGCATGGAATCTTAACCTCCGGGCCACCAGGGAAGTTCCCCTAAAGCCAATTTTAATGAAAATATTAACAGTATGATCTCCAGTACAAGATCTGACTCAGCCATAAGGAGTCACGACCACCCAACGAATGAATGGTCTCACCTCAAGAAGAATGGGCAGGGACTTCCCTGGTGGTTCAGGGGTTAAGAATCCACCTACCAAAGCAGGGGACAGACAGGAGTTCGCAGAGGACAGGAGTTCAATGCCTGGTGGGGAAACTAAACTACCAGATGCCACGAGCAGCTACACCTGCTTGCAGCGACTAGAAAGCAAGAGCAATGAAGACCCGGAGCAGCCAACACATAAATAGATACTAAATAAATAAAAGTTATCCAAAAAATAAAAGATGGGGCAAAGGTTTTGTATATTCAAAGATTTTGACAAAACTGGTATTCAGTCACTGCAGCTCCCAACATCACTTTGGAGAGAGATTCAGTACATGAATAGCAATTAACAAATAACAATTCCAAATAACAATTCAGAACAGGATATTGATAAGCTCCGGAGTATGGCCTCTCAGTTAATGCTTACAATCATGCCCCCGTCCCTCACCCTCAGGGGATACATTCCAAGACCCCTAGTGGATGCCTGAAATCAAGGCTAGTATCAAACTCTATATATGCTGTGATTTTTCCTAAACATACATGCCCAGGATGGGGAGATTCCCTGGAGGAGAGTATGGCAACCCACTCCAGTATTCTTGCCTGGAGAATCCCATGGACAAAGGAACCTGGCAGCCTAGAGTCCATAGGGTCGCACAGAGTTGGACACGACTAAAGTGACGTAGCATGCACGCAACCACATGCCTCAGATAAAGTTTACTTTTTAAATTAGGCACAGTTAGAGAATATCCTAATTGCCAGCATCACTACTCGTGTGCTTTGGGGTCATGATTAAGTAAAATAAGGCTTTCGAGAGCGTAATCACTGTGATACTACTATAGTCAATCTGATAACCCAGGAGGCTACTAAGTGACTGATGAGTGGGATTTGTTAAACAAAAGGAGGATTCACCTCTTGGGAGCGACACATCAGGAGGGCTTGGGGTCCCAACATGCTTTTCAGAACAGTACACAATTTAAAACTTGTGGATTATTTCTGGGATCTTCCATTTAATGTTTTTGAACCACAGCTGGCTTCGGTTAACTGAAACCACAGAAAGTAAAACCACACATAAGGGATAATTTAAATTTAAATGCAATAATTTAAAATGAAGTGAAAAATTGGGGTGGAGGAGGCAGAATCAGAGGAAGGTGGTCAAAAGCAGAAAGAAAAGAGTGTTGCCCAGAATCCAGTTGTTCAGGAATGGAGTCATTAGTCACTTTGGTCTCTGACCTACATACAGTACACCCTGGAAGGATTTCAGGGCCAAGATCAGGAATGAGGCAAACCATGTCCTTAGATAGTTAGAAATATTCCAGATGAAATTTTTTATGAACCTGGATTTTGGCTTCTTCCCATACTTAGAAAAGCACTGAAATCATTAGCTGAGATATCTGTTCCTCATGACTAGCAGTAACCTCCTACTGAGATGTATGCTTGAGTGCATGTACCCTTGTGCCTAAATCACATACACGCTGACCTCTCCCCCTCCCTTCTCAGAACACTTCCTCAGAGCTACCTGAGAGGATGTCTCCTAGATGCTCAGTTCAGTTCAGCTCAGTTCAGTCACTCAGTTGTGTCCGACTCTTTGCGACCCCATGAATCGCAGCACACCAGGCCTCCCTGCCCATCACAAACTCCCGGATGAGAGGGTAACAGGCAGGAAGGCCAGGGGTCTCCAAATGGAGGAAATAGCCTGCAAGTGTCAGACATTTTTATCTCTCTTAAGCGGCAGGAGGAAACAAACTAGCAATATTTTTTTCCTTCTCTATACAAATTTAAAGAGAGGTTTCTCTTAAAATACTGTGTTGCCATAATGACACCTGGTTTCACCTGAAGTTAGCTATTCTTGAGCCTAGAGATAACCAATGCCTTTTTCTTATGGAAATGTTTGTCTTAAGCTATGCTAATGTACTACGCCTTTACCCCAAACTCGGTCTCCAAGTCGGTTCCGCCTCTGGGCCCAAAACCCACTTGACAAACCAGTATGTTATACTCAGATATTGTTCCCCTAATCTATGTAAATGAAACTATTTGTATGGTGGTCTGCCCTTCTTTAAGATTCAAGTTAATTATTTTATGGCCCAAGATTATCCCAAAATGCATCTTATGGGCGAGGGGCCTGGTGCTATTCTGAATTATAAGACATTCCTTTCTTTCATTAACAGACTGCTAGTGACTATATAACATCCAGCTGAAGACTAGCAGGGGGGTACTCTTTCTGCCCCCTTCTGATGCCTATGTCAGAAGCTTTCTCTATCTCCTTTATACTTTAATAAAACTTTATTACACAAAAGCTCTGAGCCATCAAGCCTCGTCTCTGGCCCCAGATTGAATTCTTCTCCTCCGGGGGCCAAGAATCCCGGTGTATTCGTGTGATTCAACAACAACATTTCACGGAGTTCACTCAGACTCATGTCCATCGAGTTAGTGATGCCATCCAGCCATCTCATCCTCTGTCGTCCCCTTGTCCTCCTGCCCCCAATCTCTCCCAGCATCAGAGTCTTTTCCAATAAGTCAGCTCTTCGTATGAGGTGGCCAAAGTACTGGAGTTTCAGCTTCAGCATCATTCCCTCCAAAGAAATCCCAGGGCTGATCTCCTTTAGAATGGACTGGTTGGATCTCCTTGCAGTCCAAGGGACTCTCAGTCCTCAGTAAAGTGAAAGTCACTCGGTCGTGTCTGACTCTTTGCGACCCCATCAACTATACAGTCCGTGGAATTCTCCAGGCCAGAATACTAGAGTGGATAGCCTTTCCCTTCTCCAGGGGATCTGCCTGTCTCAGGGATTGAACCCAGGTCTCCCGCATTGCCGGCGGATTCTTTACCAGCTGAGCCACCAGGGAAGCCCACGAAACTCACAGCTGTCTTGTGTATTTTTTAAATCACCAAAAGGTACACACTTCCAGTTATAAGATAAGTGAGTATTAGGGATTATCATATAACGTGATGACTATCGTTAGCCCTGATGTATGGTATATTTGAAAGGTGGGTTGTTTTTTTTTTTTTTTTCAGATTTATTTATTGTATGTTTTGGCTGTGGAAGGTCTTCATTGCTACGAGGGCTCTTCTCTAGTTGTGAGTGGGGGCTCCCCTTTGTTGCGGTGTGTGGGCTTTTCATTTCGGTGGCTTCCCCTGTTGTGGAGCATGGGCTCCAGGCACCCAGTCTTCGGGAGTTGCAGCTGCGGGCTCAGCAGCTGTGGCACACAGGCTTCACTGCTCTGTGGCGTGTGGGATCTCCCCAGACCAGGAATCAAACCGCTGTCCCTTGCATTGCAAGGCAGGTTCTTTCTAAATAAGAAACCTCTATTTGAAAGTTTTTAAGAGATTTAATCCTTAAGAGTTCTCATCACAAGGTGGAACTTTTTTTTTTTTTATTGGATCTCTCATCGATGAGATGATGGATGTTAACTAAACCTATTGTGGTAACAATTTCCCAGGGTGTGAAAATCAAACCCTTATGCTATACACCTTAAACATGCACAGTGATGTATGTCAATTGTTTCTCAATAAAATGGAAAAATAATTATCAGGATTTTTCAAATGATGTGAGAAATAATATGCAGAAGGTACTCATGGAGGAGATTCACAAAGTCCTGGAAAGATGGGTCATAAATGTGGTGCTGGATAAGTATGAGCACCTGGTCTGGAGGGAAGAGAAGTGGAAGTCTGGACCAGGGTAAATGGTCTACATTAGGAGGCAACAAGATATAGATTGGCTTATGGAGGCAGGGGATGAATCATAGAAGAGCTAGGAAGATATAGCTTTTCATGGAAAGAAACCCTTTGCAACTCTTCCACAAGGTCGAATGGAATAGAGATTATTTGACTATTTTTCTCCTGAAATCATTATCAAAAGTAATCTGCTGTCCTTCTCTTTCTTGAGTGTAAAATGAGGGTTCACTGCTCACCTCCCAGGCCACTGTGAGGACAAAATGAGGTAAGGTGCCCCATGGGAAACTGCACAAAATGGCAACGGTTCTGCACAAACGTGCATTGCTCTGATCACCCACCGTGTTTTGACTCCTTGCCTCAGGGCAGTCTCTTCGCCTCAGCACTGTTGACTGTGGGGACCAGGTGACCCAATGCTGTGGGCTGTCTTCTATGATGCTGAGTAGCATGCCTGGCCTCCACCCTTTAGATGCTAGTTCCCAAGCGGCAGTAGGGGTAAAGAACCTCCCTTCCAATGCAGGAGATGTAAGAAATGTAGGTTTGATCCCTGGGTTCAGAAGATCCCCTGGAGGAAGACATGGCAACCCACTCCACTATTCTTGCCTGGAGAATCCCATGGAGAGAGGAGCCTGGAAGGCTACAGTCCATAGGGCTGAAACAGTCAGATACAACTAAAGCGATTTAGCATATACACACGAATCCCAGCTATGACAACCAAAAATGTCTCCAGACATTGCCAAAATTCCCCACAGGGAGATACAAGGAAAGGGGAAATGATCCCCAACTCCTATCCTTGAGAACTGCCTCAGGGGACAGAATCCTCAAGACAGGGCAGTTGCAGACCTCTGTGCATGCCAGCTGCCTGGGGAAAATAGGAAAGTAGAGCTGTAGAAGGAAAATGGACCACATCCAAAAAGAGGGAAAGGAGAGCAAGGGTGGCTTTGCTGAGGGTGCAGCTCCTCAGTCCCTCCTGACTTTCAAATTTCTATGTAACGATGATACTGTGGATGATGTGATCTCAAGCTTTAATGGATACAAATTCCTTCTATTGATCTGTTATAGCAAAGAGAAGACAGAGTGTCTATGATAGCAGCAGTCTGTATGGTGATCAGCTGATCACCACAGTGAAAAAAACATGGTTATTGGCCACATGCTGAGGTGTGAAGCGGGGTGATCAGGCCCCAGGGGAGCTTAAAAAATCTTGCTGGGAGGAAATCTAGTGTTCTGCTTCTCCAAGTGGCCAGTGTTCCCACTGAAATCAAGTCAGTCTTTGTGTGAATATCAGTCTGTTTCCAAAGTGAGAGTTTTGGTCAACCAGGGAATAGACATAAAGGTGAAGGCAATAGCAAAAGGGTAGAGAAAAGAGGCAAGAAAGAGAGGGAAAGAAAACATGTGAATCAATAAAGGAATACACCAGAAACAGTATCTAGATTTTTCATTTGGACATAGATTTTTTAAACACAGTTATTAGTTCATCTTTCTCTTCTTTTGGGAGTTGACTCTGCTTTCTATTTGCTATTAAAGAACTACAGTGGAAACATGAGGCTATTTGAGCAAGGCTGGCATGGCCTTGCAGACTGAAAGCAATGAAGTCAGTCCAAGCCCTGGCTCTTGAATATAGATAGTCTCAGGCTTCCTTCTACCAGAAGGAATACATGTCCTAAACCATGTATTAAAAATAGAGAAGTGGCTCTCTAATTTTACGGTGCTTCTGCAGCTGCTGAGAGCTCATTAAAATTGCAGATTTCCAAACTCCATCCCCAGAGAGCCCTACTGTGGCACAGTGACTGAGTGATGCAGGTGGGGCCTGGACCACAACCAGAGAAGGACGGAATCATTGCTCAGTTTCCTTCCAGAGCGACGCAATTGTACTTCACTTGGGGAAGGAAACAAACTCTGGTCAAATGCTTTGAGGTCAATTTTAAATGTGTTTTTGCAGTCTGGTCAATTTAGATAGCTAGAATATAACTGCAGTGCCTTGAAGTCTTCTTCTGAGGATTAACGCAAAAATAAATAAAATAACAAAATATAAAACAACCCCAGAAGTCCTGAAAAATAAGGCAGAACCTTGTAGAAATTTTTGAAGATGCAACAGCGTTTTACATTGCAAAGGCTCTAGAATTTCTCTGTCCCCTTTGCCTTCTCCCCTTCCTCCATGGAGCTTTCTTCTGGCCCTGCCAGATGAGTAATGGAAGGAAAACGTGAGTGGTTTCACAAGGCCTCATTCTTGAGTCTTAGAGTCCTGAGTGACATGAAGGTAACAGCTAACTCATAAGGTCATTGTATTTAACAAATAAAAGCCTAACCTGGGCTACTTGGCAGTGGTATATTATACTGTAACTGTTAAAGGGCCAGTTCTCTCTCCCCTTCCGGTTTGTGAGTCCCACTGGGTAGGGTTCCCTTTTTCGGCAGGTCTCCTGAGTGGGAGCTTATACCATGCCTGGCACAGCAGATTAGACTTGGAGGAGGATGTGCAGGAAGGAGACTCCGAGGTCATTAAAGCAGAGCTCATGGGAATCCTCTCACTTCATGGCAAAATAGAAGGGGAGAAAGTGGAAGCAGTGACAGATTTTATTTTCTTGGGCTCCAAAATCACCGCGGATGGTGACTGCAGCCATGAAATTTAAAAATGCTTGCTCCTTGGAAGGAAAGCTATGACAAACCTAGACAGTGTATTAGAAAGCAGAGACATCAATTTGCTGACAAAGGTTCGTATAATCTAAGCAATGGTTTTGCCAGTAGTCATGTACAGAGGTTAAGAGTTGGATGCTGAAGTTCAGCACTGAAGAACTGATGCTTTTGAAAAGTGGTGCTCGAGGACTCTTGAGAGTCCCATGGACTGCAAGGAGATCAAGCCAGTCAATCCTAAAGGAAACCAATCCTGACTATTCATTGGAAGGACTGATGCTGAAGCTGGAATACTTTTGCAACCTGACGCAAAGAGCCAATTCATTGGAAAAGACCCTGATGATGACCTGAAAAGGTCCGTCTAGTCAAGGCTATGGTTTTTCCAGTGGTCATGTATGGATGTTAGAGTTGGACTATAAAGAAAGCTGAGCACCAATGAACTGATGCTTTTGAACTGTGGTGTTGGAGAAGCCTCTTAACAGTCCCTTGGGCAGCAAAGAGATCCAACCAGTCCATCCTAAAAGAGATCAGTCCTGGGTGTTCATTGGCAGGACGGTTGAAGCTGAAGCTCCAATACTTTGGCCACCTGATGCCAAGAGCTGACTCATTTGAAAAGACCCTGATGCTGGGAAAGATTGAGGGCAGGAGAAGAGGACGACAGAGGATGAGATGGTTGGATGGCATCATCGACTGGATAAACATGAGTTTGGGTGGACTCCGGGAGTTGGTGATGGACAGGGAGGCGTGGCTTGCTGTGGTTCATGGGGTCCCAAACAGTCGGACATGACTGAGCGACTGAACTGAACACACTCCAGAGAGTGAAGGACAGGGTAGCCTGACACACTGCAGTCCATGGCATGGTGAAGAAGAGTCAGACAAGACTGAGCGACTGAACAAAAATCTCAGTAGGCCCCACTGTAAATTCACTCAGAAATCACACCTCTGATTTGCCAGACACAGGAATGAAGGCCAGCAGCGACCTGCCACCTTCTGCCAGAAGAAATAACGCCTGCAACAATCAGTCACAGTACCAGTATCACTGCAGATGCCCCTGAGGGAACCCAGGAGCCAAAGGGGGAGAAGAGGCTGTCCTGAGGTCCGATTTTGCGTTTCCCACGACGAACGGGATTGAAAAGCAAGTTGGGACTGGGCTCGGATACTGCACGGAGGGAAGATGACCTCGGCAAGAATTTTCCTGGGGGGCTGCCCTCACGTCAATGAGATCCAGAGTCAGGCGCCACGACCTGGGTGGAGGGACAGCGAGGCTATGACGCCGCGTGGAGGGCTGGCTTTCTCCTAGCGGAGTCCTGAAGCATTCTCCAGAAAGTTCTATTTCGGAGAGAGCTGCCCTGCAGGACGCCAAGCTCTGCACAGCTAAGGTACCCGGCCACCCGAGACCCTGCACCGCGGTTCGCAGCTTCACCAAGATGCCAAGAAGCCCAAACGGCCCCACCCTAGTGCGCCTGAGGACACTACCACGCCACCCGCAGCTCCGCCTCTGGGAGAGGGGGCGGGAGGGCCCTCGGGGCGTGGCCCGGAAGCGTCCGGCCATTCCTCGCTGCAGGCTTGAGGTCACGTGATCGCCAGCGGGGGCCCAGCTCTTCCGCCTTCCTCTTCGCAGCCCCGTCCACCATGGGGAGAGGCCGCCGGCGCGACCCTGGGGAGGATGGTCTTGCGGTCACGTGATCGTCAGCGGGCCCAGCTCTTCCGCTTTCCGCCTCGCAGCCCCGCCCACCGTGGGGAGAGGCCGCCGGCACGACCCCGAGGAGGATGTTCTCGCGAGAACCACGCAAACCTATCCCTTCCGTCCGTCTCCCGCTGGGGCCGCGCCCCGGAATTGAGGCTCTGAAGCGCCGGGGCTCCTACGTAGCGGGCAGGGGACACCACCACAACAGCGCCGAGGGCGGGAGATTCGGAGGGATTTACTGCCGGCTCGTCCCTCCTCGCCAGGACAGCCGCGTTCCACCGGGCCGCACGCCCCCTAGTGTCGACTGGTCGCCTCTGTCGACCCTGGTGGCCCCCAGGCCCTTGACCTGCCCTCGCCGGGCCGGAAGTGGGGACGAGCTTAACGGACGTCTGTGGGGGCTTTGTCGCCGAGTCCGGAAGTGGGGACGGGCTTAACGGACGTCTGTGGGCGCTTTGTCCCCGGGGCCGGAAGTGGGGACGAATTTAACGGACGTCTGTGGGGGCTTTGGCCCCGC